>NC_064631.1:203782536-204098194 GCF_023864275.1 Schistocerca cancellata | reverse complement strand
GGGAGGAAAGATAATGAAATGCGGAGCTGGCCCGGCAGTGGGTGCGGCAGCGTCCGCCAGAATGCGCTGGTGTACCTCGCTCGTGTCGCCGTATTTAAGCGTGACGCGGCTGGCGATGCCAGCAACAGTGGCGCCCACAAACTGTTGACCGGCCGATAAAAAAAAAAAGGGAGCAAGAAGAAAAAACAAGCGAGGGGCGGCGACCAGGTCAGTCCCCTGCCGCTGCCAGCTGCGTGCGTAATGGCTGTGGCGCTGTATTGGGTCGGCCCGCACCTTCTCCAGGCTGCGAATTGAATATGCAAATTCCGCTGTCCTACAAGTAAAACCACTTTTGCAAATTGTTTATCTCTATTAACAAATTAATTTCGCGTCGTGCGTCCCAGTGGAACGGCACCCTCTCTGCTGGAGTGGCTCAATATCACCAGAAAACCGTGATCGGAATTCATAAGCTACTGGATTTAACTTTGAATTCCCACAACTTCAATTAAAACCATCAGTCCTCTGCAAAAGAATCTCGCTTTTTCACTCACATTCTGTTTACAATGTTTCAAATCTTTGGAGATTTACCGTGAGAGTTATTCTAAAAATCTCTATGGTTTATAATTCCTTCCTTAGAAGCCATTCATATTTTTCCCATATATACGGGTGATTAAAAGGTCAGTATCAATTTGAAAATTTAATAAAGCACGGAATAATGTATATAGAGAGGTAAAAATTGACACACATGCTTGGAATGACATGGGGTTTTATTAGAACCAAAGCAAACAAAGTTCACAAAATGTCCGACAGATGGCGCTGCACAGCAAAACTGCTACCGTGACGAGTGAGAGGTACGCCGATATGTTACAGAATCGCATCATCCCCAGCCTGGCTGATAAACACCTGCTGGAACGTACGATGTTTATGCAGGATGGCGCTCCATCCCATAGTGCTAGACGCGTGAAAGATCTCTTGCGTGCGTCGTTTGGTGATGATCGTGTGCTCAGCCGCCACTTTCGTTATGCTTGGCCTCCCAGATCCCCAGACCTCAGTCCGTGCGATTATTGGCTTTCGGGCTACTTGAAGTCGCAAGTGTATCGTGATCGACCGACATCTCTAGGGATGCTGAAAGACAACATCCGACCCCAATGCCTCACCATAACTCCGGACGTGCTTTACAATGCTGTTCACTACATTATTCCTCGACTACAGCTGTTGTTGAGGAATGATGGTGGACATATTGAGCATTTCCTGTAAAGAACGTCATCTTTGCTTTGTCTTACTTTGTTATGCTGATTATTGATATTCTGACCAGATAAGCGCCATCTGTCGAACTTTTTTTGAAATTTTGTATTTTTTTGGTTCTAATAAAACCCCATGTCATTCAAAGCATGTGTGTCAATTTGTATCTCTCTATCTACATTATTTCGTGATTTATTCAGTTTTCAAAATCATACTGACTTTTTGATCACCTTGTATATAGTTGCGGAGGTATAAATACGATACACAACATGTAAGTTCCTTATCCAGGAATACTTTTTTGTTATGAGAAACATTATCACTATTTTGAATTAAATAATTTTGCGTAGTAGGACACGTCATTACAAAACACTTAAAAAACAAAAATTCCGACGTTTCGACTAACGTCGCAGCGGTCTTCTCAGGGCGATCATCTGCTGGATATTATGCTATTTCATCGAGTGCCAATGGAAAGGACGCAAACTTATCTGGACACAGTGTCAATTCCGCCGTCGAGTCGCAGAGCCTTCTGATCGTTAGCGCCAGTTTGATGGTAATAGCGAGCAGGAAATATTGTTTATGGTTTATTTATTTGATTTCAGAACGCTTGATACAGTCAACGATCTTACCAAGCGTGAGGTTTGATCTGCAACACGGTTTTTGAATGGAGAAGGAGTAGGCCCTACCGAAATTCATAGACATATATCCTACGTTTGTGTAAACGTGCTAAAGGAAGCTTCAAATACGGTACATCATGTTTAATGGCGGCCGAACGAATCATAATGACGAAGAATGCTCTGGCTGACATTCAGTTGTGACTAATGAAGTCAAATAAGGGACTGTAACGAGGAAATTCAACAGAACAGATATTTCCCTATCGATGGCTTCGGTATGTGATTTTCTGAAATTTCGCAAACAATTCTTTATCAAGTTTTTAGTGATGATTTGAGTTACTGAAAATTGTGTGTGAGATGGGTTCCTCGACGTGACACAGTTGAACACACAAATAAAATCAAAAATGACTATGGAAAGTGCGCTGACGTTTCTCATTCTGTGTGACTAGTATGGAGAGGATTATTTGAAATACATTGTTATATACGAGATCTGGGTTCCACATTAAAGTTCAGAAATGAAGCTCCAGTTAATAGAATGGCGTCATCCACGATCTTCAACAAAACACAGAAAAGCAAATTGACTCGGAGTGTCAAGGCTGTTACGGCCACTGCGTTCTGGGTCGGAAGTGCGTCCATGCTAGAGGAGAGACCATAGATGTAATGGCCCACTGTCAGAGCATTAAGAGACGTCGACGTAGTTATCTACCTTTGGAAGAGCTTTCTACCACCATTACCCATTCGACAGATGAAAGGAAATTGCGCCCTGGTTGAAGTAACAGAGTTTCGGAGACGTTGAAATTCAAGGACTGTAAACAAATAGAGAAATAAATAAATAAAAGTGTAAGTAATAAAAATTAGTGTACATCATTTATGAAATGTCACTCGTACATTATTAAAACGTGATGACTGGTACGGCAGTTTGAAGGCATGTACAGCGAAAATACAGTAAGCGACAACATCCTTTCCTTTCATCATTTTCTGAGGGGGATATCGGTGAGAAGAATTTTCGTTACTTCGAGATTATACATTTTGTAAAGTTTCTTGCCAGTCGGCAAGTGCTTCTAAATAGCGGATGCATAGATCTGGGTATCTTAGGGCAGTGGTATCTCATTGTTTATGAAGTCATATCTCCTGAAATATGTGTAGTACTCTTTTTTGTGGGCTAGGAACCTTCGAGGGCCTATGGAAAACAACTTTCCCAATTTTTCCTCGCAATCGGATGAGTATTTAGGTAAGCAGGGAGGACAGACAGAATATGCTTTTACAAAGATATTAAGTATACTTTGTCGTAGACAGTCGTTAGGGAAGTAGCGGACCCTCAAAACAGTTGTGATGTAATTACGTAAGAAAAACTAATTTTGTCTGATGTTCAGGGTACATGCAAGATATTGAGCTGTCGGCTATACTTAAATGCATATGTTTTCATCTGAAAAAAAGGAAAAGGTATACACTTATGAAGGTTGCGCCCGTAATATGTCTAAGGCAATTAGAAATGTTGTGGAAAAATAATAAACAAGTACACATGTAGGAACGTGTGCCATAAGTGCATTTAATGTTGCACAATGAGTAAGTGAAGAGAAATAAAAGTACCACCTTAATAGAAGCAACATAAGTGAACGTAATCTAGGGAATGCATTTTAATACGTTCCACAAGGTATAGATGTGCTAATGTAACAAATATGGTATTCATAACAATAACAGCATAACATTTCACAAATGTAATAGTTACAACATCTTCAATTTATTAAACAGTAGGTTTATTACATAATTTTACAAACCACACAGTTGCATTTTAGTCAAACATGGTGAATAGACCAATGTCTACGTTATTACTACGATGACGATAGAACATAAACGCAATCACATGTTAACTATAGAATGTAATATCAAACCCATAGAAACGTGATATAGACATAGGGTATAGTGCGTGAGATAAATAGACAGTTATATTTCTGCACATTGCTGCCAAACATTCAAGATGTTAACTGTACGCGTCTACGTAATTCTAATAGAATGTAATTTTTTTAAGATCAGGGCACATATTTCCATAACCTGAAACGTAGAGAGCCTATTTAATACGAGTGACAGCAAATTACAGAACGTTTACATGGCTAGTTTCGTTGAAACTCTGTCATCGTTATCAAATGTAAGAAGTATGAAACAAGCCAACTATCAATTATCAGAACTTGATATATAAGTAACATCTAACTACAGCATTTCTGTCATAGGAAATAATAATGTGAATTTGTCATGTTAAATTAAACCTCGATATACAGTAATGGCAGAGAAGCAACATTATTGCAATCGATCGCTGTATGTGTATAGTGATTGTCTATACAGAACATTAAAGTCTTAACTCTACTCACTCAATTGCAAAGCTGTGTCACAGGTAAGGGACTTATCCCTAGTGTTGTTCTCCTGCTTAAATCTGGTACGTAGTCTGATTTAGTGCACTTTATTATTGACACCCTCAAATAATGCGATAGGCATAACCTTCTGAAGAAGGGCAGTAAGTGCCTGAAACAGGTGAAGAAACCGATTGCTTATTATTTCATTATTTACATCAAATTAAACTACAGAGTTATAGTGTTATACACTGAGTGAGGTATTTATGTACAGTAACGTGCTCTTAAAACAGCAAGACAGCCGCCAAGGTCTTTACATGTGTTTAAGATTTCCCAGAGGAAGTCCTACATCTTATACAGGAAGTACTACATTCGTAATTCGACGGATACACGTGTATTTTTTGAAATCTACCTAACTTACTTTTTCCATAGAGAACAATATTTAATTTACAGAAAGTCATCAAAGATGCTCAAAAAGTTTTTTGGATGAAATCCAGCTGGTCATTAAGTATACAGTTGTGCGACTTTTTAATTTCTGGCACAAATTTGCTACCGTTCAAAAAGGGCGTTATGCAGTATTTTCATGTTATGCTGTATGCCTGTACTTTCATATCGAGTATTTTTCAAGTATATTTTATGCATTTCTGTGTTCACGACATGTAGTAGAAAATTAGTCACATTTGACCACCATAGAGCTGCTCACAGTTTCTGCAGTTCAGTTTATATACGCTAGAATGTGTATAATTCTCTTTTCTACTGTCCCCTGTATGATGGCGTTATCGTTGTTTCAATGTATTACTTGTTTGTAAAGCCAATTTTAAGTTAGATTTACTGAAGTAATGCTAATTTTTTCTTTGAGTTTCCCTTTACACAACATTGTAATATACTTAGTTTTAGTGTTCACTTTATTTTGAGTATTGTCACACTGTTTGTCCTTGATTTTTCTATTTTAATTTAACGTATACAGGGTGTACATTAAGTCCGGGAACATTCATTTATTGCACAAGAACCAAACATTGTGCAGATATCATACGTATGTCATTTTGAAGAGAAACACTGAAAGTGCTTCGTACGTACGCGTAACATGTTACATTTATATACGTTCATGATTAACTGCCAGCCTCTACACCACTCATCAGTCCTCTGTAGATTCTTCAGCAAACCCTTCTTGCCTTTTGGCGATGCTACCTTCTGATAGACAGCATTGTTAACTGAGAACAGCCTTGTTAAATAGTTTCTGACGCACTGTACTAGTCGATTTATATTCATTGTATACAGTAACGGTCCTATCATACTTCCTTAGGGTACCAAAAAAAAATTGTCCGCAGGTCGTGGTCTAGTAGCTACCGCGGCTGCTTCTGGATCAGGGGGTCCCGGGTTCAATTCCCGGCCGGGTTGAGAATTTTCTCTGCCCGGGGACAGGGTGTTATGTTGTCCTCATCATTTCTTCATTATCGTCATTTGTGACTGTGGCTAGATTGGAATGTGTAAATAAGAAGTGGACTGCGTAAGAATTGGACCTTTGTACGGGCACAAAAACCAAACATCATCATCATCACCCACAAAATTACCTATACAGCGGTCTGTTTTTTTCCGATAAGAGCAACTTGTTGCGCTCTATCTGCAAGGAAGACTTGAATCCTATCGCAAATCTGGGCCGGTACGCGGTAAGCTCGTGTATTTTTTGGCTTAACGCCCGAGCGGCAGCGTCAAATGTCTTCGTGAACTCTAGCAGCGCGACATCTCCCTGAGCACCGAATCCACAGCGCTGCAGATCTCAGCGAGGAACAGAGCTAGCTGAGTTTAGCGAGATCTCTGTATGCGAATGGTTGTCCCGCAGCAACAGGCTTCTTCACACTGACACTCGCCTGCATTCTGTCGCGTAGACAAAGGATTTCCTTCAGCGGATTCAGTAGGAAATTTTTGAATATCCACCTCTTAGATAAGACTTAGCCCCAAGTTTTTACTGTCTTTTTTCACAAATGGAAAGATCCTTCTGCGGGAAGCATTATGGTAGCGGCAATGAAATGGATGAGGCCAACAACTCGGCGGCGACTGAGTATGCAGAACGCTTGTGGTGCCCTACGACATATGTTTAAATTTGTGCGACGACTACGTAGAAAAACATGTAAGGTTGCAAAATACGTTGTAAAACCGATATTCACTCATTATTTTGAAAAAAAAATTAGGAGAAACAAACGTTCCATATTTTTAGAATGACCGTAGTTTTTGCCTGATTCGACTGACTGAGGGTATTCTGGGGCGAAATCTTGATGTTTTAAGACTGCCACCACACCTGAAAGCTGCCAACAACTAAATACCCGAGTCAGGCCATACATGCTTAGAAATTAGCCGTGACGCTTGCTTCTACATATAATGCTGTCGTGATGGTTCGCGATCCTTGCATGCAGAATTGGCTGGCTGGTGGTATGAAGAAAGTCTGAGAGAGGGCGCGACTAGTATGTCGACACCGATTAGACCGCTGTATATAAAGGAGGCGGCGCGCTAAGAAGGACCGTAGCCTTTCCTGGACCCCCCCCCCCATCTCCAGACAATCCAAGCCCAGCACGCTCCCGACTCCGCTTCCTCAAACTCCTCTCCTGCCGCACATGGGGTTTGGACCCCTGCACTGTCATCCGCCCCATCTTCTGTTATGCCCATCCCACCTGGATCTCTGCCCCTCCTACCTACTACAAGTCTCTTCAAATCCTGGAACGCCATGCGCTCCGCCTCTCCTATCGCATCAGCCTCCCGTCCCCCACTCTGCGACTTAATTCCTTTCCCACACCTCCTCCTCTTCCTTTACACCTCCCGTAAACGTGATCCCCCTCATCCGCCTGTTCCTCCCGTCCTTTCCCACCCCAAGCCTGTGCCGCGCCAGTACTCGTGCATCCCACCTACTCTCCATCATACCACTCTCCATACCTTTGCCCAAGGTGGCTTCCGCCAACTCCCCCTACCGGATGATGCCCTCGTTCCCTCCATCTACCGTCCTACCAGATTTGATCCTCCTCTTCCTCCTCATGAGTTTTTCCTCCAGGGCTCCCTCTTTCACTTCTCTCCCTCCTCTTTCCGCTTCTCTCTCCCTCTCCCAACCCGACCCTCTCCCTCACTTCTCTCCCACTGGCGTCCTCCCCACCTCCCTCGTACCCTCCCCTATTCCCTGTGACAGCCCCTCCCCCTTTCTCCGTGCAATAGTGTGTGCAGTGTATCCAAGATCATCGTCAATGTTTTCTGTGCAGTGTTTCTCCGTTCTAGTACAATTGTGTCTCTTCAGTGTCCTCCACCGTTCGACAGTGACTTCGTGTACAGTTACACTTGCTTATGCACTTCAGTGTCTTCAGTTTGAACGTCTTCGTTATTATCCTTATGCGTGTCACCTGTTTTTTCATATACATATTTTCTGTATATCTGTCTACATGTTATCTGTTCTCTGGTTTGCAGTGGCTGAAGAGCGTCGTAGATAGGCCGCTGCCGGCCTACCTTTTGTACAATAAAGGAAAAAAACTATGGGAATGAGAGGCAGTTAGGAACTTGGAGTGGATGCGGCTAGTGGCGTATGCTGAGCCGAGGAGAGTGACCCTGCCCTGATTACTGTGGGTGCTGTCTTCGTGTTGGGAGGAGTGACAACCTTAGGGTGCTGGTTTCCATCTAGGGCTTCTCGCCAACCCACGACGCCAATTCCAGTTTCTGAAACTGGTGAGACATTTCGTCGAGTAAGTGCATGTTTTCATGTAAAGGACATGGTCCTGCGCTGCTTTGACGTTCTAATGGAGCTTATGGACAAGAATTCTAACAGTTGTTGAGACCTAATAAACCGCCACTGAAGACAGCCTATTTTCTGAAGCAGTGTAATCTGTGATAGTCAATTATAAAGTCTTCACTGTTACATTGTTCACTGTGCTCTTACAACTAATGTTCTACCTTGAATTTGGTGACGATTATTGATGTTCCAGGAACATTATTAATTGCCTTATTTGTGCTTGAGTTCCCAGTTTCTTGTAGCTTAAATTCAAAGTTATCACTGAAGTGTATAGACACTGTTTGTGCGGTCCAGTGTGGGAACGTCACTCTAACTTCCGTTAAGTGGAATTGGTTAGTTCCCCATTTGTAATTGTTCACCCTTGTGTTACACAATTTGCTGCTTTAGAATTTTAGTCGTAGTTCAGTTGATCCTTGGAGATGAGTCATCTCCACTTTTAATGCGCGAATGCTTAGGGCAGGTTTCCGCTGCCCTTGTCGACCATTGGTCTGCCGCCGCTCTCTTAGTGACCGAATAACCGCCACACCAAAGACAAGGCAGAGCCACCTCATGTCGGTATGCTGATGTTTGAAGGCTGGAGCTGTAGAACAATAATAACTTCATTCAATGGGTCTTACACTCATCTGGCTTTATTCTGATGGCCGTTAACATTTAAGCTCGGAGCTTTCTTCGTTCTCACCTGTTAATATTTAACTAATCATTTGCTGAGTGCCGTGGGGAATGTTGATCTTAAATATCTTTTAACCCGAACTGCTGTCGGTTAAATACTTAGTGAACTCGGTGGTGCATGTTCCTTAGTTACAATTGTTAATCAGAAGATTATTAACAGAGTTCGGAAAGCGCCAGGTGCAAATATTTTTAAAATTGCAAATATTATCCACATTGTTTTAAAAAGATAGATTGTTATTGACGGATGGTTTAGTAAGCACCAGGTACTCATATTTATAAAATTGCAAATATCGTTTAAGTTGTTGTGTAAATGCGAATTATTATTGACAAGTAGTTTCGCAAGCGCTAGGTGCATATTTTCTTAACTCTAAACTTTTTTGAAATTCTTACGAACACCTGCTTTACTGAGTATTTTTCTTAACGACAAACTGTTTACTTTGTAATCAGCATTTCTTTCGAGTATTTCATATGGAAAGAAATTTGCTTAATTCTGTTCATGCACTCACTGGTTAAACTTGTACAAATAAATTGTCATCATGGAAACTGTTGATGATGTTGCTGGACTAACCTTCCCACTCCTCAGCCTTACGCTTGTGACCTGTCTCTGTGACTGTCATTTCAAAATTCGTTTATTGATGCCTCTTATTTGATTAACCTTCCCTTTTACACATTCAGAAAATCTAATATTATGATATCGACAGTTCCGTTAATTTAATAGGCGTAATTGTTTGCTTGGCACAACTCTTTCGACACCTTAGTTCTGGTGTCGTCATGGTCTGGTATCGTTATAGCTGCAGTCTTCAGTCTCCACATATTTTGCAAATCCTGTCTATGCAACTATTGAAACCTATATCGAGTAGAATCGGTTTACAGTCGAATATTCTTGCTCTCCCCCTAGAATTTTCACACCGCAACTCCAACTTGCCTCTGTTACCACACTGTGTTGCTCAATGGCTTAAGATGTGACCAATTAACTGATCCATTCTTTTATGTCCATTATGCTACATATTTATTTCCTCCAGGAGTTGATTAAGTACCTTTTCTTTAATTATCGGATGTACCTACCTAAGCTTCAACATTTTTATGTTCTACTACGTTTCAAAATCATATTTTCTGTTCTTGTGTGTGCCATTTATCTTTCATGTTTTACTTCTGCAGATTACAATTACCAGTGAATGTCACAATACTAACCATTTTAAATAACTGTGTATGAACTAGAAGGATGGGAAGGAAAGGGATATAGTGGGTGGGAAACTAGTGTTTTGTAGCCGCGCAGGGCATTGTGGAAATGCAGTGGTGAAAGTTCAAAATTTGTGGTGGACCGGGACCAGAACACGGATTTACCGCTTCTCATACGCGGTTGCCTTAAGAAAACAGAAACGCAGGACTAACGCAGTGGGGCACCACCATTTGTGACCCTAGAAGACAGCCGCGCGGTGTAGCCGTGGGGTCTTAGGCGCCTTGCCACAGTTCGAGCGGCTCACCCCGACGGAGGCTCGACTCCTCCCTCGGGCATGGGTGTGAGTGTTGTCCTTAGTGTAAGTTAGTTTAAGCTAGATTAAGTAGTGTGTAAGCTTAGGGGCCGATGACCTGATCAGTTTGGTCCCATGGAAACCTACCACAAATTTTCAATTTTCCTACGAAGCAAAAATAAACTGACACTCTTCAGGAGTTGCCCTTCTAAATACACGTAAACATCCGCCGCCCCTCCCCGCCCCCCGACCCAAGGAAATTAAGGCAACTAGAGAGGAAGCCGTGGGAACGTCAATCGTTAAGGCTGTAGAAATGAGGGAACGTAGGTTCCATTAACCACGAATCAAGGACTTATTTTGTTGCAATTGTTAACTGACCTGTATATGTCGGTACAAATTACTGCACAAGGCAATCGCAGAGGCATCGGTATGTTGGCAGACGAGGTACATCCAAAGAACGGGGGTGGGGGGGTGGGTTGATAGAGGAGCGGTTGAGAAGGACGCTGTCGAGTACCCTGAGAAGGTTCATCGGTAATTGGGCGACTACAACCCAGCTCCAGAAGTTGAGGACCATATGTGGACTGTTGTAAGAGAGGTACTGTGAAGGCAGTCCTTTAAACCAGATGAGTGCGTGATGTGACGCCTGGGGCAACAGCAGGAATTAATGGGTAACCATCATTCGTAAGATACTGAGGTAAAAGCCAATGATGAGTCAAACATTCCGTTTCATGGAAGATGGAAGACAATGCTTATCGGTGTCATCGAGTCAGCAGTCAGGGAAAAGTAGCGAAGTAGCCACTCATATATGATGAAGTCGGGAGTTCACCATTGACGATATTCCAGACATGTTCGATGGTACAAAGGGTGCACTGATCCTCCCCCACGCCGAATACCACTTAATGTCTGGGTCCTGTTCCTCCATGCATTTGCGAGCGGTAGACGATGTAAACAAAGAATAAAATTCTTTACATAGGTGAGTGAGAGATCGTTCGGAATGTAGGCGAGTTCAAGGAAATGAATCACTATATGGTACATAAACGGTCAGATATGTGGTGAGATACGAAGTATGTCAGTTGATAATTAGAGAGAAGCTAGTCGGAAGACATCCGAGAGACTGTGTGTTAAAGATGGGGTGGACCAATGGCAGTACCGCAGCTTAGTATGCGTGAAGAGCGTGATGAATCGCGCTCACACGTTGGCGAGTCTAAAGCCACCTTTTAGAGGGGGCGGTGTTAGAATGTTGTAATGGACTTTGAGAAGGGCTCCTGCTGACACGTAATTTCAGAAATCTGACTGAACAAGTAGTAATGGCATTTGGAGGATCTGGCCAACAGGTACCAGCTGGCAGTAAACCAATGTCAAAATGTGGTGTGTGGAGACTGTAAAGTCGATCCCTAAGAAACGAAGGGTGATACAGACAGAGAGTGTGCCCAGTGCCACAACCTGGAGTCCACACCATTTATACATTATCATCGACTTGCAGACATTAAGGATGATACCCGAAATATGTCCACATGGATGGATCCACTGGATGGTGTCATTGAATTCCAGTGTGAAGTGGGTGAGATAATTTGTGTAAGCACTGCAGGTGCTCACACAAGTTGAGACCCTTTAGGCGAGTAGTAAGACCAACAATGAGGAGTTCCATTGCAATGGCATAGAATAGCGTAGCCATTGGGCATCTTTGAAGTATAGAGGAGAATACAGGAATCTTTCCAACAAATCTTCCATTGATTTAGACCATGGAGACCGAGCAAGAAGCAGGAAACGGTGACGAATGTAAAATCAATGGAAATCAGCGCCAAGTGATTGTTGAGGTCAGTCATTCCCCCAATGGTGTTTGAAGGGTAGCCCCACAACTGCATGCAGTGGGCTTTGGTGAAACAATCATAGGTAAGACCGTGTATATGTGTACCACTAAGAGGCACACATAGATCTTATAATCTGTATTCATTAATGTAGGGGAGCAGTATGTGGAGGCATTTGTCCCTCAGCTGATATCGTGAAGGACGGAGTTCTCAAAGCCTCTCCATCCAGCGAGGGAGCATTTAGGTGGTGAACACCCAGTAGAACTCCACCAAAGGATTATCCAGTCCTGGCGACTTGTTCTTTGCCCCCTGGTCATTGGTGTCGATCTGCATGGAGCAGAGATAGAAATTGGAGCCACCACGGTATCGTCGCCTTAAAAGTTGCGGTAATCCTCAGCGAAGGAAAATACCGCCGCCGCCTGCGTTGTGTGGCGAGTATCATCGGAAGTGATGAGGTTAGAGACAGAGTCGATGTCAACGATGATGGTCAGGTGCAGCATGGACTGTGAACGGCAATTCCTCGTGTAGAAGCTCCTGTTGTTGGAAGTGCGCGACGACGGTGACAGTTTATCGCGTTGGAGAGCGAGGAGACATTACATCAGGTGATGTGACGAGTGCCTTGACCTCATGATGGATGACGTAGTGGTAGTTGTTGGTGTTGCGCTGCTTCCTTGCCACACTGTATGAAGACCATTGTGATTACAGGTTTCCTATACTTGAGTGTTCAGTGGATTATGGACACTTGCTGCTGGGGACGCTTTTTGCAGTAAGTCCATGTAGTGGCAATACGTTGTTGACAGTGCAGGTCTCCAAGTAGGGGAATGTTAAGCCCCCAGAGCCCTTTGCAGAGCCAAAGCGACTGATGTGGTAGTGTACACAGATGAAGGTGCAATAGTCCTTAAACGCAAGGAGACAGTTTTCTGTTTGAGAGACTTAGTTTTCGAGGTGGACAGAGACATAACCGGTCGAGGCTGTTCGCAGACTGTGCTGCACAATGGGTATAACCTGTCGCATCACAATGACTCTTCTCCCAAACATCAACAAAGTCTTTGACCAAAGCACGCAGTGTCACGCACGGCAAATAACCATGTATCTGGTCCTTTGGATAAAGGACGCAGTTCAAATCGCCACCCACAATGAAGAAATCTTAGCGTTTACAAAACAGAGGGGACATTTCGTCTGCCGACGAGTCGTGAAGCCAAATGGGGCACAAACACTGATGACGCGTGTGTCAAAGATGATTACATTCATCCCCGGCTGGACAGGAGGAGTGTCATGTACGTGATCAGGATCTCTTCTCGTATATTAAAGGCCACTCCGCAGACTGAGTGATCACCTACGGATGCTTGTAAGTCTTAGACACAAATTAATGGCAGCATCGCAATTCAGTCTCCAGAAAAGAGGCGACGTTGACATCAGAGACTCGAAGAATATCACAGGGGACCTCTAGATTTGATGTGGCGTCACTCATTTTGATGTTCGAGGTTGCGAAGCAGTAGCGCAGGAATCACTAGGACGGCCTATTCCACAGGTCGCCGTGCTTCGATTCCGATACTAACGAGGAACCTCGTCGGGGAGAGGGGATAGACGGTCCTGTGTAGGAGCCATTTCGTCCTCGACGTCACCCCACGCCCCTGTTCCAAGGGTCTGTCTAGTGTGAGAGAGATCATGTAGAATCGGTGAGGATATACATATCTCGATCTGTGCACTGGTTGTACAATGTTTGTGGCGGCCTTCACTGGTTGCCCTCCAGCAAAACGTTACTTTCATCGCTACTGACTTCGGCCACCGTCTGCATGGGACCATCAGCTGGTTGGATGGCATCTCCATTGTCTTGGGTAAGAGTGTCGTCAGGACTTGTGACCGAATGGTGACGACGTTTGCATCGAGGCAGTGAGTGTTATTTGCGCGCGTGCTGCTCAGTGTAGGACGAGGGCAAGGAAGAACGTCGACCTGCTTCGAAGGCTTCGGTCCATCTCGGACCACACAATGAAGGTGTCTAGCGGGTGTTATGGAGAGATACTTGCCTGTGTCGCGTCCGTAGCGGGAGTCGGATTGGAGTAGAAAGACTGCATCATCCACAGGGTAGTGAGATGGCGGACCTTGCCCATCGGAGAGACCATGCTTTGGGCTGGGCGAAGTCTTACGTATAGCGAGAGCCGCTGCCTAAGTTACTCGCAGAGCCATCAGCGTGCGTGACACGGACACTTCTGACAATGAGAGCTGCTCTACACGTTGTTAGACGCAATCAGACCACCAATGGCTCTCCTTCCCGAAGCCGAAATGGGTCCTGGGCTGAGATTTACATTGTGATGGCACGGCAGACTCTAGTATGAAAGTAGGATGGCACGCGGCAGTCCACGATTGACCTCCTGTAGCACCCTCTCGCACTGTGCATCGTTAATCATCTTGACGCAGATGATACTATTAACTGTGGGCAAGTGGATTCCAATGAGATCTTGTTATGGTATTTTAACGTCGTCGCTAAGAAGCCGGGCGATTTCAAGCTTCGTGGATGGATGAAGTCTGAACAAAAGCCGTTTTGCGACACCTGTGCGCCATATTGATCTGTACGGAAGAGGGCACTTAGCAGAGGGAGAAGTAAACACAACACGCGACACATGTCTCGCAAGCGGAGCTCTGACGCGTGACTGCTCACAAGGGAATCTCCCCATCGCACCCCCCTCAGATTTAGTTATAAGTTGGCACAGTGGATAGACCTTGAAACACTGAACACAGATCAATCGAGAAAACTGGAAGAAGTTGTGTGGAACTATGAAAAAAATAAGCAAAATATACAAACTGAGTAGTCCATGCGCAAGATAGGCAACATCAAGAATAATGTGAGTTACGGAGCGCCGTGGTCCCGTGGTTTGTGTGAGCAGCTGCAGAATGAGAGTTCCTTGGTTCAAGTCTTCCATCGAGTGAATAGTTTTCTATCTTTATTTTCGCTAAGTTATGACCTCACCGTTCGTTCATTGACGTCACTGTTCACTGTAATAAGTTTAGTGTCTGCGTTTTGCGACCGCACCGCAAAACCGTGCGATTAGTAGACGAAAGGACGTGCCTCTCCAATGGGAACAGAAAACATTTGATCGCAAGGTCACAAGTCAACCGATTCCTCCACAGGAAAACACGTCTGATATATTCTATACGACAGTGGTGACAGCATGTGCGTCACATAACAGGAATATGTTGTCGAACAACCTCACTTGTACACTTGGCGAATGGGTAAAAATATTCTTCTACCTTGCCCGATTTAGGTTTTCTTGTGGATGTGATAATCATTCCCAAAAAAGTGATGAAAAAATAAAAGTTTGTAACAAACTGCAACAAATGAATGCAACAGGTTCACAGTCGCACAATTTTCCCTGTGCTCTGTCAAAACATATGTTTTGTTTCGATGTTTGTTTAGGTATAGCGTCCCTATACTACGGCGCAGTTACCTCGCATCGGACGGACGGACGGACAGATAAAAATTGTCTGAAAATAAAAAGTTAAACTTTTCACTCGAGGCAATACTTGAACCAAGGACCTCTCGTTCCGCAGCTGCTCACGCTAACCACGGGACCACGGCGCTCCCGAGGTCACATTATCCTTGATGTTGCCTATCTTGCTTATGGACTACCCAGTTTATATATTTTGCTTATTTTTTTCATAGTTCCACATAACTTCTTCCTGTTTTCTCGATTGATCTGTGTTCAGTTTTTCAAGGCCTATCCACTGTGCCAAATTATAACTAAATCTGAGGGGGGTGCGATGGGGAGGTTCCCTAGTCAGTAGCCCTGCTAGTGGCAGAGTGCTTCGGCCATCCGGACACGGTCTATGACCGATCCAAATTTCCACCATACGGCACGCTGCAGTGCAGCGTCCCTAGTCCATTAGACTCCTATTCGAAAATTATTGAGTTCTGACAATGTTAGTACTTCTACACCGAATAAAATCTTACGGAGTTTTCACGATGTATCAGATATGCATACACAACGTATGTAAAAAGTTTGGTAAGACATTAAAAACTTTATTTTCGCTGAAAGAGTAGCATTACAAAGTTATTACATAGATAATGCCAAAGAGTAAACTTCTGCCGGACGGAGTGGCCGTGGGGTTCTAGGCGCTACAGTCTGGAACCGAGCGACCGCTACGGTCGCAGGTTCGAATCCGGCCTCGGGCATGGATGTGTGTGATGTTCTTAGGTTAGTTAGGTTTAATTAGTTCTAAGTTCTAGCCGACTGGTGACCTCAGATGTTAAGTCGCATAGTGCTCAGAGCCATTTGAACCAAGTAAACTTGTAAATTTTATTCAACAGCATGCACTTCACATACATTCCATGTGGGAGCCATGTGTGAACCTATAAATGTTGACGCGAAAATCAAAATCCTGCCGCATACGAGCCATCGTGTCTTCCGAGACTGTGGTTGTTGCTTGTTCATTTCAATGACACGTCACCTAGAAGAGGAGATCCTTTACATAACCCCTTAAAAAGAAATCTCAAGGTGTAATACCTGTGTACCATGTAGGCCACTTTAGCACACATTGATCCGTTGCTCCGCTACGACCAGTCAAACGATTGGGTATCACTGTGTTCAGATGTGCCTTAACATCACCGTGAAAATGTGGCGGGTGCACCATTTAACTGAAAGACGAAGCTGTCTGATTTTGTCTGCAGCTATGGCATTAACCACTTACGCAACATCTGGAGGAAGAACTCTCCAATAACAGTTTGTTCTTCAAAGAAGAAATCTCATAAGTTTCTTTTGAGACATGGCACAAAAAACATTGGCCTTCGGAGAATCTCACTCGTTTTCAATAACGTTTTGCGGGTTTCCTGTTCCGTAAATCCTAAAATTGTACCTGTTTACTTTTCCATTTGTGTGAAATGTTGCCTCCGAAAAAACTATCGAATTCCCAAACGCGTCATCTTCATCTTGCAACGCACAGCAAAACTCAAATCGCTGGTCTTTGTCTGTAGGATATGACTTTTGCACTGACTGTAGTCTGTATGGTTTCATGCTTCATTTTTTTCCATAAAATACGTCACACAGTCGTTATTGACGTTTTCAACTCACTTGAAGCCATGCACAGAGATTTTGGCAGACTCCTTGTAACAGATTCTCTCACTCGTTCAATGTAATTTGCATTCACATCTTGCTGACTACTTCTCTTCCTGTCAGACAAGCACCCACTTTCAACGAACGTTATATGCTAACTGTACACTGCCTTTTTGGTTGGTACTCATTTACGGCACTTCACCCTACATTTTCGTTGGGCTTCTGTTACACTCTTTGTTTTGTTCAATTCTAGCACGCAGAAAGCCTTCTGAGGGCCAGAAAGGGCAATTTTGAATTTATGATACCACTTAGCAGTCTTAAATGGATCTACACATCACACCCACAATGAGGAGAGAAATTTCCTAATTTACTCTTACAAATTACGAGTATGTATGTTGTTACTTTGTAATGTTACGCTTTCGGCTACAATAATGTTTTTAAAATCTTCCCGGTCTTTTGAAACACGCTGTATATACGATTAGTGCTGTTCTATCAGAAACGTCCGACATATTATGGGAAATACGGTGTCAAAGCCATTTAAAACATACAAAAGGGCACGACAAGGATCCTATATTTCTTGTACACTCTTCCGCATATACATAAATGAAGTTATCAGTAAATGGTAAATAATGAGACAAGACTAAATTTAATATTATATGCAGAAGTCCTAGTACCAGTTTCAGAGAATAATCTTCAGATATATGGAGTGAGGTACTTAAAATTGTTTGTCGGAATATTTGGCGAAATACACATCAGACTAAAGAAATGTGATAATAAACGTTGTTCACCTCGAAGAGGTAAATCCATTAAAATGACTCTCGACCCCTCTGCACCACCCCTTGGGGGCGGGAGGAGGTAACTTTGAAGACTTGGAGAGGAACCTCTACTTTCTATTGCAGATTTGTATTCTCCCTGAAAAAACATTTAACTTACGTAAGAAACATATCTTTCGTTTCATGACAGATGGCACTGTAATCAGCACACATGAATATGGGGTGACAATTGCTGCAAAACGGTAATATCTCACCAAAGTACACATCAGATTAGAAAATCAAAGTACATTATTTGGTATTTGGAAAATTCTATCATGTGACACCGTCTACACTCCTGCAGTGCATTCTTAGACTACATTTAGCGTTACCCAGGAACAACGACGTGGACATGATAGTAATGCGTGGCTCTCAACATCTCGGAGTGCTTGTTTACTGTGAGCCCTTGCCTCTACCTCGGGGTGCTTGATTACCCTGCGTCCCCTCGCATCTCTCAAGTGTTCCAGTGCAGCATATGTTCGAAATGTTCTCTGTTGTTTCTAACGCACAGTGCAACTCTCAGTCTGAATAACAATCCGACATGTATAAGTGTCTCTGCGTTAATGTTTGCACATTATTGCCTGTTCACTGCTGCATATCTTTGAGTTTTGTAAACTCTGTTTTAGCCATCCCCACAGGAAAAAATCAGCAGATGTCAAATCGGGTGAACGTGCGGGCCATGTTTAAGGACCTCCTCGTCCAATCCATCGACCCAGGCAGTTTTGATTCAAAACTTCTCGAGCTAGTCATGAATAATGCGCTGCTTATCCATCGTGTTGAAACAACATATTCAGTCCAGTCCGAAGTGGAACGTCGACCGTTAGTATGGGCAAGACATTATCCACAATATCGCTGTACGTTGGACCAATCAGATTGCCTGCTATAAGGTATTGGCCGATAACCTGCGTACCTGAAATACCGCACCAAACCTTGACACTCCATGGGTGTTGATGTTCAACTTGCCTTACCCAGTGGGGATCCTCTACTGACAAATAATGCGTAATATGTCGATTCAGCTGACCACGAGTTGTAAATTTGATTCATTAGAGAAAGATATCTGTGAAATGAAATCATCATAGTTGTTGCAGTGTCCAGTTGCAGAAATTCAGGCCATTGTCAGAATCGCACCATGCAGTTATTGATGCAGCGATAAATGAAATAGATGTCATTTGTGTGCAAGCAGTGTGCGTGGGATACATCTTTGCGAAATTCCTGAACCTCATGCAATTTGCTAAGGACTAATGAGAGTATCTGCAGCAATCGCAGCTAAAACATTCCCCGAATTATTTTTGTTTGTTGCAGGCCGCGGTTGGACTGATACTCGAGGTTTAACACTTCCGGTTTCAGTAAACAGGTGGACAATACTGCGAAACGTTGTTGCAGACGTAACATTCTTGTCGGGGAACAGAGTAGTATAGCTTTGACGAACTTCGTCAACATTTCTGCGAGCCTAAGAGTAAGCAGCAATGATATCGACCCTCTCGGCAATCGTTAACATCGTGGAACAATTGCGGCGAGATGCGGACAGTCGGGATCATTGAAGCAACATGCACAGTCTGTGCGCAGACTGAGCACATGATCACGGTCTGTGCTTCATTCCATTGTGTGAGGTATCACATGACAGCATTATCAACAATATCAAAAAAATTCTTCGATTGTCTTTACCGGATGTGTATTTGTTTGAGATGGTACCGTTTTGCAACAACTGTCACCTCATTTCCTTGTTTGCCGAGTACAGCGCCATCTATCACAAAACCAAAAACATTTTTCATACGGAAGCTGCATATTTTTTCACAGAGAATACAAATCCGCAATAAAAAATAAGGGCTCCTATTGAAGATTTCAAAGTCCCCCCTCACCGTAGCGGTCGCGCGGTTCCAGACTGTAGCGCCTAGATCCGCTCGGCCACCCAAGCCGGCCCGTGACGATTCACATGTGAATTCATTGATATATAGCAACTAACTCTGCCATCTCATACATTTCCGAAATGAAACAAAATGTGAAAAATGCAATGGGCAAGGGATACACGTATGTCATGAGCTCACGCAACGGGCAGAAATGGACAATCCCTACAAGTAAACACGCGTCATCTTCAACACCAAAACTCTTTTTTAAAGTGACACATCTATGTTTTTATACAGAAATGTAAAGTATAGGTGTATGTGATGATGGGAGACCGGATTTACTGCTGTAAACCTTATACCTTCTGGAATAATTAGAATTTAAATAACGGAAACGGTGCCACAGTTTCTGCCGTAAAGCTATAATGCTATAATGTCGTAATGCGCGTTGTCTGCGCTATCCTGAAGCCTGATGTCAGCAAACTTGCTCTACGCATTACGGCAGAAACAGTGGTGCCGTTGCCATTCTTTAAAATTTCTTTTTTCAAGAGGTATGATCTTTAAAACAGTGAAAACAAGTCCGCCATCACTAATTGTGCCTCTTGCTTTCATTTCCACAGGAAAACATACATATGCCACTTTAAAGAACATAACTTTCCGTTGAAAATGATGTTTGTTTACATTTATGGTTTGTGTATTTCTGCCAATTGTGTGAGTACATGACGAAGGGTTTATTCCAGACCAATTGCATTTCTCGCATTTTGTATCGCTTCGAGAACATATGATGTGACAGAGCTAGGTGAGACACGATTGTATATTTACAGTGCAGGGAAACAATCGGATGACGAAGCCAGAACAAGGAAATCTAGCAAAATTTTCATTACCAAAGTGGGTCGGAGATGCACAATTGTGGATTCGATAAGACAATGTGTGTCGGTGTGTCTAGAAGCGCGGTTTTCTACGATTGATATTTGTCGAAGATGCACCAGCCATATTATCGACGATATCAACTTTGTAGCGATAATGGAGCCCAGAATTTTCAGCAAAAATTTTATTTCAATACAAAATATGTTAAAAAATCAAATTTTCTTTTTCTTTTTTAACCATTGCCTTAGTTCACACTTACTGATCCGCTGTCTTCTTAGAGTAAAAGTTCATTCGTACTCCCTGTACATTATCGAAAATTAAAACAATTGGTCTTAAAATTTTCTTATTAATAACAGTGTGTATTACAGAACCACATCTCGACTATCTTACCGCAGTGCTCTCTCTACAGTATCTTACCGCAGTGCTCTCTCTACAGTATGGCTTGTTATCTCAATAAACTGAGAGCGTTACGACACTTTTAGTGCAACTGAGTTACTAATCCTGACTCTATTAGATTGTTTTACTCCACCCTCCTTATACAGTAAAGAATGAGAAAGCCACATGCGTGATTAGACAAACAACGACTACTCCCACAAGTAACACACACACACACACACACACACACACACACACACACACACACACACACACACACACACAAAGCAGCGGGAAGGAAGTGATCGTGTTTAGCTAATACTTGTGTACTGCACCGTTAGTTTTTTTTGGTCATCAGTCTACTGACTGGTTTGATGCGGCCCGCCACGAATTCCTTTCCTGTGCTAACATATTCATCTCAGAGTAGCACTTGCAACTTACGTCCTCAATTATTTGCTTCACGTATTCCAATCTCTGTCTTCCTCTACAGTTTTTGCCCTCTACAGCTCCCTCTAGTACCATGGAAGTCATTCCCTCATGTCTTAGCAGATGTCCTATCATCCTGTCCCTTCTCCTTATCAGTGTTTTCCACATATTCCGTTCCTTTCCGATTCTGCGTAGAACCTCCTCATTCCTTACCTTATCAGTCCACCTAATTTTCAACATTCGTATATAGCACCGCATCTCAAATGCTTCGATTCTCTTCTGTTCCGGTTTTCCCACAGTCCATGCTTCACTACCATACAATGCTGTACTCCAGACGTACATCCTCAGAAATTTCTTCCTCAAATTAAGGCCGGTATTTGATATTAGTAGACTTCTCTTGGCCAGAAATGCCTTTTTTGCCATAGTGAGTCTGCTTTTGATGTCCTCCTTGCACCGTCCGTCATTGGTTATTTTACTGCCTAGGTAGCAGAATTTCTTAACTTCATTGACTTCATGACCATCAATCCTGATGTTAAGTTTCTCGCTGTTCTCATTCCTACTACTTCTCATTACCTTCGTCTTTCTCCGATTTACTCTCAAACCATACTGTGTACTCATTAGACTGTTCATTCCGTTCAGCAGATCATTTAATTCTTCTTCACTTTCACTCAGGATAGCAATGTCATCAGGGAATCGTATCATTGATATCCTTTCACGTTGTATTTTAATTCCACTCCTGAACCTTTCTTTTATTTCCATCATTGCTTCCTCGATGTACAGATTGAACAGTAGGGGCGAAAGGTTACAGCCTTGTCTTGCACCCTTCTTAATACGAGCTGACTCGTTAGTACTGACTCGTAAAGGGAATGAGTCAAACTTCGCATGTGTTAACCTTCTGATTACAGATTACAGCTGTGCAGTGAGGATGTCGCTTCAGTTTTGTAATCATCGATTAGACATGTAAAAATAATCGAATCAGCTGAGTGAGGATCTGAATCCCAAGTATCATTCTTTCGCAACATCGGAACTGAGAATGAGGTTACGTTTAACAATGTATGACAAACAGCCAACTGTAAAACAGCACCGGTTGGCCCACCTTTATCGGCACCTGTATGTTAATAGCATGCTAAAAAAGTCACTTGTAATATGTCTCACGAGATTTATTTCTAATACACCACAAGTTTCAACCAGATGGACGATTGGGTATATTTCGATTAAAACCGAAGGAAACAGATTGATAAGCAACTACATTGTCACTACATACAAAGAAATATCCTAATATCAAATACCGGCCTTAATTTGAGGAAGAAATTTCTGAGGATGTACGTTTGGAGTACAGCATTGTATGGTAGTGAAACATGGACTGTGGGAAAACCGGAACAAAAGAGAATCGAAGCATTTGAGATGTGGTGCTATAGACGAATGTTGAAAATTAGGTGGACTGATAAGGTAAGGAATGAGGAGGTTCTACGCAGAATCGGAGAGGAAAGGAATATGTGGAAAACACTGATAAGGAGAAGGGACAGGACGATAGAACATCTGCTAAGACGTGAGGGAGCTGTAGAGGGCAAAAACTGTAGAGGAGACAGAGATTGGAATACGTGAAGCAAATAATTGACGACGTAAGTTGCAAGTGCTACTCTGAGATGAAGAGGTTAGCACAGGAAAGGAATTCGTGGCGGGCCGCATCAAACCAGTCAGTAGGCTGATGACCAAAAAAAAAAAAAAACTTTACTGCCCCGCAGGGATACTCAAACCTACAAACTGCAAAAGAAATATTGTTTCCTCATCTCTCAGTTCCTGAATAAATGTAAACGGCGAAGGTAACTTTTCTGAATTTACAGTACGACGAGGTGAAAAATAATGTATGGTGTTATAATCATTTCCCACTTTACTAATTTTTAGCAACTTATGAGGTTCCTTTTTACTTTGATTAAGCACACGGCCCCATTCCTGCTCGCGGAGTGATCGCAACCTAGCAGGACAGTCTAGCCTCAACAAAGCGACCAAGCTTCACCACAGCAAGCAAACTGAAATGACGAAACCCAATGTTTTATTCATACACTCCTGGAAATTGAAATAAGAACACCGTGAATTCATTGTCCCAGGAAGGGGAAACTTTATTGACACATTCCTGGGGTCAGATACATCACATGATCACACTGACAGAACCACAGGCACATAGACACAGGCAACAGAGCATGCACAATGTCGGCACTAGTACAGTGTATATCCACCTTTCGCAGCAATGCAGGCTGCTATTCTCCCATGGAGACGATCGTAGAGATGCTGGATGTAGTCCTGTGGAACGGCTTGCCATGCCATTTCCACCTGGCGCCTCAGTTGGACTAGCGTTCGTGCTGGACGTGCAGACCGCGTGAGACGACGCTTCATCCAGGCCCAAACATGCTCAATGGGGGACAGATCCGGAGATCTTGCTGGCCACGGTAGTTGACTTACACCTTCTAGAGCACGTTAGGTGGCACGGGATACATGCGGACGTGCATTGTCCTGTTGGAACAGCAAGTTCCCTTGCCGGTCTAGGAATGGTAGAACGATGGGTTCGATGACGGTTTGGATGTACCGTGCACTATTCAGTGTAGGAGATCGCTCCCCACACCATGATGCCGGGTGTTGGCCCTGTGTGCCTCGGTCGTATGCAGTCCTGATTGTGGCGCTCACCTGCACGGCGCCAAACACGCATACGACCATCATTGGCACCAAGGCAGAAGCGACTCTCATCGCTGAAGACGACACGTCTCCATTCGTCCCTCCATTCACGCCTGTCGCGACACCACTGGAGGCGGGCTGCACGATGTTGGGGCGTGAGCGGAAGACGGCCTAACGGTGTGCGGGACCGTAGCCCAGCTTCATGGAGACGGTTGCGAATGGTCCTCGCCGATACCCCAGGAGCAACAGTGTCCCTAATTTGCTGGGAAGTGGCGGTGCGGTCCCCTACGGCACTGCGTAGGATCCTACGGTCTTGGCGTGCATCCGTGCGTCGCTGCGGTCCGGTCCCAGGTCGACGGGCACGTGCACCTTCCGCCGACCACTGGCGACAACGTCGATGTACTGTGGAGACCTCACGCCCCACGTGTTGAGCAATTCGGCGGTACGTCCACCCGGCCTCCCGCATGCCCACTATACGCCCTCGCTCAAAGTCCGTCAACTGCACATACGGTTCACGTCCACGCTGTCGCGGCATGCTACCAGTGTTAAAGACTGCGATGGAGCTCCGTATGCCACGGCAAACTGGCTGACACTGACGGCGGCGGTGCACAAATGCTGCGCAGCTAGCGCCATTCGACGGCCAACACCGCGGTTCCTGGTGTGTCCGATGTGCCGTGCGTGTGATCATTGCTTGTACAGCCCTCTCGCAGTGTCCGGAGCAAGTATGGTGGGTCTGACACACCGGTGTCAATGTGTCCTTTTTCCATTTCCAGGAGTGTAATATAACGTCTTCAACAGTATGGACCTCCACAAGACAACATTAGTCTTTTCTTCAATCACTGCTCACCCAACAGGCATTCAGTGGCACCGAACAGATCACTGACTCGAATGTAAAGTAGTAACCGCTAATACTCTTTTCAATGAGACGGACCACATGGCTTGCAATCCGCGAACGATTCCCACTGGGCGAAAGGAAACTGATTCGCCGAAGTCGTAAACTGCATTAGAGACCAAGCAAAGAGGTTACTATAATGCTTGTAACGACTAATCGAAACTTATTATAAAAGCGTCGCTTAAAACATGGCAAAGATAAGTTTTACGATTTACTACAAACAAAATATAATGTGAAGAAATGAAACTGTCTGTGAAGAGGCGCCTTTCAAAAGGTACGCACGTAATATGTGTGCGAACACTGACGTCGATAGGCCCATCGTAATTACAGCCACATATAGCTCTGGCGCCTTCCCGTACTAACAACTGTCACTGCAAACCTTCCCCATTAGCGACACACGTCAACACGCGAAGCTTGGCGGTATTACCCACATTAATCCGAAGGGTCCATTATGGGCCTGTGTCGTACCTCCCATCTGCCGACTGCGTCAGATGACGAGGAGGCGGTCGTTATTACAGTGTGCTCCTCCTTCCCTCGCCCCCATCCAGCCATAATTAATAGCTCTAACCCACTATCATTCATACGCTCACAATCCCTTTCGGCGGTTAGTAATCCTGCGCTTACAGCGGGGATCCATCTCGTAGTCGCCGCGGAGAGGGGGCAAGACAAGACCTCAAACTGACGACTTGGGAAGATGAGCGTGTCTCGCGGAAAATTTACAACGCGAGTTGTCACATGGCCTGTTAAACTGAAATGCACTTAATGGAAAGATTATTAAAGACGCGTAATTTGTGAGTAATTAGTCAGTTCTGAAAGTTAATATTTGTCCCATAAGAAACTGCTTATTATTACGTATTGTCATTGGTTGCCATTCCGTTATAGGTATACCATTTCATCTAAAACGTATAACCATTTCTAACGTTGCATTTAAGTGCCTAGCAGAGGGTTCATCGAACCACCTTCACAATTCTCTATTATTCGAACCTCGTATAGCACGCGGAAAGAACGAACACCTATATCTTCTACATCTTCATCCATACTCCGCAAGACACCTGACGGTGTGTGGCGGAAGATAACTTGAGTACCTCTATCAAATGGCTCTGAACACTATGGGACTTAACTTCTTCGGTCATCAGTCCCCTAGAACTTAGAACTACTTAAACCTAATTAACCTAAGGACATCACACACATCCATGCCCGAGGCAGGATTCGAACCTGCGACCGTAGCGGTCGCGCGGTTCCAGACTGTAGCGCCTAGAACCGCATGGCCACTGCGGCCGGCTGAGTACCTCTATCGGTTCTCCCTTCTACTCCAGTCTCGTACTGTTCGTGGAAAGAAAGATTGTCGGTGTGCCTCTGTGTGGGCTCTAATCTCTCTGATTTTATCCTCATAGTATCTTCGCGAGATATACGTAGGAGGGAGCAATATACTGCTTGACTCCTCGGTGCAGGTATGTTTTCGAAGCCCGTACTGAGCTACTGAGCGTCTCTCTTGCAGAGTCTTCCACTGGAGTTTACCTATCATCTTAGTAACGCTTTCGCGATTACTAAATGATCCTTCCCGTAAGAGCTGTGATTTCCCTTATTTTATCATGGTGATCGTTTCTCCCTATGTAGGTAATATTCAACGAAATATTTTCGCATACGGAGGAGAAAGTTGGTGATTAGATTTCGTGATAATATTCCTCCAAAACGAAAAACGCCTTTGTTTTAATGATGTCCACCCCAATTCCCGTACCATTTCAATGGCACTCTCTCCCCTATTTCATGACAATACAAATCGTGCTGCCCTTCTTTGATCTTTTACGATGTATTCCGTCAATCCTACCTGGTAAGGATCCCACACTGCGCAGCAGTATTCTAAAAGAGGACGAACAACCGTAGTGTAGGCAGTCTACTTAGTAGGTCTGTTACATTTTCAAAGTGTCGTGCCAATAAAACACGGTCTTTGTTTAGCCTTCCCGATAACTTTTTCTGTGTGTTCTTTCCAATTTAAGTCGTTCGAAATTGTAAATCCTAGGTATTTAGTTGATTTTACGGCCTTTATCGTGTAACCGAACGTCAACGGATTCCTTTTAGCACTCATGTGGATGACCTCACTCTTTACGGTATTTAGCGTCAACTGCCAATTTTCGCACCATACAGATATCTTTTCTAAATTATTTAGTAGTTTTTTTTAATCTTCTGATGACTTTACTATTCGATAAACGACAGCGTCATCTACAAACAACCTAACACGGCTGCTCGGATTGTCTCCCAAATCGTTTATACAGATAATGAACTGCAAGTGGTCTGTAACACTACCTTGGGGAAGGCCAGAAATCTCTTCTGTTTTACTCGATTACTTTCCGTCAGTTACTATGAACTGTGACCTCTCTGACAGGAAATCACAAATCCAGTCACATAATTGGGACGATATTCCATGAGTATGCAGTTTCACTATACGCCGCTTGTGTGGTACATTGTCAAAAGCCTCCCGGAAATCCAGAAATACGAAATCAATATGAAATCCCATGTCAATAGCAGCCAACACTTCATGCGAATAAACAGCTACTTACGTTTCAGAAGAACGATGTTTTCTACCCCACGTCAACTGTGTGTCAATAGACCGTTTTATTAGAGGTAATTCATAATGTTCGAACACAATATAGCTTCCATAATCTTGCTGCATATCGGGGTTAATGATACGGGCCTGTCATTTAGTGGATTACTCCTACTACCTTTCTTCAATACTGGTGTGACCTGTGCAAGTTTCCAGTGTTTGGGTACGGATATTTCGTCGAGTGAACGATTGTATATGATTGTTAAGTATGGAGCTAATGCATCAGCATACTCTGAAAGGAACCTAACTGGTATACAGTGTAGACCAGACGACTTGCTTTTATTAAGTGATATAAGTTGCTTCACTACACCGAGG
Source organism: Schistocerca cancellata (assembly GCF_023864275.1). NCBI lineage: Eukaryota > Metazoa > Arthropoda > Insecta > Orthoptera > Acrididae > Schistocerca > Schistocerca cancellata. The sequence continues at coordinate 204,070,460 of NC_064631.1, read as the reverse complement.
ACATCTACTACTACATTACTCATGTTGGTAGCCTCTCTTGATTGGAATTCGGGAATATTTACTTCGTCCTTCAGTGGGAAGGCATTTCGGGAGGCTGTATTTAGTAACTTGCTGTGGCAGCACTGTCTTCGATGTATCTCCATTGCTAGCGCGCAGAGAAGGCATGTAACGTCTAGAGAAACAAAAACAATATATTATGTAGTAATTAGAGAATTAGATGTATCATATTGTGTCATTGCATAAAATTATGTATTTTTTGTTTATTATTTATTTTTGAAAACGTCTGCGTCGGCGAGTAATAAAACCGACACAGAAGATAAATGTTAAACAGAGATTAAAAAAGGAACTAGTATATAATGCGTGATGTAGATTAATGTCTTTGTCTTCTTAATTTGGAAGTTGTGCGAGTAAGATCTCCTGTTGTTGTCGTAGAGAACGCGAATGTAGCACTCTTTTGTCGAGACTAAGCAATGTACGCCATTACGTGTGAATTCACAAAGGTCTGTAATCACTGAGATATTTAAAGGTTTTAATAGAGTTGTTTAAATGAAAACTTGTATTATTTATTGTTAAGCTTGCTTGCATATTATCCCATCCTGTTGAGACATTTTTTAGTTATATAAATATTATCTGTGGTGCTGAGCTGCGTGGAGAACGAAGAGCCGCTGCCGCGGCGTATTTAAACGACGTACAATATAGTCGAGCATACCGCAAGGAAGCGGTAAAATAATAGTAAAATAATATTATTTCTTTTAGTTCCCAGACTGGCAGTGAAGATCAGCAGATTTTATGATGTGTTGCAGATTGACGCGGGCTGCTGATAAGATATAATTTACAGTGCAAATAATTTAATGTACCTTCAGAATCTGATAGGAATCTTGCTGTGCTCCGTTCTGATCTGGCAAACTTTATAGTGACAACGTATTTTTTAATGAGAGTCTCATGTTCTTGGGCTAGTCGTGGTATGAAATAGCATTTTAACGAGAAATAAAATCCACTGCGAACTTGTGTTTTCGAACGATCATACGAACTGTAACATCAGTGTTCAGAACAAAGTAATTTCAACTTTTAATCACTATGAAGTAGGGAAGATATATTGATTCTTAGCATGAGTTGCAGTTACGAAAAATCGTTCCTTAAATTGTAGGCCAGATACAGAACAATAAGACTCCCATATGTACATTTTATTCCGCTAAAAGGTAATGATGATAAAGAAAAGCAAAGCACAGCATTGCTAAAAGTATTTCACGTAACTCTTTCCGTAAATGTGTTGTTACAAAGAGAATAAATAAACCAAAGAGCAACAATTTAACAATTCGCGAGAGAGTTGTACGTGAAAGGCATTACTTGTTTCTTTCCGCTAACATACTTCAAATACGACCAGAATCTCTTTGGATTTTCTGCCAGGTTTTGAGACAAAGTTTCGTTGTAGAAACTGTTATAAGAATCTCGCATAGAAGTCCGCGCCAAATTTCGAGCTTCTGTAAAAAATCGCAAATATTGGGATTTTGCGTCTGTTTAAGTTTGGCATGTTTGTTTCATTGTTTCTACAACAGTGTTCTGACCCGTATGGTGTACCAAGGAGGATCAGCTCCGTCGGTTGTTAATTTATTTGGTATAAATCTGTACATCGCTGTCATATACTATTCATTTGAATTCAAGCCACACCTCTTCTACACTCGTATTGCTAATTTGCAAAGAATGGAGATTGTCTTTCAGGAAGACACCAAGTGAATTTTTATCTGCTTTTCTGGGTAGGCATACTTTTCGTTTATTTTTGGAGGATTTGGGGATTACAACATTCAGTCTCACTACCACCACCTGTTTTCACTAATCCCTGTACCCGTCTTTATGTTCGTTATTAACTCAGAACTATTTGTTTGTAAGAGGTCAAGTGCGTTTTCACAACCGTTTACTATTCGCGTGGGCTCATGAACTAACTGCTCAAAATACTTTCCAGAGAATGCGTGAAGCACAATTTCAAATGATGTTTCATTTGTACCTCCGGAATGAAACAATTATTTTCGCCAACATATCGAGGGTAAATTAAAGTCACCACCAACTTTAATTTTATGAGTCGATAATGTGTTTGAAATCAAATTTTTCTTTGAGCCTTTCAGCAATTGTATCACATAAATTGGGAGGTCGGTAAAAGGATCTCATTATTATTTTATTCCGGCTGCCAACAATGACCTCTGCCCATAAGAACTCACAGAAAGTATCTACTTATTTTATCGTGATGATCGTTGCTCCCTATGTAGGTCGGAGTCAAAAAAATATTTTCGCATTCGGAGGAGAAAGTTGGTGATTGGAATTTCGTGAGAAGATTCCGTCGCAACGAAAAACGTCTTTCTTTTAACGATTTCCAGCCCAAATCCTGTATCATTTCTGTGACAGTCTCTCCCATATTTCGTGATAATACAAAACGAGCTGCCTTTCTTTCAACTTTTTCGATGTACTCCGTCAGTCCTATGTGGTAAGGATCCCACACCGCGCAGCAGTATTCTAAAAGAGGACGGACAAGCGTAGTGTAGGCAGTCTCCTTAGTAGGTCTGTTACATTTAATAATAGTCATGTTTCGGTAATTACTTGGTTGACATTTGTTTATATACCTTTGTTATTTATCGCAGTGACTTGCTTTCGTCTTACAAGTCCGTATGGCACGGGTAGCAAAGCACACTTATTTTATTCCTATATGTTTTTGGTTTCACTAAAAGGGGAAATCGTTGAAAGAACTGCGTACCATACAAACGGCTGCATAAAGTTTAAGAAAATTCGGTACCTTTGAGTTTTTCCGTAAGCATTTGTCTCCATGTTCCTTCCATTCCCTCCCATATTTTTCTTTTTTCTTTTAGGTTATGTATGCTTAAATGTTTCCTATAACCTCATTTATTTCAAGATATTTCCTTGTGTTGATCTTAGAAACATTTCTTGTATTCTACGTTCTTAGTGCCTTGTTATTTCCCGTACTACACTTCCACAAGTAAGGATTGATACCGCTAAGGTTTTATAAAACTTCATTTGGGTTTCTTTCTTGGCTTTATTCTGCACACTTTTTGTAATCGTTCCACCTATGCAGATATATTTATTCGTATTTAAAATTTGGTCCACGACGCGATTATATACGTAAGTGCGGTGGCATAGTAGATAGTTAAATTGTTTAACTTGATGCAGTATATGTTATTCAAGACTATTTTAGATCTTTCTGGTTCTACGCGCTGAAATTCCAACACTTATTTTAACCGCAGGCAATAACGTTTGTGGGGAATAGTTTTCACAGACTAAGCCTGCGATAACTGACACAGTGGTGCATCTTAATACTGATGTTTATTTAGAAGAGACGTGAATTAACTGTTTCACTGGTGTGCAAAACTTAGGAACGAAAGTAAGTTTCCCATGGTGTGTCACAGCAAAGTAAAATAACTCCATGAAACTTGAAACACACGCGGAAATAGCTGCTACTGTACGCTACAGTACAGGAGGTAACTAAAAGAAATATGCGTTAAGACGAACAAAAATTACACTTATTCAGAGACAATAATTACACCTGAGTCAGCGCAGATCGTGACGGTGCTCTGGACATTACAAAGGTCGGAACATGGTTCTTAATATAGTGTGAGATCACCGTGGATGGCAGCACACTCCTATCAACGTGGTCCTATGCTGGCCACAAAGTTGGTAAGAAGTTGTGGTTGTAGGGTGTTCCATTTCTGTAGCAGTGCGTTTGACACCTGCTAGATGGTCGTTTTTCCATGTGGGCGTGTTGCGATGCCACGGTGCTGGACGTACCCTCATATTCCCAAAGACGGAAACATGCATTGCATCCACGTGTATTGTCGACGATCGTTTTGGTGCTCCAAGTGTTATCCGTCGTGTAGAAGGCATAATGTTGCATGGGGGTACGGATTTCCAAATCTTTGAACACTGTATACTCACAAATCAACGTTATAGTGTCCCCGTACTCCTTCCCCTTGTCAGTTATTTCAGGACTGAATTCGGTTCTGACATCACTCTTATGGATGACAGTGCATGACTGAACAGCGAAAGTGGAAGAAGTCTTGTATGAAGAAGATATTCGGCGAATGAACTGTCCAGCTCGTTACCCCGACTTAAATTGAATCGAGCACATGTGCTGGGGAGACGTACTGCATCGCTCACACTTGCATCAACCATCATCCAGCACACAGTTTTAATCTGCCAGGAAGTTTCACATCAGCGCACACTCCGCTGCAGAGTGAAAATCTCATTCTGGAATGATCCAGCTATTGCAGATCGTGCTGGTGGAATAATGACACGCTGTAATACAAAAAAACAAATATTTACCAAGTTTCTGCCCAGCATTGAAACGTTGCAGAGCTTGCTTTGCCGGCCGTGGTGATCACACATCATGAGGAACCGTGTCCCGCCCTTCATAATGTCCAGGGGACCACCACGAATCGCTGTGACTTCAATGTAATTATTATCTTTGAATTACAGTGCCGTTTTTGTGCGTCACATTGCTTATTTCTTCCCGTTTCCTCCGGCGGTGTGCTGTAGCTGACCTTTCTATGTACGATACAAGATCCATCGAGCTGTGTTACTTGGAAGTGACGCATCTCGTGAACATTATTTTTGTCGTTAGGTTTTCAACACCAGTCTATTACAGTTGAAGTAGGAGTTCAAATTACCTCGTTTCTGAAAGCTAATTTCAATTAAACAACTATGTTTTAGCCGGCCGGAGTGGTCGAGAGGTTCTAGGCGCTATAGTCTGCATCCGCGCGACCGCTACGGTCGCAGGTTCGAATCCTGCCTCGGCCATGGATGTTTCTAATGTCCTTAGGTTACTTAGGTTTAAGTAGTTCTAAGTTCTAGGGGACTGATGACCTCAGAAGTTAAGTCCCATAGTGATCAGAGCCATATTTTGAACCAAGTTTTAATTACTATTAACTAAGTAAGGCATCAATAAAGATAAGGATAGCTAGCATAAAACTTATCCTAGACAAAAACTAATTTCAGTTTCGTAATACTCTGACCAAACGGAATCGCATTTTCTGGGATGATGGGGGTTGCATTCTGACTGATTTTTCTTGAAACTGGACAAATCATAATAACTGGGCGCTACATCCAGACATTCTTGAAACTCCATCACCTGCTGTACGATAAATACCGTGGGAATAAGATCATCCAGCAACAGAACAACTTCCGTCCTGATATTGCAGGTGTCATGTGCAGAATATCAGGACATTTGGGCAGGAAACCCTTCTGCATCCTCCATACAGTCACGACTTGACACACTCAGATTATCACGTTTTTGGTTCTGTTAAGGAACAAATGTGCACTTCTGGGGTAAGGATAGAGTCTTTGACTTGTAAACAAAACGTCCTCTGTTCGAAGCCCACCACTGCTTAAATTTTGAGTAGCAATTAGCGTTGGCAGCCGAAGACTTCTGGCATAAGAAGTCACACCTCATTCTGCCAACGGCCTTATCAAAGAGGGCGAAGGAGCGGACAGAGGTTCAGGGCACACTCTTACCCTTGGTTTGGAAAATTGTCCCTAAAGGTGGAAGAATCAGAAATGATCAACGGAATGAGGATGCAGAAGGCAATAGAAACCACTGCATTAAGGACACATTAATTGTATCCACAGGACATGTGACATGTAACTGATAAAGTGTCATAATGATCTGTCTATTGACAAAAGATTCCGGAATAGTCTGACTTTCCGATCTCCGGGAGGGGACTGCAAAAGGAGGAGGTGACCATTGGAAGAAGATTGAATAAAAAACGAAAGGATAACATCCTACGAATCGTGGCATGGAACGTCAGAAGCTTGAACGTGGTAGGGAAGTTAGAATGTCTGAAAAGGAAAATGCCAAGGCTCCATCTAAATACAGTATGGGTCAGTGAAGTGCAAAGAGACAAGGATTTCTCGTCGGATAAGTATAGGGTAATATCATCTTCAGCAGAAAGAGGTATAACGGGTGTGGGATTCGGTAAGTATACGAAGGTAGGGCAGATAGTGTGTTATTGTGCACAGTTCAGTGATAGGGTTGTCCTCATCAGAACCGATACCAAACAAACAGTAACGACGATAGTTGAGATATACATGCCGACGTCGCAAGCTGTAGATGGCGACATAGAGAAAGTATATGAGGATATTGAAAGGCTAGGATATTAAGGAAAGGGAGATGAAACTCTGATAGTCATGGGTGACCGAAATGCAGTTGTAGGGGAAGGAGCAGAAGAAAAGGTTACAGGAATATACAGGCTTGGGACAATGAATGAGAGCGGAGAAACACTGAGTACTGTAATAAATTTCAATTATTAATAGCGATTCTACGGATCGGAGCGTGGAATGTCAGATCCCTTAATCGGGCAGGTAGGTTAGAAAATTTAGAAAGGGAAATGAATAGGTAAAGGTTAGATATAGTGGGAATTAGTGAAGTTCGGTGGCAGGAGGAACAAGACTTTTTGTCAGGCGAATACAGGGTTATAAATACAAAGTCAAATAGGGGTATGGCAGGAGTAGGTTTAATAATGAATAAAAAATAGGAATGCGGGTAAGCTACTACAAACAGCAAAGTGAACGCATTATTGTGGCCAAGATAGACACGAAGCCTATACCTACTACAGCAGTACAAGTTTATATGCCAACTAGCTCTGCAGATGAAGAATTTGAAGAAATGTATGATGAAATAAAAGCAATTATTGAGATAGTGAAGGGAGACGAAACTTTAATAGTCATGGGTGACTGGAATTCGGTAGTAGGAAAGGGGAAAGAAGGAAACGTAGTGGGGTAAGAAATGAAAGAGGAAGCCGCCTGGTAGAATTTTGCACAGAGCACAACTTAATCATAGCTAACACTTGGTTCAAGAATCATAAAAGAAGGTTGTATACGTGGAAGAAGCCTGGAGATACTGACAAATTTCAGATAGAATATATCATGGTGAGACAGAGATTTAGGAACCAGGTTTTAAATTGTAATACATTTCCAGGGGCAGATGTGGCCTCTGACCACAATCTATTGGTTAAGAACTGTAGATTAAAACTGAATAAACTGCAAAAAGGTGGGGATTTAAGGTTATGGGACCTGGCTAAACTGACTAAACGAGAGGTTGCAAAAAGTTTCAGGGGGAGCGTAAGGGAACAAATGGCAGGAATGGGGGAAAGAAATACAGCAGATGAAGAATGGGTAGCTTTGAGGGATGAAGTAGTGAAGGCAGCAGAGGATCAAGTAGGTGAAAAGACGAGGGCTAGTAGAAATCCTTGGGTAACAGAAGAAATATTGAATTTAATTGATAAAAGGAGAAAATATAAAAATGCAGTAAATGAAGCAGCAAAAAGGAATACATACGTCTCAAAAATGAGATCGACAGGAAGTGCAAAATGGCTAAGCAGGGATGGCTAGAGGATAAATGTAAGGATGTAGAGGCTTATCTCACTAGGCATAAGATAGATACTACCTACAGGAAAATTAAAGAGACCTTTGGAGAAAAGAGAACCACTTGTATGAATATCGAGAGCTCAGATGGAAACCCAGTTCTAAGCAAAGAAGGGAAAGCAGAAAGGTGGAAGGAGTACATAGAGGGTCTATACAAGGGTGATGTACTTGAGGACAATATTATGGAGTTGGAAGAGGATGTAGATGAAGATGAAATGGGAGGTATGATACTGCGTGAAGAGTTTGACAGAGCACTGAAAGACCTAAGTCGAAACAAGGCCCCGGGAGTAGACAACATTCCATTAGAACTACTGACGGCCTTTGGAGAGCCAGTCCTGACAAAACTCTACCATCTGGTGAGCAAGATGTATGAGACAGGCGAAATTCCCTCAGACTTCAAGAAGAATATAATAATTCCATCCCCAAAGAAAGCATGTGTTGACAGATGTGAAAATTACCGAACTATCAGTTTAATAAGTCACAGCTGCAAAATACTAACACGAATTCTTTACAGACGAATGGAAAAACTAGTAGAAGCCGACCTTGGGGAAAATCAGTTTGGATTACTTAGAAATATTGGAACACGTGAGGCAATACTGACCCTACGACTAATCTTAGAAGCTAGATTAAGAAAAGGCAAACCTACGTTTCTAGCATTTGTAGACTTAGAGAAAGCTTTTGACAATGTTGACTGGAATACTCTCTTTCAAATTCTGAAGGTGGCAGGGTTAAAATATAGGGAGCAAAAACCTATTTACAATTTGTATAGAAACCAAATAGCAGTTATAAGAGTTGAGGGGCATGAAAGGGAGCAGTGGTTGGGAAGGGAGTGAGAGTTGTTGCCTCTCCCCTGTTATTCAGTCTGTGTACTGATCAAGCAGTGAAGGAAACAAAAGAAAAATTCGGAGTAGGTATTAAAATCCATGGAGAAGAAATAAAACTTTTCGGGTTTGCCGATGGCATTGTAATTCTGTCAGAGACAGCAAAAGACTTGGAAGAGCAGTTGAACGGAATGGATAGTGTCTTGAAAGGAGGATATAAGATGAACATCAACAAAAGCAAAACGAGGATAATGGAATGTAGTCGAATTAAGTCGGGTGATGCTGGGGGAATTAGATTAGGAAATGAGACAAAGTAGTAAAGGAGTTTTGCTATTTGGGGAGCAAAATAACTGATGATGGTCGAAGTAGAGAGGATATAAAAAGTAGACTGGCAATAAGAAGCAAAGCGTTTCTGAAGAAGAGAAATTTGTGAACATGGAGTATAGATTTAAGTGTCAGGAAGTCGTTTCTGAAAGTATTTGTATGGAGTGTAGCCATGAATGGAAGTGAAACGTGGACGATAAATAGTTTAGACAAGAAGAGAATAGGAGCTTTCGAAATGTGGTGCTACAGAAGAATGCTGAAGATTAGATGGGTAGATCACATTACTAATGATGAGGTGTTGAATAGGATTGGGGAGAAGAGAGGTTTGTGGCACAACATGACTAGAAGAAGGGATCGGTTGGTAGGACATGTTCTGAGGCATCAAGGGATCACCAATTTAGTATTGGAGGGCATCGTGGAGGGTAAAAATCGTAGAGGGAGACCAAGAGATGAATACACCAAGCATATTCAGAAGGATGTTGGTTCCAGTAGGTACTGGGAGATGAAGAAGCTTGCACAGGATAGAGTAGCATGGAGAGCTGCATCAAACCAGTCTCAGGACTGAAGAACACAACAGCAACAACAACAATAGCGAATATTCTGTTCAATAATTACAAGAGGGTGAAGAACACCTTGGTCAGACAGAATTTCAGAAATCAGATACTGGATGGGAAGGCGTACCCAGGAGCAGATACAGACTTAGATCACAATGTAGTCGTGATGAAGATTAGGCTGAAGCTTAAGTGATTAGTGAGGAAGAATTAATAAGATAAGTTATGGGATACAGAAGTACTAAAGGATGAAAAGACACGCTTTAAGTATTCTAAGGCTATAGATACAGCTATAGGGAATAGCTCAGAAGGCGGTACAGTTGAAGAGGAATGGACAACTCTGAAAGGAGCAGTCTCAGATGCTGGAAATAAAATCAAAGGTACAAAGAAGGTAATTGCGAAGAAACCCTGGGTAACAAAAGAAATACTTGTGTTGTTCGATGAAAGAAGAAAGGACAAAAATTTTCAGGGAAATTCAGGAGTACAGAAATATAATTCACTGTGGACAGCAATAATAGCGGGTGCTGGGAAGCTAAGACGAAATGGCTGCATCAAAAATGTGAAGCAATCGAAATAGAAATGACTGTCGGAAAGACTGACGCAACAAATAGGAAAATCAAAATAGCGTTCGGTGAAATTAAAAGCATGGGTGGCAACATTAAGAGCGGAATGGAATTCCACAGTTAAATGCAGAGGAGAGAGCGGATAGGTGGAAGGAGTACAAAAAATGGTTCAAATGGCTCAGAGCATTATGGGACTTAACTTCTGAGGTTATCAGTCTTCTAGAACTTAGAACTACTTAAACCTAACTAACCTAAGGACATCACATACATCCATGCCCGAGGCAGGATTCGAACTTGCAACCGAAGCGGTCGCGCGGTTCCAGACGGCAGCGCGTTGAACCGCTCGGCCACTCCGGCCGGCGAAGGAGTACATTGAAGGCCACTATGAGGTAGTAGATTTGTCTGATATGATCGAAGAAATATTGTTCGATTTAGAAAAGATAAGGAATCAGGAACTAGTATCAAAATTTAAGAGAACTTTGGAGGACTTAAGATCAAATAAGTCAGAAGGCATAGATAACCATCCATCAGAATTTCTAAAATCATTTGGGAAGTGGCAGCCTAACGTCTATTCATGTTGGTGTGTAAATTGTATGAGTCTGGCGAAATACGATCTGACTTTCGGAAAAATATCATCCACACAATTCCGAAAACTATACTGGCTGAGAAGTGTGAGAATTATCGAACAATCATTATAACAGTTAATGTATCAGGTTACCTATATGAATAATATACAGAAGAATGGGAAAGAAAATTGAGGATGTGCTAGATGACTATCAGTTTGGCTTTAGGAAAAGTAAAGGCACCAAAGAGGCAATTCTGCCGATGCGCTTAATGATGGAAGCAAGACTAAAGAAAAATCATGGCACGTTCATAGGATTTTTCGACCTGGAAATGCGTTCGACAATGTAAAATCGCGCAAGTTTGGAATTCTGAGACAAATAGGGGTAAGCTATAGGGAAAGATAGGTAATATATAGTATGTACAAGAGCCAAGAGGGAATAATAAGAGTGCACGACAAAGAACAAATTGCTCGTATTAAATGGGTCTGAGACAGGGATGTAGTCTTTCGCGACTACTGTTCAGTCTATACATCGAAGAAGCAATGACGAAAATTAAAGAAAGCATCAGGAGTGGAATAAAATTCAAGGTGGATGGATATCAATGATACGATTCGGTGATGACATCACTGTCCTGAGTGAAATACTACATTATATCCTGAAAGGAATTAACCGTCTAATGAGTAGGGAATACGGTTTGAGAGTAAATCGAAGAAAGGTGAAAGTAATAAGAAGTAGCAGAAATGAGAACAGCGAGAAACTTAACATCACGATCGATGGTCACGAAGTAGCTGAAGTCTAGGAATTCTGCTACCTAAGCAGCAAAATAAGTAAAAACGAACGGAGCAAGGAGACATCAAAAGCAGACTAGCACTGGCAAAGAGGCATTTCTGGCCAAGAGATGTCTACTAGCATTAAACATAGGCCTTAACTTGGAGAAGAAATTTATGAGAATGTATGTTTCGAGCACAGCATTGTATGGTAGTGGAACATGGACTTCTCGGAAACTGGGAAAGAAGGGTATAGAAGCATTTTAGGTATGGTGCTACAGACGAATGCTGAAATGTAAGGTAAGGAATGAGGAGGTTCTGCGCAGAATCGGAGTTGAAAGGAATATTTGGAAAACACTGAAAGGGGGAAGGGATCAGATGATAGGAAATTTGTTAAGGCATCAGGAAATGATTTCCTTGATACTAGAGGGAGCTGTAGCAGGCAAAAACTGTAGACAAAAACCGAGATAGGAACAAATCAGCAAATAATTGAGGACGTAGGTTGCAAGTGCTAGTCTCAGACGGAGAGGTTGATACAGCCGGTGAATTAGTGGCGAGCCGCATCAAATCAGAAGAAGGCTGATGACTCGGAAAAATGGAACAAATACGAGGCCAACGCTACGAGACGCTGGAGGATGTACGGCAAGCAGTGCGTCACTGTATTGTGGATACTGGAATGGACTTCCAGTACGATGGGAAAAATGTGCGCAAGGTAACAGAGAGCATGCTGAAAAGTGAAGGAATCTATGCAGATTAAGCTGATTTTAAGGAACACGCTTCAAAAAATATAGATTAAAAATTTAAAATAATTGTTGCTCATTTCTTTCAGTATGGCGCTCTTACATCTTAATACTGCAGCACAAATGTAAAAATGGATACTAAAAACACTGACTACTGCACAACTTTTGACATTTACAAAATTATGGGAACTTAGGAGTAGAGTAAGTAGACTAAGACAGATGTAGCACTCCATTTATCCTTTTGATATTTCAAGATACCCAGACACGCTTTAAAAAAAAAAAAAAAGTAAACTTAGCGGCACTTAATTTGGTAGCTTGGTTCACCCTATTAACTCTTCTATAAACCGGAACAATTCTGGAAGTACAGCCTTTTTAAAGGGAACGATAGACATTTTTAACGACGTTCGAAAGCTCTTAAAATGACAAGTACAATAATATAACTATATAACAATTGGTAATGCTGGCGCTGAAACTTTTCTGAAAAGTATTAGAAACGTGCGAAAACTCGGAGGCGAGGGAACGGGAATTGACTACTGCGGCCTATACACCACGAAGAAGGTCACTCGTACCAGGCTTTTTCATTGTATGCAGCACAAATTACGTAAGATAACGCATATTTCCTCTTGTCACTAATTCATACAACACAGACATAAGTCAGCTATGAGTGGTGTACACGATGGAACGGGTATAAGTGCAGATATCTCTATTGGTGATTGGGGGAGGGCAAAAGTGGAGTTGCTTCTGTCTCAGGAGGCATTCTCCAAGTTCGCTCCTCGTCACTTTTCCTCGGTTGGATGGTAGTGACGTGTCATCGCTGGTAGGCAGAGAGAAAGAAAATTTGTTGTTTGTTATTTATTTACATAAAATCGCATGTAGGATCTTCACTCGTGGTTGACATCGTTTGTCAATGCCCGCTGAGGGAGCGCGTCTTAAAGGGCCTTCAGCCCGCTCGAGGCAGCTCGAACCACACACTTCATTCCAGCTGGTTGCTGTTCTCGCGGTTAGCCGCTTACGGTGGCTGCGGCGCCGGTACTACAGGGACGCGGCGACACTGACTGATGGCGGCGCATGTACTGAACACCGACCTGGAAGGTCCTCCGTCTCCTTCCGATCTACAGCCGTCTTCGTCATCCGTGGACCGCGATTACGGCCGTGAAGTTCGACAATATTGGCCTGACGTAAAGGTAGGCCCTATTCAGTCAGCCGGAATGTCAGGAACGCTGGTGTCCTGATCCTGGAGGAAACTAAAGACCTCCAGGCCCTCCCATCTGTGACAGAGGCCGACTGTGTTTTTTCTGACCCTGCTGATTATGACGAGGTAGCCATCTCTCACAGTAGCGGCTGCTGTTGTCCGTAGCGTACAGGAAATCTTCGACGAACTTTTGCCAGTCGTCACTTCACTGAAATCAGGGAATCGAATGCGAATGTCATGTACGCTATCGACCCGCCTGACCAACTGCCTTATGGAGCGAGAAAGTGGCTAATATGTACCCAACGTCATTTTCCATGACCGCATACGGCTTACTAGTATAAAGGTATCAGCGGTTTTACTTCTACCGCGTTTACTTAACGAGATTAAACTGGTTCATAAAAGCTCTTGGTACCGTTTGTTGCATTCGCTTTAGCCTTTCTTTCGTCACCTGTTGAAGATGACATGGCCCTGTTTGGCAGCTCTGACACACTATATTCTGCTGAAGTCTGCTGCCTGGCTCGCCAGAAAGACCGACGTTATGTTTCACCCTGAACTAGATTCGGTGGCGAAATGTTTTCGTTGCGGCCGCCTCGCATCACATTGCCGAAGTAGAGTGAGATCATTTCGGTCTGGGCCTTTGAAACTTTTACCCATTTTATTACCCTATATACGGTTGAGATGCAACAGGGCACTGTACTGAACAACGTTACGTCGGTATTTATTTCATTTACAAAGTAGTAATTATATCTGTTAGGAGTACTACGTTTTTGGGTTGGATAATACCTCCAAGTGTAAAGAGAAAGCCATTAATGCTTCTTTTCCCTTCGAAGGATGTCAGGTGTCGAAGTGTGGTTGCGTTGTCGCAAAAATTTAGTATAAACCGCAGGCGTAGTCCACTTAGTGCTGTAGTTACGACCGTGTAGAAAATATAGGCAATAAACTGTGCGACGTGTTTGGGGCGTGACTGTCTGACTCACAGACAAATAACTAATACGCTGCAGTGGGCAGATATTAAGGTACCACCTACAATATGCCTGTAATTCCGTCTTTGTAGAAGACGGTTGTGGCACTTCAGGTATTCAGTATAAAACGTAAAATAATGTAAAACGAAAGCACCTTACGACATCCATATTTTGAAAGCTGTTCACTTATGTGACCACTTTTGGCAGGACAAACAATCGACACAACACGGTATCCAAGCTGGAGTAGCCCAGGGAAGCATCCACGGGCCCATCTTGTTCAGCCTCTACATTAAGGGCTTTCCAGCAACACAAATCAAGACGTTAGCCATCTACGCTGATGACAAAGCCATCCTTGAGCAAAATTGGAAACTGTCGAACATAGACTCACGGATACATACGGCACTCGGAACTGCCGAGCCTTGGTTGGAACGATGGAGTTTTAAAGTAAACATCGACAATTGCGAAGCAGTTCTGTTCACATGCAGACCGAAACTGCCGCGCAAACATCAACACCGTCAACAGGTAACACTAGATACACGTCCAATACGTTTCCAAGAGAAAGTCAGACATCTCCTTGTTTGGCTGGACGGGAAACTTACTTGGGGGGAGCACATTGAATATGTTGCCAACAGAGCGCACCCGAGGCTCAAACAACTCTATCCAATGCTCAACAGGGAAAGTACACTGAATAGTAGGCTGTCGAGGACCATATACATGACACTGATTAGACCTCTGATGATGTACACAGCTCCCGTATGGGAATACGCAGCTCCTACATGCCTGCGGATCATTAGGAACGCTCCACGCTACACATGTACCGTGGATCTTTACAATGAACGCCACCTTGAAACCCTCAAGGAAGTATTCAAAAAACACGGCACGCGACTATACAAAAACTCAAACAATCCTTTCATCTTTACTCTGAGAGACTATCATCACAACCATAGATGGAAGCATGGGCGGGCAAAGACTCTAATAGCTATAGCATAGCCATGTATAGCAAACTAACATATAACTACAAGCGACAACGTCGGCAAGCACCTACATATCATGAACTTTGACTGGATATGCCAGCCACTATTAAAGCCGACCAACAGGCTACAGCAGGAAAACCGACAAGCTCGCTCAGTGACGCACAAACCGACGCATTACCGTACACTGCGAATATGATATATGACCTAAGGGACGCAAAACAACGACGAACCGAACTTTTACAGAAATGCTGACGCTGACCGAGAAATCAACACCGGCACACAACGGCAACCGCGGAGTTACACCACCGCACAACAAAAGGTATCTACCTGCTTGAAGTCCACTACTAACAAAGCCTACTCTTACATGACCTATCGCGGGCAGCAAGAAAACCGCCACTACTCATACAACCCGACCAAACTAGTATCGCAGAGAGCTTTTAGCCTTGGTTCTTGCCTTGGCATTTTTTTCGCTTCTACTCTTCAAACCACTACCCTTCGTTCAACTTTCGACACATACTATCTTAAGATGAACGCGTATTAATGGTTAACCTTAACCAGACGTACGCAAACATCGCAGTACCCACATCCTGCGAGACTTCACTTTAGTGAAAACTAACCCTTGTGCAGGGATGGCAGTAGACCTTTTTTGTGTTGTCCATCATGCTGGTGTGGGTGTAGAGGAGCTCCACCTACCTCTCTCTCTCTCTCTCTCTCTCTCTCTCTCTCTCTCTCTATATATATATATATATATATATATATATATATATATATATATATATATATATATATATATATTCCACGTAGGAAAAATATATCTATTTTATGTATTATATGTATGTATTTTATGTATTATATCTATTTTTTTATATATATGCCACTGGGCACAAGACAAATTACGGGACGATGACAGTTCTTTTGCGCGCGTTCTATTTAGCGACGAAGTGTTATTCAGCAACAGCGGCAACGTAAACTGGCATAATATGCACTATTGGGCAACGGGAAATCCACGATGGCTGCCACAAGTGGAACATCAGCGACCTTGGCGGGTTAATGTATGGTGCGGCATTATGGGAGGAAGGATAATTGGCCCCATTTTATCGATGGCAATTTAAATGGTGCAATGTATACTGATTTCCTACGTAATGTTCTACCGATGTTACTACAAGATGTTTCACTGCATGACAGAATGGCGATGTACTTCCAACATGATGGATGTCCGGCACATAGCTCGAGTGCGGTTGTAGCGGTATTGAATAGCATATTTCATGACAGGTGGATTGGTCGTCGAAGCATCATACCATGGCCCGCACGTTCACCGGATCTGACGTCGTTAAAGGATATTTGCTATCATGATCCACCGACACCGCTGGTAAAATGTGTCAGCGCATTGTCAATGCATGTGTGAACATTACGGAAGGCGAACTACTCGCTGTTGAGAGGAATGTCGTTACAAATATTGCCAAATGCATTGAGGTTGACGGACATCATTTTGAGCACTTATTACATTAATGTGGTATTTACAGGTAATCACGCTGTATTAGCATGCGTTCTCAGAAATGATACGTTCACAAAGGTACATGTATTACATTGGAACAGCCGCAATAAAATGTACCTACGTTCTGTACTTTAATTTAAAAATCCTACCTGTTACCAACTGTTCGTCTGAAATTGTGATCCATACTATTACAGCGCCATATATCACAAAGCGAAAAAGGTGGTCCAACTAAAACATTCATATTTCTTTACGTACTACACGAATATGTAAAAAAAATGGGGGTTCCTACTTAAGAAAACGCAGTTGATATCCGTTTGACCTATGGCAACGCCATCTAGCGGGCCAACCATAGCGCCATCTGGTTTCCCTCTTCAAGCTAGACAAGTTTCGTTCGTTGTAGGTTTGTCGTTTAACGCTTATTTCGTGAGATATTTGGCCCGATCACGATCAATGGACCACCCTGTATATATATATATATATATATATATATATATATATATATATATATATATATATACAATTTATATATATATATATATATATATACAATTTTTTGCCACTTTACTAGGCCATCTTAAGAATGTGAACTACTTAATAAAGGGGAATTTTCAATAATTTTTATTAGGAGAACAGAGGAAAAGTTAATGCTGTGGAATCGATTAATGCTTTACCTCAGGACATAATGCGCCTTGACAGACTACTGAAAGTGTTACCAACTTGTCTGAAGAGTATGATCAAGAATTATAAGTACGGGAAAGTTTTGAACCTTAGTATCCTTTCCAGACTATCACCTCTATCCAGACAGCCCTGTAACCGAAGTAAATGTATTACTTTCTTGCTTTTCTAAATAACAGTATTCATTTTCATGTGTTTTTTTCTTCTGAAACTACAGAATATAGTCCAGAACATTAAGATGTTTTCAAAAAGTGAAAACACCATCATGAATCTAGGAATACAAGATGTATTGAAATTTGTAAGCGTTGCAGTGGAGAAAATCTTGTCAGTATTGTATTTAATAAACTATTTATTATATTATTACTCCATTACACACGAATTCAGGAGGCAATGGAAACCACTGCATTAAAACATAATACCTATCCACAGGACATGTGGCCTGTAAATGAAAATTTTTCTTGATCAACTCTACATTAGCACAAGATTCGGGACTAGTTCCCCATTCTGATCTCCCGTAGGGGACTGCCTGTACGGAGATGATGAGAAAAAGACTGAATAACCAACGAAGGGATAGGCTCATTCTAGATACAGCTAAGATAAGTGAAGTGAAATGGAAAGAAAGCAAAGGTGTCTGGTCAGTTGAATACAGAGTAATATCAAAATGGTTCAAATTGCTCTGAGCACTATTGGGCTTAACATCTGAGGTCATCAGTCCCCTAGAACTCAGAACTACTTAAACCTAACTAACCTAAGGACGTCACACATATTCATGCACGAGGCAGGATTCGAACCTGCGACCGTAGAGGACGCGCGGTTCCAGACTGAAACGCCTAGAGCCGCTCGGTCACAGTGGCCGGCTGAGTAATATCAACAGCAACAGAAAATAGTATAGTGGGAGTAGGATTGCTTATGAATTGGCATGTAGGGCAATGTGTGACTTACTTTAATCTGTTCACTCATAGGACTGTTCTCATCAGAATCGACTTCAAACCAACACCGACAGCGATAATTCACGTGTAGATGCCGACGTCACAAGACGAAGATGAAGAGGTACAGAAAGTATGTTATGATATTGAACGTGTAATTCAGAACGTAAAGAATCTAATAGTGATGGGGGTTTAGAAAGCGAGAACAGGGGAAGATGTGGAAGAAAGTGTTACGGGAGAATATGAGCTTTGTACAAGGAATGAGAGAGGAGAAAAACTTATTGAGCTCTGCAATAGATTTCATCTAATAACAGAAAACATTCCATTCAAGAATCACAAGAGGAGAAGGTACACTTGGGAAAGAGCGGGAGTTCCAAGACAATTTCAGTTAAATTACATTATGGTCAGGCAGAGATTTCGAAATCAGATACTGGATTGTAAGGCATACTTAGGAGCAGATGTAGACACAGATCACAAATTAGTAGTGAAGAACAGTAAGCTCAGGTTTAGAAGATAAATCAGGAAGAATCAATGTGCAAAAAATTCGGTTACGTAAGCACTAAGGAACGAAGAGATACACTTGAGGTTCTCTAAGACTATACATGCTGCTATAAACAATAGATCAGTTGGCGGTTCACCTGAAAAGGAATGGACATTTCTAAAAACGGCAATCACAGAAGTCAGAAAGGAAAAATATAGGTACAAAGAAGTAGACTGGGAAGAGACCATGGCTATCAAAACAAATGCATTAGGTGGTCGATGAAAGACTGAAGTACAAAAATGTTCAGGGAAATTCAGGAATACAGAAACAAAAATCACTTGGGGATGAAAAACAAAGAAAGTGCACGGAAGCTAAGGCTAAATGGCTGCGTGAAAAATGTGAGGAGATCGAAATAGAAATGGTTGTCGGAACAAATGACTCAGCACATAGGAACATCAGAACACCCTTTAATGGAATTAAAATAAATAGCGGTAACATTAAGAGTGCAATAAGAAACCCATAGTTAAATGTGAGAGCGGGTAGGTAGGAGAGTACACTGAAGGCTTATATGACGTGGAATAACTGTGTGATGACATGACAGAAGAAGACATCAGTGTCTGTATAGATTACAGGCTACTTTAGAATACGAATTTTAAAAAAGTTTTGGAAGACTTATGATCTAATAACGAAGAAGAAATAGATAAAATTCCAATAGAATTTTTAAAATCAGTGGAGAAAGTGCCAACAAAACGAGTATTCAGGTTGGTGTGTAGAATGTATCATTATGGCGATATACCATGTGACTGTCGGGGAAACATTATTCACACAGTTTCGAAGACTGCAAGAGCGTAAAATTACGAGTATTATCGCACGATCAGCTTAACAGCTCACGCATCCTAGTTGCTGAAAAAAATACATAAAATAATGGAAAATTTAATGGAGAATGTGTTAGAGGTGAAGCAACCAGGGAGGCAATTCCGACGTTGCGGTTGATATTAGAAGCAACACTAAAGAAATATAAAGACACGTTCTTAGGTTGTGAGAGACTGGAAAAAACCTTTGAAAATGTAAAATGGTACAAGATGTTTGAAAGTTTGAGAAAAGTAGGGGTAAGCTCTAGGGAAAGACAGATAATATATAATATGTACAAGAACTAAGAGGGAACTATAAGAGTAGATGACCAAGAACGAAGACCTGGAATTAAAAAATGTGTAAGACAGGGACAGTCTTTCGCCCCTACTTATCAATCTATATATCGAGCAAGCAATGACGAAAATAACAGAAACATCCAACTGTGGGATTAAAATTAAGGGTGAAAGGATATCAATGATAAGATTCACTGATAATATTGCTATCCTTAGAGAAAGGGAAAATCATACAAGATCTGCTGTTTGGAATGAACAGTCAAATGAGCGCAGAATAAGAATTCACTTTTAATCGAAGAAAGACGGAAGAAATGACCAGTATCAGAAATAATATGTGACAAACAACATCAGGATTGGTGATCACTAAGTAGATTAACATTAGGAATCTTGCTATCTACGCTGCAAAATAACCCATGACGGACAGAGCAATGATTACATAAAAAGAAATCTGGCACTGGTAAAAACGGCATTACTGTCTAAGAGAAGTTTACTACTATCAAACATAGCCCTTAATTTGAGGAAATAGTTACTGAGAATGTTCGTTTGGAGCACCACATTGTATGTTAATTAAACACTGGCTGTGGGAAAGCAGGGAATGAAGAGAATGGAAACATCTGAGGTGTGGTGCTACAGAGAAATGTTGAAAAATGGCTTGTCCTGATATGATAAGAAATGAGGAAGTTCACCTAAGTCTCCGCGAGGAAATAATTATATGGAAAACACTGACAAGAATAAGGGACAGGATGGTAGGACATCTTAAGACATCACAGAATAACGTCCATGGAGGTACAGGAAGCTGTAGAGGGTAAAAGCTGTGGAAATACATTCAGCAATAATTTAGGACGTAAGTTGCAAGTGCTACTCTTAGATGAAGAGATTAGTACAGGAGAGGAATTTATAGCGGAATGCTTCTAACCAGTCATAAGATCGATGACAAAGAAAAAGAAAAAATAGATTAACAATCAGCATTAGAAATCAAATGAAACAGAGGTAGTCATAAAAATCATGAAGAAATTAAATATTTTAGAAATAAAAGCTGTTGTAGAATAGTCCAAATTTTCTTTTTAAAGATTGGTGACAGGTAAATTATCGTAAGACAAGAAATAAACTCAATTCAGTAACAAATATCACATGATCTACTGTAAAAAGGTCCCCTGTTCAAGGTGCAAGATGGTGCACGACCGACGAACTTGGGCTTCACTGCCCACATGTTACATAAATAGTTCTGAAAATAAATAGGATTTTAACCACCACACAATTCTGAACCTGAAGAATTAACAAATTCTTCCAAATAACTTTAATATGTTACATAGCACATAAATGTGTAGAAAGAGAAATTATTGCTAATTTTAGGCAAACCACATTTTTACGTTAAACAAGAACAAAAAAATACGAAATGGGAGAAACTTCTCATGGAACATTCATTCATGTGATTCTAAAATCAGTGACTAGACTGAAGTACCAATCAAAACATATTATGTGTTCCTACATACACTATCCTTTAGCTACTACACTCTCCCATACGTTCCTTATCTCCAGATTCAGCTTGGGAAGCAACCCACCGAGTATGCTATTTACCACCACGAGGAACCTAAAGGGAGCAGACGGATACTCTCTACTCGTCTTAAATAACAGATATGTCTGTTGAAAACGGATTGTTATACATCCATGCAGCCGACTGTGGTAATGTTATTGGACAATGTACATGATATCTGCCATATCCTTCATCAAATCACCAGATGTACATATGCTTCCTGATGTATGATAAGTTTCCTGCGTACATAGTGTTTAAAATGTGTTAATTATTATTATTCGACAACGCCAATATCAGTAAAAAAGTGTCTGTAAAAGCATACGTCCCATGGTAAATATCTGTCAAGAGATAGGAAATTTTACTTACATTGAAAATAGTCTGTACTCCGTGGTCTTTCTTTCTACTATTGTCCATTGTTAATTTCTTACGACAGAATGGACAGCGAAAGAAATAAACCGAAGCGCAAAAATAGCCATGAATGCTCTGTCAGATGTATGTAACAGAGTTTACTACTTATGTGTATTACCAACTTTGGTTTATCGCAGTGAGACATGTCTTAATAAACGATCTGACCTCGACCATCGGTTACGTTCGTTGAACATCGTCAGATGAGGGGTGCTTAAAACCTTGTGTAATGTTTTCGTACTCATGAAAAAATGGCGGTTGGAAGTGCACCAAAGCATCTTCTGGTTGGGAATCGATATTTAATCAGTAAACGTGCAATTTTTCAGAGCTAAAATTCACAGCTTCTGAATGAGCAACAAAATTTAGTTCTAGAAAATGAGGAATATTACTCGAAGTTCGTCTATGGTCTCCATGTCAGAAAGGTTTTATAGAGCATACCTCCTCCACAGGATAAATATTCATTTTCGTTATTGGATTCAGCATCGAATAAAGTTAGAAACTGCCTCAATGGGGAAATAAAATACCAATCCAGGAAATTGTGCTTCGAATCACGAAGTCCAAGTATGTTCAAATGGCTCTGAGCACTATGGGACTCAACTGCTGAGGTCATTAGTCCCCTAGAACTTAGAACTAGTTAAACCTAACTAACCTAAGGACATCACAAACATCCATACCCGAGGCAGGATTCGAACCTGCGACCGTAGCGGTCTTGCGGTTCCAGACTGCAGCGCCTTTAACCGCACGGCCACTTCGGCCGGCTCCAAGTATGTCCATCGAAAGCTTTAACACTGATTGTGATAAAGACGACGATCTTTTCGACAAGTAACTCATGAGAGCAACACGATGTGAATACCTGCCACTCCCACCTTTACAACAAAATACTGATTTTTGTATGGAGCACGTAATGCCATCGATACGAAGGGCGCTCAATGCGTAACTGCAACATATTCCAGTACGTAATGCAAAATTTGCTGTGAGACGTCGTGAGATATTCTCGCTTCAGTCACTATCGTTTTATGAAATTCCGATAGGTGGCAGCAATATACGTAGCCTTGAAAATGGCGTCTGTAACAGACTTGAATTCCAAGCAGAGAACTGTTGTTGAGTTTATTTTAGGGGGAAACCAGAGCACCGCAGATATTCATAGGCGGTTGCACAATGTCTACGGAGACCTTACACGGAGGAAATGCACGGTGAGTCATTGTGAAGATCGAAACAAGGTAGCACAAACCTGTCCGATACGGTGCGTGACGGCCGACCACACACAGATGTATCTCCTGCAGTGACTCTATATGCGGACCCTCTCAAGCGAGGTAATCAACGGATCACAGTAAGACACGTCGTTGCTCAACTAGGCGGTTCTGTTGGTAGTGCTGACACATTCTTCTACAAGTTGGGATAATCCAAGGAGTGTGTGTCAGCTGGTTTCCCCGCCACCTAACAAAAGACCATAAATACACTCCTGGAAATGAAAAAAAGAACACATTGACACCGGTGTGTCAGACCCACCATACTTGCTCCGGACACTGCGAGAGGGCTGTACAAGCAATGATCACACGCACGGCACAGCGGACACACCAGGAACCGCGGTGTTGGCCGTCGAATGGCGCTAGCTGCGCAGCTTTTGTGCACCGCCGCCGTCAGTGTCAGCTGGTTTGCCGTGGCATACGGAGCTCCATCGCAGTCTTTAACACTGGTAGCATGCCGCGACAGCGTGGACGTGAACCGTATGTGCAGTTGACGGACTTTGAGCGAGGGCGTATAGTGGGCATGCGGGAGGCCGGGTAGACGTACCGCCGAATTGCTCAACACGTGGGGCGTGAGGTCTCCACAGTACATCGATGTCGCCAGTGGTCGGCGGAAGGTGCACGTGCCCGTCGACCTGGGACCGGACCGCAGCGACGCACGGATGCACGCCAAGACCGTAGGATCCTACGCAGTGCCGTAGGGGACCGCACCGCCACTTCCCAGCAAATTAGGGACACTGTTGCTCCTGGGGTATCGGCGAGGACCATTCGCAACCATCTCCATGAAGCTGGGCTACGGTCCCGCACACCGTTAGGCCGTCTTCCGCTCACGCCCCAACATCGTGCAGCCCGCCTCCAGTGGTGTCGCGACAGGCGTGAATAGAGGGACGAATGGAGACGTGTCGTCTTCAGCGATGAGAGTCGCTTCTGCCTTGGTGCCAATGATGGTCGTATGCGTGTTTGGCGCCGTGCAGGTGAGCGCCACAATCAGGACTGCATACGACCGAGGCACACTGGGCCAACACCCGGCATCATGGTGTGGGGAGCGATCTCCTACACTGGCCGTACACCACTGGTGATCGTCGAGGGGACACTGAATAGTGCACGGTACATCCAAACCACCATCGAACCCATCGTTCTACCATTCCTAGACCGGCAAGGGAACTTGCTGTTCCAACAGGACAATGCACGTCCGCATGTATCCCGTGCCACCCAACGTGCTCTAGAAGGTGTAAGTCAACTACCCTGGCCAGCAAGATCTCCGGATCTGTCCCCCATTGAGCATGTTTGGGACTGGATGAAGCGTCGTCTCACGCGGTCTGCACGTCCAGCACGAACGGTGGTCCAACTGAGGCGCCAGGTGGAAATGGCATGGCAAGCCGTTCCACAGGACTACATCCAGCATCTCTACGATCGTCTCCATGGGAGAATAGCAGCCTGCATTGCTGCGAAAGGTGGATATACACTGTACTAGTGCCGACATTGTGCATGCTCTGTTGCCTGTGTCTATGTGCCTGTCGTTCTGTCAGTGTGATCATGTGATATATCTGACCCCAGGAATGTGTCAATAAAGTTTCCCCTTCCTGGGACAATGAACTCACGGTGTTCTTATTTCAATTTCCAGGAGTGTAGAAACGACGGACAGTCTGTGCGGAATTGCTTGCAAATTACGAGGCTGATCTATCAATTTTTTGTCGAACATCGTCACTGGCATGAAACATGGTTCATCACTTCTAACCGGAAACGAAACGGCAATTCATGGAGTGGTGCCACACCATCTCTCCTCCGAAGGAACAGTACAAAGGCGCACCCTCAGTCAGTAAAATAATGGCGAGGGTCCTCTGGGTATCTGAAGGGGTTATTCTGTTCGAAGTCCTCCATCATGGTACAACAAACAGTGCTAAACTGCATTGTGTTACCCTCAGGAAATTAAAGGAACGGCACAAAAATGCTGACGAACTATTCCTTCTCCACGGCAACCCAAGGCCGCACACAAGTCTGTGCACCCGAGGGGAACTACCAAAAAGTCATTGGATTGTTCTTCGTAATCCACCCCACAGCCTGGATCTAGTACCTTCCGACTTCCATCTATTTGACCCAATGAAGAATGAAGGACGCACTCGACGGGAAGGAGAACGTTGATGATGGGGAGGTTATTGAAGCATCTAAACGTTGGCTACGACTTTCACCACTAAAGTTGTATCATGCGGGCATACAGGCCTTCCAAGTAAGGTGGCATAAGTTCGTAGCACTGAACTGTAATCATGTTGATAAACAGGGTTTTATAATAAAAAGTGTCGGGAATAGTATGAGGTACAGGATCCTGAATGAAACCAATCTGCTTTCAGTGAGAGAAAAAAGAGGTACAACGCCCCTCTCTTCTCGCAGTTAGTGTAAAAATTCCGGACATTGTTCACATATACACTACTGGTCATTAAAATTGCTAAACCAAGAAGAAATGCAGATGATAAACGAATATTCATTGGACAAATATATTTTACTAGAACTGGCATGTGATAACATTTTCACGCAATTTGGGTGCATAGATCCTGAGAAATCAGTACCCAGAACAACCACCTCTGCTCGTAATTACGGCCTTGATACGCCTGGGCATTCAGTCATACAGAGCTTCAATGGCGTGTACAGGTACAGCTGCCCATGCAGCTTCAACACGATACCACAGTTCATCAAGAGCATTGTGACGAGTCAGTTCCTCGGCCACCGTTGTCCAGACGTTTTCAGTTGGTGAGAGATCTGCAGAATGTGCTGGCCAGGGCAGCAGTCGAACATTTTCTGTATCCAAAAAGGCCCGTACAGGACCTGCAACATGTGGATGTGCGTTATCCTGCTGAAATGTAGGGATCGCATGGATTGAATGAAGGGTACAGCCACGGGTCGTAACACATCTGAAATGGAACGTCCACTCTTCAATGTGCCGTCAGTGCGAACAAGAGGTGACCGAGACGTGTAACCAGTTGCACCCCATACCATCACGCCAGTATGGCGATGACGAATACACGCTTCCAATGTGCGTGCACCACGATGTCTCCAAACACGGATGCGACCATCATGATGCTGTAAACAGAACCAGGATTCATCCGAAAAAATGGCTTTTTGCAATTCGTGCACCCAGCTTCGTCGTTGAGTACACCACCGCAGGTGCTCCTGTCTGTGATGCAGTGTGAAAGATAACCACAGCCATAGTCTCAGAGCTGATAGTCCATGCTGCTGCAAACGTCGTCGAAATGTTCGTGCAGATGGTTGTTGTCTTGCAGACTTCCCATCTGTTGACTTAGGAATCGAGACGTGGCTGCACGACCCGTTACAGCCATGCGGATAAGATGCCTGTCATCTCGACTGGTAGTGATACGAGGCCGTTGGGATCCAGCACGGCGTTCCGTATTACCCTCCTGAACCAACTGATGCCATATTCTGCTAACAGTCATTGGATCTCGACCAACGCGAGCAGCAATGTCGCGATACGATAAACCGCAATCGCGACAGACTGCAATCCGACCTTTATCAAAGTCGGAAACTTCGTGGTAGGCATTTCTCCTCCTTACACGAGGCATTACAACAACGTTTCACCAGGCAAAGCCGGTCAACTGCTGTTTGTGTATGAAATATCAGTTGGAAACTTTCCTCATGTCTGCACGTTGTAGGCGTCGCCACCGGCGCTAACCTAGTGTGAATGCTCTGAAAAACTAATTATTGGCATATCACAGCATCTTCTTCTTGTCGGTTAATTTTCGCGTCTGTAGCCCGACATCTTCGTGGTGTAGCAATATTAATGGTCAGTAGTGAATTTTCAGATTTTTATGTAGTTACCCTTAGTCTGCAGTACATAGTTAATATTAATTTTTATTTCTCCTCAGCTCTGTGTCTGAGTCCAATGAAAGTATCTGGACCAAACGTCGAAAATTTGCGAAATACTTCTTTCGAAACAGCCTTATTCCATTCGTTCACAGCTCGTGTTGTTGACAGCAGTTACGGCACTTTTTGTGTTCGTTTCTAGGCTTCCATTCAGCACCACTCTGTTCTCACTTCTTTCATTTTTCTGACAGTGTATTTAAAAAGTCATAAAGGTTTACCGATGAAGTGCTGGTTGATACACAGTGGAAGAGCGACACAGCGACACTATGTTGAGCTCTTCCCGCAGTGACGGCAACCACATCACAGAAATTATTGCATCACTTAGACTTTAGTGCTGGGTGTTTTGGTAATCGTATACTACAAGCATTTGCACTTTTGCTGCTGTATTTGGCACGGAAATAACGGCAACTGGCACAACAAACCGCATAAATGGTGAATACGTTATTACTCTGTAAGGGCCGGCCGGAGTGGCAGAGCGGTTCTAGGCGCTACAGTCTGGAACCGCACGACCGCTTCGCAGGTTCGAATCCTGCCTCGAACATGGGTGTGTGTGATGTCCTTAGGTTAGTTAGGTTTAAGTAGTTCTAAGTTCTAGGGGACTGATGACCTCAGAAGTTAAGTCCCATAGTGCTCAGAGCCATTTTTGAACTCTGTAAGGAAACACCAAAGGCTACAGATGGCTTACGCTCAGAAGAAGTTGGTGATGATTCTCTAATATTTTTCAGAGCAGGTCGAGTTTGTATGCGAGTGACGGACGCACACGTGTATGGCGTAGAGATCTGCCTATTACGGAGTGCATTCGCTCACGACACGCAGGTGCCATTGCAGGCTTCATGGCGTGGAGGGCCATCAACTTCAACTCGAGGTACGTTAGTTTTGTCTGCAATAGCCAGTGCCTCCTACACTTTATGGACCGTTATCCTCATGCTTCTGCCATTGTTAGACCGCAAGGTGGTGTGCTCTTTCAGCAGGACAATGCTTGTACATATAAGGCTGCTGTGACGCAACACACTGTTCGTGGTGTAAGACAACTTCCCTCCCATGATCTGTCTCCAACCAAACACAAATGTGACATGACGGAACGGCATCTTACTCGTTCTCCAGAACCTGGAAGATTCATTGCTGAATTGCAAGAAACGGTGCAGGATACTTGGAACAATCTATCGCAGCATGACTGGCACACTTTACTGTGACATGTATGTTTCGTTCGATGATTATTTATCATCATACACTCGCACACTGATGAACTACCTGTTACGTCATGTGTCAGTAGAATGACATTGTCCGTGAGGGTTTCCCACATTTTTTCGGCTGTGTATGAACTAACCTGTAGGTGTAGGTGTTGTGTTGGCTGAAGAGCCAACACCGTGTTACTATTGGAGGCCGAAATGCACGCGTTTAGCTCACGCAGGCTGGCGTGAAGAGGGAAGGACTATACTGACGTGAGGTCTGGAAATGAATATGGCGCCATGCTAGGTCGTAGCAAATGACGTAGCTGAAGGCTATGCTAAACTGTCGTCTCGGCAAATGAGAGCGTATGTAGTCAGTGAACCATCGCTAGCAAAGTCGGCTGTACAACTCGGGGAGTGCTAGGGAGTGTCTCTAGACTAGACCTGCCTTGTGGCGGCGCTCGGTCTGCAATCACTGATAGTGGCGACACGCGGGACCGACGTATACTAATGGACCGCGGCCGATTTAAAGGCTACCACCTAGCAAGTGTGGTGTCTGGCGGTGACACCACAGTAGGTCTCTCCACTGTTCTGAACTCTTACTCAAACATCAACGAAGTACGTAACTCCCATACCGAAACTCTGTGTGCTCTGACCAAATGGCGGTTCCATATGTCGCCTGGTTTTACGCACTTGGCCAGTTTCAACACAGTGCGAGAGGCTACTAGCTCCGAAGAATCCCGTGGGTAGTAGCAAAGTTAACGTTTTCTTAATGCTGAGTGCCAGACGAGAAATGGAACTCCTTTACGCAGTTTGGATTAAACCTAAAAGTTACCTACGGCCCTCCACGGGGGGGAGTGCGGCGCGGCCACTCGGCGCTCGGCTCTCTCAGGGAGTGGCGACAGCAGCCGAGGCCGCACGCGCCCCGGGCCAGACTTGTAATTAACTGGCAGGCCGCAGGACCAGAGTTTAGCTGCCGGTCCGCGCTGCCTGCTCAAGACTGCGAAACTACCCCCTTACAGTTCACGCGCCGCTCGCCGCCAGCTCGTAAATTCCGCGCCACGCTGTCTTCCACAATGCCGCACTTACGTTGTTAGGAGTGTCGGGAAACGCACGGAGCTGCGTTCAGCAGTGACTAATACGTGTGCTCACGCATGTGGTGACCTAATTATAACAAGCTGAGTCCCGAACATTCTGTGCAAGTGCAAATGTTTCCATGTCGCTTTCAGCACACCATTTGTACAGCGATAGTTTTTGTCTGCCGAGAGTGAGATTTGGTCGTCTACTTCTAACGTTATAGCGATTATGAAGAAAAACGAAATTATCGGTAACATATCGAAAATTGAGAACATTGAAATGAAAATTAAAACACTTGTAGCCGTCACTTTTGCATTTAATTTATGTATGCAAGCTGTTTCGATGTTCGTTACACAATCGTCTGGTCCTTTGACCACCGTAAATTGGGAAAAATCTAGTCTCGTGTGCAGTCATGACAGGAGCCTATATTACATTATTGGCCATTAAAATTGCCACACCAAGAAGAAATGCATAAACGGGAATTCATTGGACAAATATATTATACTGGAACTGACATGCGATTCCATTTTCACGCAATTTGGGTGTATAGATCGTGAGAAACTAGTACCCAGAACAACCACCTCTGGCCGTAATAACGGCCTTGACATGCCTGGGCATTGAGTCAAACAGAGCTTGGTGACGTGTACAGGTACAGCTGCCCATGCAGCTTCAACACAATACCACAGTTCATCAAGAGTAGTGACTGGCGTATTATGACGAGCCAGTTGCTCAGCCACCATTGACCAGACGTTTTCAATTGGTGTGAGATATGGAGAATGTGCTAGCCAGGGCAGCAGTCGAACATTTTCTGTACCCAGAAAGGCCTGTACAGGACCTGCAACATGCGGTCGTGCATTATCCTGCTGAAATGTAGGTTATCACAGGGATCGAATGAAGGGTAGAGCCACGGGTCATAACACATCTCAAATGTAACGTCCACTGTTCAAAGTGCCGTCCATGCGAACAAGAGGTGACCGAGACGTGTAGCCAATGGCACCCCACACCATCACGCCGGATGATACGCCAATATGGCGATGACGAATACACTCTTCCAATGTGCGTTCATGGCGATGTCGCCAAACACAGATGCGACCATGATGACGCTGTAAACAGAACCTGGATTCATCCGAAAAATGACGTTTTGCTATTCGTGCATCCAGGTTTGTCGTTGAGTACACCATCGCAGGCGCTCCTGTCTGTGATGCAGCGTTATGGGTAACCGCAGCAATAGTCTCCGAGCTGATAGTCCATGCTGCTGCAAACGTCGTCGAACTGTTCGTGTAGATGGTTGTTGTCTTGCGAACGTCCCCATCTATTGACTCATGGATTGAGACGTGGCTGCACGATCCGTTACAGCCATGCGTATAAGATACCTGTCATCTCGACTGCTTGTGACACGAGGCTGTTGGGATCCAGGACGGCGTTCCGTATTACCCTCCTGAAAGCACCGACTCCATATTCTGCTAACAGTCATTGGATCTCGACCAACGCGAGAGCAATGTCGCGATAGGATAAATCGCAGTCCCGATAGGCTACAATCTGACCTTTATCAAAGTCGGAAACGTGATGGTACGCATTTCTCCTCCTTACACGAGGCATCACGACAACGTTTCACCAGGCAACGCCGGCCAACCGCTGCTTGTGTGTGAGAAATTGGTTGGAAACTTATATCACCACGTTGTAGGTGTCGCTACCGACGCCAACCTTGTGTGAATGCTCTAAAAAGCTAATCATTTCCTTATCACAGCATCTTCTTCCTGTCTGTTAAATTTCGCTTCTGTAGCACGTCATCTTCGTGGTGTAGCAGTTTTAATGGCCAGTAGTGTATGTAACTAGTGTCCTTAGATTTCTGGGTCACATGACAATACCCTTCGTGCACCAACTGTCGATTGTGAGGACCATACGTCTTCTGGCGATGAACAAATGGATATTGTTTTGCAAACGAGAGATCTACTGATATCATTCCTGTAACGTTGGTTCCCGTTATGACTACACACGAGATTAGATTCTTCCAAATCTACGTTGGTCAAGGGGCTTGAAAATGGTGGGATTAGAACTCAGAAGATGGTTGTATAATTTAATTAAATACACAAGTTACGGCTGCAGATGCTTTCATTTTAATTATATATTGAGCAGCCGAAGTCCTGGTAACCATCCATTATGAGGATGGCCATTCAGAGATTGAGAACTTTGGTCAGCTTACGTACTGGTTCCTGGGTTGGAGCAGGAAACAGATCAAACTCATGATTTTACTGATGACTGCTCATAGGAATTTAAAAAAAAACACCTAACCACAATGGGTATAACTGAAGAAGACCCTAAGTGTATGATCTGTGATGAGGGTGAAGAGAGTGTATCACACCTAATCTTCGAATGCATGGCATTGGAGAGCAAAAGATACACAATCTTCGGGACCGTTAGACCTGAAGAAATTGTGTGTAACAAGAAACTGATAAAGGGAATCCTTGCACTATTTAAGGGCATTGGTTGGCCTTACTAGATATACGGGGAGCGATACCGCACAATGAAGTTGGTTTCGGTGCGAGCAATGGCGGGTTAGACCTAAGCTGTTTTAGCTTTCCTGTCACAATCAAATCAATTCAAATCAATTCCGTACTGGTTCCCCCATCGTCAGTTTGCTCCAGCCTCTCTCCATTATTTAATTTACATCTGTAATTGTGAATGACGGAGTCGGAGGAGGCTCACTTGTCGGAATTACCGAAGGACGTATCGTTAGCACATTCCTTAACGAGCTATAATTTTCTGTTTATCTTCAGAGGCAGTCATATTCCCCAGTCACCTAAGAAGTTCGGCGTTTGGGCCGAACACTGAACAAAGAGGGTCACAGAAACATTCTTGGGGCGCCGCAAATAAATGTTGATATTTACCTTGTTGAGTCACAATTGCCGCGGCCGCGTGTACGAGGTGTTAGGAGTACAGGTACAGATCCTGTAATCGCGTGTTACTTGTTTCTTCTCTATGTCTAACAGTATTTCCGCAAACAAATGACATAATTTACTATCTGATGTTTTCAGCACGGTTGCAACGGCGCCTCGAAGTGGACTACACTTGACAGCATAAACCAACAATTTTTCATCAACACATCCATGCTTCAGTACATGACCTGCTGCCCAGCAGAAAATGAACATAAGAAGCTTGTTTGTGCCTTGCCTACTTGCAGCTACAAACCAACCTAAAAATACAATCCTCGTAATAGCTATAACTACTAGTTCGCAAATGAACTATATACTGAGGCAGTGTTGTCCAGTACACTGTCCTCAGTCGTACATAGAAATAGCTGCATTTATACCAGTAACATCCTCTATTTGCTTATAATGGAAAACAGCGATGTTCACTCTAAGTGTAATTTCCAGTTACATATTAGTTTTTAGAATTAATCTCACTCTGCACCTGATCGTTCCTCGTTATGAAACTTCCTGCCAGACTGTAACAGCGTAACGCGCTGCGTCGAACTCTGAACCTTGCCGTCCGTGGTCAGTTTTCTTACCGTCTACGCCAACCCGACACGACACACGAAACGACTGCTGGAAGTAAAGCTGTGAGCTGCACCTTGGCACCAGTGTCTTTTACAGCACATTCGGCAAACGGCAAGACTTCGGATACAGAGCCCCGTATACTTTTAATTTACCAATAAGTTACATGACAAGCAAAGTCTGTTACCCAAGCCCATAAATAGACTATCGCCCTGGCAGTATCCTCTATTCGGGATTGGTTATGGGACCTCAAGAGCTGGAGTCTATTATTATTCCCGCTTTCAGGTGTAAGTTTTTCTTTTCTATTTGGTGTATCTCGTATGAATATAGAAAATGAGAGGGCTGATAGTGGTCATAACAAGCGTTTTTCACACAGCAACCCATGTCCGCATTCCTTAGCGTACGTTGTTAGGCGTCGTTGAACGACTTCGCGCGCCACCAAGAGGGTAGGCACACAGCATGCCATTCGATCCGTCATGGAACCAGGTGTGCAGGGCAACTATTCCTGTGTATTTGTTACATCAAGGTAAAAGAGACTTGGGGTTGAAGTTTTGTGACCCTTATCTGAAACACTGTGGTCGACATAGCTCTGGATATACCAGGAGGGACAATACTACGGGTTTTCCGCCTCTTACTGGGACGTAAAATCGTTGCTTTTGGCCGTTAGATAGGTGTTGCTTAGCGGGCAGCATCTGTGCACACTGTGGAGTCTGTTTCGCCTTGCGCCAGTTTGTCATCTAATGGGGTCACTATTGTGTTTGTTACTGTGTGGAGCGGACAGGAGATGGAGCGCTATTCTTGGGAGGAAAGGGCAAATATGACAGACATGCACTGCGCTTACGGGGGTGGTGGATGAAAATGCTCACATTGCGCAACGTTTGTACGTTCGGGGATTTCCGAATCGTCGAGTGCCAGATCCACACACATTTACTATCTTCCACCGGTCCCTACGAGAGACAGGTTCAATTGACGTACATTTTCCATTGGCACGTTCTAGTAACAGCACTTACGCATTTAAAGCCTACTTAAAACCCGGTGAGTCCATTTTGTGTTAGAGGACCTGTCCGACGAACGCGGTCATCAACACACTTTGCGTTCACCAGCGCCTGAAGAGGAGACGTTAGCAGTGCTGGAAAACACACCATCAGCGAGCTTGCGGCGTGTTGCACGGGAAATGGGTGTAGGCCAATCCACAATTACGCGTTTGTGGCATGAAAATTATTTGTACCCTACAGCCTTCCGAAGGTTTACACCCTTAACCCAAATGATTTTCCACGTCAGGCTGGATTGTGTCAGTGCGTTTTGCAAAGGTGTGTCATTAAATTGTCCTTCTTATGGATGCGGCATCCTTCACACGACAGGGTATGCTCAACAACCACGACAAACACGTGTGGGTGAGGGAAAATCCGCTCGCCGCCTTTGTTCACGGTCACCAAGATCGCTTCGCTGTCAACATTTGGGCCGGTTTTGTAGGCTGTAATCTGGTCGGTCCATATATGTTCCTCAGGCGACTGAAAGCAAAACAAGTAGTTAATCTTTTTACAAGAAACTCTGCCAAAGTTGATGGAACATATTCCACTCAACGCGAGACTGCGAATGTAGTACCATCACGATGGTACAACTGCGCACTTCGCACATGCAGCGCGGATGCATTTGGATGAAACCGTAGGTGAGAACTGGCTCGGACGCGGTGGACCGGTGGCCCCAATGATCTTTTCTTCTGGGGCCACCAAAAACCTTTTGTCTATGTACGCCCAGTGAGAAGGATGGCGAGCAAATAGTGCGCATTATGGCAGCCTCCGATGCATTTTACACTTTGCTAGGAGTGTCTGAAAGAGTGTGACAGTCACTTGAACGTCGTTGCGCGGAGTGCTTTCAAGAAGGACGGCGTAATTTAGAGCACTTTTTGTAACATTTTTCAAAAACAAGATTACAAAACTTCATCCTGACTTCTCACCTACCTTAGTGCCACAAATACCTTGAAAACTTTGCCCTGCCATGACGTCTCGAATGGAATGTTGTGTGCCTACCCTCTTCGCGTCGCGCGACGCTGTTCTTCGATGTCCGGCGCCCTATGCTGAGGGACAAGGACAAGGACTCTGTTACCCCTCTCATTTTCTACATCATTTCAGATAAACTCTGTGTAGACAAGAGTATTATAAATGATTGAAGCTATTTCACAAATCCTTAGTAGCTACATTAAATGACTTATTGTCACGAAACTCAACACTCGTATAGAAAAATTCATCAGCATTTCACATTTCTGCCAGGAGAGTGCTGCAGTGAGCAGTTAGGCAAGATGGCGACACGTGGCGAGGAAGCGTATGTTGTGCTTCAAATGCGAAAGGAACTTCAACAAATATTCACCAATCGGTGATGATATGCGTAGTTTAAGGCTTCATGATGCCTCTGCAAGTGGGAATCAATGGATCGTTCTGCAGTGAGTGAAGAAACGGTTGACCACGTGTGGGTGGCTTTTGTGAGATGCTCACCTTCAGTCAGGAAACAACATTTTTGCGAGTGCCGCAATTAACAGAGTACAATTCAGAGGGACACAGAATCCTCATGCCATCGTGCAACCCATTCACGTGTCATCAAAAGTTAGTGCATACTGTGCAGTCTCACGGTTTAATGTTTACTGTTCCTTTTTCTTATGTGAGAAGATCGTTAAAGGAGACGTGTGTCCGAACATGTTGGAAAATTGGCGCATGTCACAACTGGAGACCGACAGTGTGGACTTCATCTGCCAGCAGTACTTCCATCATGATGCTCGTGAAGTATTAACAGGAAACTGAGAAGCTGATAGATCGGTTGTAGTGCGGCTGGCGATCAGCAATTCATGTCATGGCCTCGATGCTTTCCCGACCTAACCCCATCCGATTTTTTGTGTGGGATTATGTGAAAGATTCAGTGTTTACGACTCATCCACCAAATAATCTGTCAGAACTGCGAGCCTGCATCAATAGCGCCATTGAAAGAATTAATGGGGGCATGCTGCACCGAACGTGATTATCGACTTGATATCTGAAGAATTAGTAGGAGGCACATAGGGAGCACTTCAATTATTTCAAAAAAATCTTTTTGAGTTTATTTAAGCATGTGCAAAGGCCTGTGACAATAAGTCAAATAATGTAGCTACAGAAAATATTTGAAATCGTTTCAATAATTTATAATAGCAGTGTACAATAAATTACCTCGGTACAAACCTTGCCAAAATCTTGTAACAAAGGAAGTTTACTGCTTTAACGTGTACTGGGAGACAAATCTTATGCCACATCAGGAAAAGAGACTCTCGAAATCAGTGGAAACTGTTAGACAGTAAATAGCAGAGTACCGACGATAAACCATTAAGACTGCATATATGTAATGTAGACGTGGGCTCAGAGGTGTCCTGTCCATTCCCGTGCGGTCAACAGCAGTCGGTAAAAAAAAAAGTTCCTCGGTCGAAATATTGCTATGTAATTGCCGACTCATATGCAGGCCGTTGTTTATGGGTAGCATTTTTCACTACTAATCACGTCTTGGGCCCTGACAAGAACCAAGGCACGTTTGAATTCTGAACAAAAATCCACAGAAATGGCCGCCGAACGCTGCCGATGTAAGGAGTCATCCTCGTGCGCCTAAGTCCTTGTCAAACAGAACGGTGGAACGTACAGTTTCATGGCTGCCTCTTGCAGCTGGGATGGGAATCTGTCTCTAAACGGCGAAAGAATCAGCAGTAATTAACAGCATTGGAATGCACAAGGCAATTTTAATCACTGAATTAAAGAGATAACTGTAACTGAAAAAGTATCATAACACTTTCTCTATGGGATCAGTTTCCCCTTCGTATCTCCAAGAGAGGACTACGAAGATCAACGGGGAGAAGAGATGAAGATGAAATAGCCAACGGAGTAGTAACATTCTGCGAGTCTGAGCGTGGAGTGTCACAAGTTTTAGTTCGGTAGGCAAACAACAAAATCTTATAAAGTACTTTAAAAGGCTCAAGCTAGATTCAGTGGAGATCAATGAAGTGAAATGGAAAGAACACAAGGATTTCTCGCCAGACAAATATAGGGAAATATCAATATCAGCAGAAAATGACGTATTCTGAGTAGGATTCGTTACAAATAGAAAGGTAGAGTGGAAAGTGCGCTGTTGTCAACAGCTGAGTCATAAAGTTGTCCTTTTCAGAATGAACGGAAAATCAATGCCAACAACAGCAGCTCAGGTAGAAATGCCGACTCCAAAAGCAGAAGAGGAGGAGGTGGAGAGAGAGTATGACGTTATTGAACGGGTAATTCAGTGTGTAAAGGGAAATGAAAACCTAATAATAAAGAGGGATCGGAACTTGATTGTAAGAAAAAGAAGAGAAGAGGCAGTAAAGGAAGAATTAGGACTTGATGGTGGGTATGGCAGAGGAGGAAGACGAACTGAGCTGTGCAATAAATTTAAGATGGTGACAGCGAATGCTCTATTCAAAAACAGCAACATGAGGAGGAGTACTTGAAAAAGGCCTGGAAATACAGGAAGCTCTTGACTGCGGATCATTATTTAGTAATAACAAAGAGAATGCTGAAGTTTAAGAGAATGATCTAGAAGAATCAATGTAGGAAAAATTACGAAACTGAAGTACTTCAGGTATGGCAGTGAAGTCTCAGCAGCTGTTAACAGTAACACGATAGTTAGATCAGGTGAAGAGGTGTGGGTATCTCAAAATTCTGCAGCTATAGAAGGTTGACCAATAAATATAGGTGCAAGGAAGGCAACAGCGAAAAACGTTTCGGGACAGAAGAACTTCTTCAAATGATCGACTAAAGATGCACGTGCGAACATTTTTAGGGAAAGACGGGAATACAGCAGTATAAGTCATTTACAACTAAATTATTTTTAAGTCCAGGCAAGCGACGGTGAAATGGCTGCAAGAAAAATACGAAGTGTAAAATGGTACAAGAAGTTCGAAATTCTCAGAAAAATAGGAATAACCGATAGGGAAATACGGGTAGTACACAATTTGTACAGGAAGCAAGAGGGAAAAATAAGAATGAAAGACCAAGAACGAATGGCTCCGTTTAAAAATGATGGAGCTATACGTCGAAAAAGCCATGACGGGAATAGAAAAAATTTTCAAATGTGGTTAGGGATATCAGTGATCGCTGATGACACTGCTATCCTAAGTTTTTAAAGTGAGGAATAATTACAGCGCCTGTTAGATGGAGTCAATGCCTAATTAGTATGGAATGTGAAGTGAGAGCAAACCGAAGGAAGACGAAAGTAAGTTGCAGAAGTGACATTAGTGATAAACTTAACATCGAAATTAGTGACCACGAAATAGATGTATTGAAGGAATTCTGCTACAATGAAAGTTAAGAAATATGACGGGCGAAGCAAGGGGGACATCAAAACCATGCTAGAAATTACACTAAGAGAAATCAGGACATGTCCGACAAAACAGACAACGAACCAGGCTCAGATTCCGGTACGACCATTGAGAGGTATGTTTTCCGTGGTTTTCCTTAATTTTATAACATAAATTCCTGGTTTATTCCTTTAAAAATCACATGGAGAATTTCCTTCCGCATCGTTATACCACCTTGGTTCAAATGGCTCTCAGCTCTATGGGACTTAACTACTGTGGTCATCAGTCCCCTATAACTTAGAACTACTTAAACCTAACTAGCCTAGGACATCACACACATCCATGCCCGAGGCAGGATTCGAAGCTGCTACCGCAGCGGTCGCGCGGTTCCAGACTGTAGCGCCTAGAACCGTTCGGCCACTCTGGCCGGATATACGAGCTTGGTTCCGCCGCATAAAACCCTCTTCGTTGATGGGCCTTCGAACTCACGTCTTTCTCCACGCTCAAATCTGGAGCACTGAAACCAGAAACTTCTGGAGCTATCATCAGCGCCTATATATCGTTCTTGACATGACCGGTGAAACATTCTTGATATTGTGTTCCACAGCTATGATTACGGTTTTTTCTATGCAATATCAAAAGGTTTCTAAAATTTACTAATAGTACGACTAGTTTCGACATTTTACATCATGTGTCACAGTTTGAAGGCTAAAATAGTGTGTACCAAAGATCTGAGTTGTAAAACTAACCTAAACTCCGCCCGAAAGGCCATGAAGGCCCAACCTTACTAACCGGATGCCGTGTGTTCCCTAGCCCACAGGCGTCACTGGATGTGGATATGGAGGGGAACGTGTTCAGCACACCGCTCTTCCGGCCGTATGTCAGTTTACGAGACCGGAGCCGCTACTTTTCAATCAAGTAACTCCTCCGTTTGCCTCAAACGTGCTGAGTGCACTCCGCTTGCCAATAGCGCTCGGCAGACTGGATGGCCGGCCGGAGTGGCCGTGCGGTTCTGGGCGCTACAGTCTGGAACCGAGCGACCGCTACGCTCGCAGGTTCGAATCCTGCCACGGGCATGGATGTGTGTCATGTCCTTAGGTTAGTTAGGTTTAACTAGTTCTAAGTTCTACGCGACTGATGACCTCAGAAGTTAAGTCGCATAGTGCTCAGAGCCATTTGAACCAGACTGGATGAACACTCATCCAAGTGCAAGCCCAGCGTGACAGGGCTTAACTACGTTGATCTGACGGGAACCGATGTTACCACTGCAACAAGGTCGTTGGCATATCTGAGTTGTAGTGTACAATACTATAACTTTAAAACCTGACACATGACTCAAACTCCCGTAACTAGACGCGGTATAAGGAAGTTTTTACGGCTTTTGGTACTGAAAAAGAAAGCATTTTCGCACAGAGGAGGCATCAACATGACTACCGTGACAGCTGTATAAGTGTTGGGCGCTACAGTGGTGGCAACTATATGTGGGTCAAATGGCTCTAAGCCCTATGGGACTTAACATTTGAGGTCATCAGTCCGCTAAACTTGAAACTACTTAAACCTAACTAACCCAAGGACATCACAAACATCCATGACCGAGGCAGGATTCGAGCCTGCGACCGTAGCAGGAGCGCGGTTCCGGACTGAAGCGCCTACAACCGCTCCGCCAAAACGGCAGGCACAGCTACATGATCTCTTACTTTTTTGAACAACACTGTGAACAATCGCTATTGCTTGCAGCCCAATAGCCAAGGAAGTGCGAGATCGGATCCTTCTTTTCATAAACAATTAGTAGCATGCAACCACTTCACACATTACAACAACGCGATTTTTGCTTGTGGTTAAATGGTACTACACGGTCCATTCGCATTAGTGTGTCCACCGTCCATGTCCGACGTCAACGTTCTATAGCCACTCACAAACGGCAGATGGCAGCACTAGCAGTGGAAGGTATATAAAGCGTGTCGGTTGGACAGGGGGGGGGGGAGGAGACGGCGGTGCACAGTATAGTCATTGTTGTAATGAGGAAACGGAGTGATTTATCTGAAGT
The DNA here is from genome assembly GCF_023864275.1 of Schistocerca cancellata. NCBI lineage: Eukaryota > Metazoa > Arthropoda > Insecta > Orthoptera > Acrididae > Schistocerca > Schistocerca cancellata. Next base: position 204,030,678 of record NC_064631.1, on the reverse strand, counting down.
CCAATGGGGCAGAATAATTGGCTTTCGGGCCAAGGGGGAAACTTTTCAGTAACGGCTAAGTTCGTAAACTGTTCGCATGCTGTGTATGGCAACAAGGCGCTATCAGAAACCAGCGCCGAGGCAACTGAGGTGCACCACGGTCCGTAGATGATAGGGGTGAACGATGACTGTGGGGATGTGTAGGGTGAACAGAAATGCGACTGCTGAGAAACTGACTGTCCAGATGAACATAGGGGCTGCAAGAGCGCCTCCTCAACATTGCTGCTTACGGGCCTTCGTAGCAGGTCTTTGGTTCATGCATCCATGTCGATTGTTGCTCATCGGCGACGATGGCTGAACTGTTCACTCCAATACCGCAACTGGATGTCCAGTGGGTGGTGACACGTGGCAGTGTCAGGTGAATCACGTTTTATGCTCCATCGGACAGATGGCCGATGGCATGTACGGAGTGTAAGGTCTGAAAGCAAAAAAGGAAGGAGCGTTATGGTCTGGGAAATGCTTTCGAGGCCTTCCCTGGTTGATCTCGTTATTCTGGAAAGCAATGTGTATTCATACTTGTGAACCTTCTCCACCCCTACATGTAGTTTGTTTTTCCTCGGAACGATGGCATCTACCAGCAAGACTCAGTCTCTCATTAACACTGTCTCTCGCAGTGTACCCTGGTGGTTCGAACCCGGGTTGAGTAAATCGTACTCCACTGGCCATCGACTCCATGGATTTAAACAAAGTAGAGAAGCCAGAAAGTGTGGGACTACCACGACTGAGCTACTCGTACCACGGGCGGCGCAAGTATAAATCGCTTTAGGGAGATCCATCATGAAAGAATAAAGACCGTCTTTGACTCCGTACCATGGCTTTTGACGCTCAGTCTGGACCACGATTATGCTCCACATCGTACAAAGTTCTGTCATGACGTACAGTTCTTTATTCTGAATCATTGCCGCATTGTCATCTATGCAACGTAAGATGAAGCGTTCATCTGAGTCAGATTCTACCTTTTTGTGTTATGTTTCTGCACACGCATCAGGGACGTATTTCCCATTAATTTTTAAAGCTACAAGAAAAAGAATAATATGTTTCGATTAATTAATTGTTACTTATTTCCATCCACTGACTGTTTTACGACGTAATGAAGTCTAATACCGAAATAAACTTTCTCCTGTCAACACAATTGTTTTACGGAGGTGGAACATTTTATCAGGTTTTGACATATCTATTTTTTCATTAATTTGGTCGCAGGTTGCTTTCAGAGAATTAAGTATACCAGTGTTTATCAAGTATTTCAACTTACTAAACACGTGTATTGCCATCTTTGTAGGTAGAATGAGAATAAGGTACAAATTAGGAAAAAAGTATTAACTATATAAACCGCCGGACGAAACATTCCTTTAAATACGTAACGTGAAGACGCAAGGAATCGAATCGTTCCACATCTACGCAGTTTTAACTATCACCACGAAAAACTAAACTACCAAAATAAACTGGTTGTGGGAATTCAGGTTCTTATCTGAAGAAATTCATACGCCACTGTACCGTTTGCATTTCGCTTTATGAACCGAAACAAAATGGCGAAGTCCATTCATACGGTGCAGTATCGTGCTGTAATTAATTTTCTGAATTTGAAGAAGAACAGTCTTGCTACAGTCCATGATAAGATGCTGGAAGCGTATGACAGCATTGCGCCACAATGTGGCAAGTTGGTTAGGCGATCAAAACAGTCTTAATGACGAAGTATGAAGTTGCTGTGTTTCCTGCGACTACCGTCGTGTAATACTAAGTGATTGTGCTCGCAAGGTGTAAACCGCCATAGTAGGATACTACCGAAATTTCCTGACGAGATTGCAGAAGTCTAAGCGAAGTGTCGGGGGAAACAGATCAAGATCTACTTTTGCTTTACGACAACGCCCCATATTCTGCCTGGGACACAGCGACATTTGTAGCTCCTTTGAGGTACCCCATGTTTCCTGACGTATGACTTTCTGACCTCTTCCTCTTTCCTAGGACGAAGCCAGTCATTACAAGAATGACGAAGGAAAATATTCTCGGTGGAACGTTTGCTGATCAAGCGAAGTACAGTCTTCTACAACGACTTTGTCAGCTGAGTAATCTATCGTTGGGAAAATTAAGTCAGATTGAATTATGAATACGTGGGAAGAAATAACATCATCACCGACTTTCATCGTCAGAGTTTCACTATTTTCTAGCTCATAATTAACTCTTTACCTTCCGTACATACGTTACTGAAAGTTACTTGTGTTCACGTAGTTGCTCACTTCACTTGGTTCCCTTCTGTAATATAAGGCTGTTGGCAGCAAACGAGTCAGTTCAACCTTTGGATTGCATAAGTGAGCGATAAAAAATTTCCTTCCCGTGGCTGAACAGCCAAGAGTACGTAGAACAATGTAATTTCGAGCAAACGTTAGTAAGGACATGCCAAAGAGAAATAAAAAATAAAACACTGAAAGAAGAACATTCAGTTTCGACATCAGAGGGTAACATTTGTTAACTGCGTACCATGTTTACGTTCCAGGTTACAAACGTTGCTAACTGTGACGATCATCTCCATCCACGACAGCCTGGAACCGTGATAGTGATTGCTCTGCTGGTGCCCGAAATGTCTCTGGAGGGATGTTGGCTGAGTCCCTCGCTTCAGCCTTCAACGTGCGTTAGCGTCCCGTTGATAAACCCTGTCCCTGAGGTAACCTCACGGCCAGAAACAACACAAGTTCAGATCTGGTAGTCTTAGTGGTCACGCAGTTTGGCACGATCGGACAATGATTCCGTTTTCTCCAAATGTGTTGCGGAGCAGCTGAGCGACCTCACGAGCAGTGCGTTGATACTCGCGATGGACAACGGCACTTTCGATGAAACAACTTTTCTAGACCCGTGTTGGCTGTCTGTAACTATTATCCACACTGACGCTTGTGTTTCAACACTACGTCGGCAGTACCGGCACCCATCGGCAAGTTATGACACCAACAATACTAACAAAGTAATTGTGGCAGCGCACAGACTAAACATAATACCTATAAAGTTGGGTATCCATGCGGTAGATAGTTTCCTGTCTACACCAGCTGAAGTAGTGAAAGTTTAATTTTAACCATCCTGTAATAAGGATTAAATCGGCTGGTCGCAGCAGTTATCGTTATTTCTACGACAGTACATTCAAAATAATCATAAATTCTGTAACGCACAATCATCAAACCTAATACGGAAAGCCTAAATACCTAGTAGTCGGCTAAATACAACAGAAAATGAACTGTACTGTAGTAGCCGTCGGTATGGGTGCAGCTCACCACAGCGTAATTGTGCGCCTCTTCCATCGCATTCAATGACACCACGTACGTGGTGTACATCCGATAACTTTTCGTAAATCTTTGCTTACTGCTGCGTATCACTGTTATCGAAGACTGGCAGAAAAATAAACACGAGACCGTGCGGTACTCAACACAACTTTGAGGGCGAAGTGGAAAGTGGACTTTGTTGTTATGGACAAGTAGGGAAGATCAGTGCAAATTCACGCGGATTTATTGTCGAATTTTTTGAAATTTTCAATCTCATTTTTGTGTTTAAAATTATTTAGTCTTACAATATCGTCATTAAAGTATAGCTTGGTGCTTAGGCTTTTAACACTGCATTAAAGAGAGCAAGATAATTTTATTTAAGCTTAAATCGAATGCGTAAACGTGCCCCGAGTATAGACCAGCGTTACACCCTTTGGGGGGCACGTTTACGCATGTCGTAAAATACAACAGTGATTACACAAAATAAACTACTAAACATTTCAAAATATATTTTGCTAGCAGTATACTAACTACAATCTTATTTACACTACTTAACGTGGTAAAACAATAATTTTACTGGCAATAAACGAATGGTTTGGCGACCTTCCACCTGTTTACATAATATGGTCTGCATAGAAAATTTGAATGTTAGATAAAGGCCTGTTCATCATTATAGTCAGAGTTGCAATTCATGCACGCAAAACTAATACATTCTTGAAACAGTCAAGCCCGGGCTGATCTGCAGAGTACTATATACAAAGAAAATTTCACAAGTCAAGATCGCTAAAAAGGCATTTTATTGGCTGAACGGTTCCGACAGGGCTATGCTGTCATCATCGGACCTTACGCTTTAATTTTTTTTATGTCATATCGCCCATCAGTTTAGCAAGTCGCTTCACACTGCATATGCACTTCGCATCACCATGAAGATCACTACACATCGGCATGCCAAATATAACATCATGTACTGACAATTTTACGTTTGTACAGAACACCTTTATGTTTGATAACACCGAAATGTTTTTTTTTTTTTTTTCATAGAAGTGCAGATGGAATTTCAAGCGACTTCCAACACTGACGGACAGTATATTGTAATAAATTTTAAAGCATAAGATCCGATGTTGACATCATAGCTTCGTCGAAACCGGCTATCCAATAAAATGCTTTTTTATCGATCTTGACGTGTGAAGTTTTGTTCAGTTATGAAAAGACAACGTGCTTTCTGCAACACCGTTGTCTGGAGTCCACCTTTACATCTATGGCGTTGGATCCATCGTTGGTTTCTTTTTGATTATCTGTAGCGCTTCAAGCAGTAAGCAGAAAGGCAACTTTCGTACTCTTCAACAGACTGCTGCAGCTTATAAGAGAAAGAATGAAGAGCTAGAAGGGAAATATGTTGATGGCTCTTGCTAACAGACGCTTTGGAAGTATAGTTTGTGAGAGGAGACTGAGAGGAAGGAGGAGATAGAAGATAGACGACATAAAGAGAAGTGGAAATAGCATAAGACGGAGGACCATTAACAATTACCACGTGAAAATTAAAATTATACATCAGTATGACCTGTGTACTGTTACAGAAGAGAAAAAGAATTTGAACATTGCCAGTTACGAATTGCACTACAAACTCTCCCAAAATGGAGAGTCACCGTGTGAAAACTAGCGTTTGGGCATATCGCTAATGATAACATCATAATTAGGCCTCCCTAAAGTTTTCCTTGTTTTGATTTTAGCAATTTCTTGCCCTTCTCAGTCCTTGCTCTCATAAAATTAATTCTTTCTCGAAATTCATTAAGTTAAATAGTTTTACTTAGCCATTTTCACCTTATTCTCCTGCATTTCCAATTCATGTTGTATTAAAATTACCTTGCCTGGATTCTCAGTAGGATGGCAATGTAAAACAGCGCATAAACGTGTGCAACGAAACTGCGTAAACGTGCCCCATCGCCATGCTTCAATGAGTTTCGAAACTACTATAATAACGTTCAGTCTAAACATGTCCCGCTCTTTCCTACAGATAAGATTGTTTCCTAAAAAGATACCCAGAGCATAACTTGGAACTTTTCATTGTAGTGCTGATATTTTGAGCGCAACAAAGAAGGAAAAATTAATTGGGGTAAGAAATCAAAAGAAAAGCTATTATTCCGTAATGAGCCGCCGGAGACGATGGGGCCCTTATACTGAACTACTCCGAAAAAGTGCCTCAACAGCCCCTGAAATTTTATCTGTGAATTATCATGTGTTCTATTTGGTTGCGTAGTGAAAAGAGGCCTTAGCTTCGTATCCCCTACGAATATGAGAATTTCGTAGGCATTCGCTCATACAAATAGCGTTCTTTAAGATAAACAATGGACACTCGCTGTTCTGGCTAAAGAATAGAAGGAGCGCTCGCTACTGCTCTTATTGATTAGTGTGTGAACCAGGGCATTCTGCCTTACAGGACACATGTGTAGGAGACGTCAGGTTCTGCACGTACCTGTAGAAATGACTAACTGATGAGATTGTTAGCTTTGCTGCTATCAGTTTTATCAGTGTGTTTGTGCGAACATCGCTCTTCAAGTACAGCGTGCAGTCGACAAACGGCGTGAGCGCATATGCACGCCAGGCTCGAACTCTCACGGAAATCGGCGATGACTGTGGCAAGTGGCGTCCGACAGATAACCATAGACCTCTATCCTCATGTACCATCCTATCTCCAGGCACACGGCTACCGCTCAGTCGTCATTAACAGCTGACAACTGCGGACTGGTTCAGAATGAGGCAAGGAAGGACATTTTCGATCAGAATGTTCCTAGCGTTGCATCACACAACAGCCGTTCTCTGATGTGTCACCCACACCACGAACAACGTCCCATCCAGTCTCCTACCTGACGGTTATCATTGCTCCAACGATTTCACATCCTGCATCGGCGCCCTTGTCGGACGCCACCTGTACCAATGTTGCGCAACCTGCGAAGCACGAGACGGCTGTGATAACACCACCAGCACCCCCACCTGCGGAAGCCTATCATCTCTCAGACGACCTGATGGAGTTCAACGATAGTACCGGTGATAGCCTTTGTGGCTGAACGACGCTATTCACTCCCTTCTTCCGACGTGGAAGGCCGGTCACGGAAGCAGCGATAAACACAGACGTCGTACGATCTCCGGTTGGGATGTCTCACCTTCCGATGACGCCTCTTGCATTTCCTGTGCACGACGTCCACGAATCGACTGACGTCGAGGAAACCCATGCAGCCGCGACTCCCACGAACGAACAGCCGAAAGCAAGTCAAATGTTTGTCGAATCGCAGAACGTGTACATCCCTTTAAGAGCTGCTTCGTCAGTCAAGCACTCTGCGTGCGATGGAATGGATGACTCGCTGGGACTACCCACTTCCGCGAGGAGCGACGTCATCAGTATCAACCCTGAATCTCAGTCGCTGTGGCGTCTTCGGCGGCCTCGACCTAAACATTCCTAAGCTGAAACTTTGAAGGCTGGTCGGGACAGTCCATGACCTTGTACGTTCTCCGGTCCCGAACCTCCTCTTACCGCGCCGCCAGGATTGCAACGATCAGTACCAACCACCAGAAATCATCTCAGTTACGAGATATGATCTGGATATCTGACGTTGATATTGCACTACCGGAGGAAGCTCAACTTGCTGCCCTGCCTCACGGTGCTGGATACACACCCTATACGTCTGCTAATAACTTCCTTGGCAAGGGAGTGGCTGCATGACTACCATGCGTCATATCGCCACCAAAGACCGACGACGACGTCACGACAGTTCATAATTAAACTCGTCATTTAACAGTCACAGACCCCTACCCAACAATGTGCAACAGTCACTGCCTTCGCCGAGCACTAGCAAAACATCCATGGCGCCGGGATTGCCTAGCTAGGGCACGGCCCGCACTATCCCCGATAGAAATTATACCTAACTGATTGAGCTGATCCCCAGGAACGAAGTGGAGGCTAATATCGACAAGGTGCCAGTAAGTGACCTCCTGTACAGATGGTGTGGATATAGAGTTTCAACGTGCATTCCGGACGTTAATGGCCTCGAGATGAACCACCTTGTTTCAAGAAATATTCACAACAGGACATGTTATTCGTCCCAGCTTTGTCAAAGGCTTCACTATTCCTTTACATATGTCACGTCACGGTCCAGCGATTACCGACTAGAGTGCTCTTACCCTTCTTAAAGCGGACTACCATTTCTGCCCCCATTTGGCGGGGCGTCTTCACCACCTTTTTTTTCAACATCCTTACATCGGAACAAATGACCCCAGGTGGTCAGGTGACTACTCAGACCGTAACTGGCGAATGTCGCGATGTGATAGCACTGACCGCGAAGTGCTGGCTGCTGGTAGCAGTGGTCGGAAACTCACATGACAAAATGTCTCCGTGATGGCTAGGATGGGCTTCACATCTCACTTCCTTAAGGCCATACATGGCACTTATTTAGCTCTCACATACTGGTCAACGGTCGCTTAAGTTTAATTCCGATTCGGCGATCTGTCCGATGAAGCTGTCAGCTATCGCTACACGCTTTCGTGCTAGAATCCGTCTTTGTTAACCTGAAATCTACACTCAGGGGACTCACGCTACGACAGCACATCTCCCGTTGTCGAGCATATGTCGACGATGTGCTCCTCCTGGTTGGCTCGAGAATGGAAACATGACACACCACTCAAGCAGTCATGACACACGGCGCAATAGCACGCAGCTCGATGAGCATGAATAAATCTGCAGCGCTGCCAATAGGACGAAACTCCTTGCTGCCGAACTAGCGTCCTACCGGCGCGTGCAGACCATCAAGTACCTGCGCACTGGCCTCATCCCCAGTACACCGCGTACGGCGGCCACTAATATTCGGCAAGCATTGCAGAGTGTTCGCACCGAGGCCTACAATAATCTGCCCGTCGTTTCATCCTTCTTCAGAGGATGGTTTACCTCATTCAGGTTGCTTTGAAACCGGTGCGTGTTACACAAGTCCTAGCCTTGCTTCCCAAGATTGTATTTCGTTCGCAAGTGGTCTATATGGCTATTATCTGACGGCGGGAACAATCTTCAAGGTCATGTATGAATCTCGTACCATCTCCCCATTGTGACGGAGGACTGTTCATTCGATGTACAGCACATGGTTAGTCATATGTATAGGTGAACGATGTGGAAACAATGGACTGGACTGGAAGCACCCCTTACATGCGGTTTGGTGGACGTCCCCATGTCAGCTTTTCTCCCTCCACCAGTGCCAGATGGCCACATTCATACCTCATTGTCACATACTGCGACCTTTATTGGGCCTATAGCAACGAGCATCCCGCACATCCGACTGCGCGCTATCCAATGGCCAAAACCATATATCACACAATGCTACGTCGTCACGCAACATAATCGAACAGAAACACCCTGCAGTCCGTTGGACAAACGTATGGCGCCTTATTCAGCTAGTTTACCTCTGCATATATGTTAGAGAAACATGGTACTTGGTTACCAAGTGCAAAATTGCAACACGTCAGAAGTTACATGCAACTGGATTAGCTGACATCACGCTATGTCCTGCCTGCCAACACCTCGATGAGGACATCCACCGCATCACACGCCCGTCAACCTTTGACGTTGGGGAACTAAGCCGCTAGCTGCCAGACGGTCGCCTGTTTACACCGCATTTCTCCGACAACAGTTGAACCTAAAATTTACATCTTTCCCGAAGATATATGCTTCCCAGCTGCGAAAACCAAAGTCATACTCTGGATGAAAGGTTGGACGTTCAGTTACCTCTATATCGACGGCGACAAATCAAGCATCTGCTTTGGGTGCAGGTTACAGAGCGCCCTCGCCGACTTGAGCCGACGACCCGATATTACCGCCGCCCCGTTGGGGCTTAAATTGGCCTTAATCTTCCCTCCCGCGCCCTATGACTTCTCCACCATCTCTTCAACCTCTCTTCTCACTGCATTTTCCCCCTTTCTGAGGACGTCGCAAGTGGAGCACATCTTTCGCCGCACATGGGAGCTGAAATAAGGGGGCACCATTACACCCTACCCTCCTCCCACATAACCTGAATTGCGATAAAATAAATAACAGAAAGTCCACCTCACCCCACCCTACCTCTCACACTCACTCCCCTCCTTTTCATCCGACTGCGGAGAGTTCCGGGCGCACCGTGCCCAGTCCTCAATTACTACCTCTGACATCACTGCCCCCGGTCTCCGCCGAAAGACGGATGTACAGCCCCTATTGTTTCTCCTCCCCCATTGCCTCCCTTATATAGTACATTAAACTGTAAATACGTTTCTCTATTGTTCCTCTTCGGTATTTCCTAATAAATTCATATAAAACTAAAAGAACTGAGCAGAAAAAAAGGCAAGGTCCGGAAAAAAAAAATCGGCGCGATACGAAGGTCACGAGTTTGAGTCTCGGTCGAATAAGTATATATACTATAGGATCAAAATTATCCGGATACCTAGGTCAAAATGACTTACAAGTTCGTAGCGTACTCTATCGGTAAAGCCAGAATTCAGTTTGGTGTTGGCCCACCCTTAGCCTTGATGATAGTTTCCACTCTCGCAGGCATATAGTCAATCAGGTGCTGGAAGGTTTCTTGGGGAATGGCAGCACATTCTTCACGGAGTGCTGCACTGATAAGAGGTATCGATGTCGGCCGATGAGGCCTGGCACGAAGTCGGTGTTCCAAAACATCCTAAAGGTGTTCTATAGGACTCAGGTCAGGACTCTGTGCAGGCCAGGCCATTACAGGGATGTTATTTTCGTGTAACCATTCCGCCATAGGCCGTGCGTTACGAACTGGGGCTCGATCGCGTTGAAAGATTCACCAGCTATCCCTTAATTGCTCTTCAATTGTGGGGAGCAAGAAGGTGCTTAAAATGTATGTCTGTACTGTGATAGTGCCACGGGAAACAACAATGGGTGCAAGCCCCCTCCATGAAAAATGCGATCACACCATAACACCACCGAATCCGAATTTTACTGTTGGCACTACACATGCTGGCAGATAACGTCAACGGGGAATTCGCCACATCTACACCCTACGATCTGTTCGCCACATTGTGTACCGTGATTCTTCACTCCACACAACGTTTTTTCACTGTTCAGTTGTCCGATGTTTACTTCCTTACACCAAGCGAGCCGTCGTTTGGCATTTACTGGCGTGATATGTGGCTCTTGAGCAGCCGCTCGACCATGAAATACAAGTTTTCTCACCTCCCGCCAAACTATCATAGTACTTGCAGTGGATCTTGATGTTGTTTGGAATTCCTGTGTGATGGTCTGGATAGATGTCTGCCTATTAGACATTAAGACCCTCTTCAACTGTCGGCGATCTTTGTCAGGCAACAGACGAGGTCGGCCTATACGCTTCTGTGCTGTAAGTGTCCCTCCACGTTTCCACTTCACTATAACATCGGAAGCAGTGGATCTAGAGATATTTAGGAGTGTGGAAATCTCGCGTATAGACGTATGACACAAGTGGCACCTAATCACCTCACCAAGTTCGAAGTCCGTGAGTTCCGCGGAGCGCAACATTTTGCTCTCTCATGACGCCTAATGACTACTTAAGTACTTGGCAGTAGGTGGCAGCACAACGCACATAATATGAAACACGCATGTTTTTGGGGTTTCCGGATACTTTTGATCACAGGCTAGCATTTAGCTGGACACTAGAATAGTCGTTTACTATACTACTGTAATAGCAAGTTAGTGTTACCCTTTTTCCATGATTTGTGAGCGTGATCATGTGTGGCTTTGCCCTCCAAAACATTAACTTCTAGAGGTTAGTACAGATTCCAAAGCAGTATTCTAAGTGGGATTTGCTTAACAGCTGTAATTGTTCTTAGCCAGGTAAAAATACGCTGTACAGTTCACATTGGACATAAATAATAATTAATAATTTTAAACTTCAAAGGCTCATTAGACAAAACGGAACTTTCTAGAAATTATTTCATGTGTGTAGAGATTCACTAAATCAATACAACAGTTTCTATACAGCTCTTTACAATGAAATATTAAGAGACTAGCTAATCTCTTCCTCACAATAATGTTTGCTAAGTGGTCTAGCGTTAACAGAATATCTCTCCTACAATATATGTTCCATTAGTGAGATAACCTAAAATATCGGTTCCTTCTCGATGCAATAACACATAGCAGCACCTGATTAGAACACTTTTCAAGCAGAAATGCATTACACTGATTTCAAAACTTATATGACTTACTGAGTTAAGAATGGATTCGAAATGGGATGGCATAGGATGCAAGTTATTTCTTTCAAAAGCAAATTTTGGTTATAGATTATGCAATCTAAGAGGCTGTGCCTTTCTGTTTCTTTACTAGTGATGTATATTTTTACTATTTTGATATTCACACTCAGTCTTCCTCACCCACTGCAGATTCTGAGTGGCGGAATAATGCGTATTTATTACAATCAGTTTACTTTCAGTTGAAAACGTTGCTTCATCGGCGAAGATAAATCTTTGAAGAAAGAAACTATGTTTCCGATGTATCGGCACCGAGCCGCAGACTGCCATGTCTTCTGCAGTCTCGCTGGTTAATCTAATCGCGAAGGGACACAAGATACAAATGGGAGGTGATGTGCGCAAAATGCTAAAACACAGACCTGGTTTACTCTACGGACACTCGCCATTTCTCTGTAGCTAACATAATTATGAGTAACAGCTTCCAAAGCATTTATTTCGTTCCATGCACTCTGTGCAATAATGCAGTGCCTTTACGATTGCGATTTTTTTTGCACATTTGCTTAATTGTCGTTAATGCTGGACACCATCTGTTGGGATTCCTGTATGCGTAGAACTCAGCTGTAATCTTACCGTTTCTTCTGCACTCTCCTTAAAGAAGGAGCACATCTAGTTGCTTTTGCCTTATGGTTCAAATGGCTCTGAGCACTATGGGACTCAACATCTTAGGTCATAAGTCCCCTAGAACTTAGAACTACTTAAACCTAACTAACCTAAGGACATGACCCACACCCATGCCCGAGGCAGGATTCGAACCTGCGACCGTAGCAGTCCCGCGGTTCCAGACTGCAGCGCCAGAACCGCTAGACCACCGCGGCCGGCGCTTTTGCCTTATGAGAGACATTTATTTTTCCAAACCAGTCAGCGTTCACCACACGTGAATAAAATCCGCATTTCCTCTGTGCCCCATTTTACACCACTACCGCGGCGATGCATAACGTTGTTTTCTCCTTGACAAACGTGACGTATTTCTTTATTTCTGTATGATATCTCGAACTTGCGCATAAAACAGCACTCTGTTTTCAAAACAGGTAAATAATAAGTTCTGAATATTGTATTTACTTCTAAACTACTAATAGTATTAGAGTGAAAAGTTTATCTCTTTTAGAACAATGATACTAGCAGCAGACATTACTACTACTCCAAGTGGAAAAGTGAAGTTGAAGCCACATACCTGTAATTAACATAGCTTTGAAAAGAGTCTGTAAGTCGTTTAGTGAAGGTTTTTCCCTGAACTTAACCGCAAGAAAACAGGACTACAATGTTTGAAAATGATTCACGAAATATGCTGCTGAGAAGTCAGTCAGCTTACGCTGCCGGATTGCAAGTCGCTTAAATTTAAAAGAGCAGAGGCAGTTTACCGTAAGTGACATGATGGATGAAGATAAGCGAGATTCTTGTAAGATATTTCTCGAAAACTTGCTAATACATCCAGTACGTAAGTGTGTATTGGCAGCAGTGTCAAGTGATGGATGTCACACGTTTTGCAGAAATGGTTTAATGCCTGTATACTACGATTTAAAGGAACGGAGGACGTATCGGATATTATCGCAGTTATTGAAATCTTATTTTATATTTAAATACATGATAGAATACTGGAATTAAATGTATTCAGAAACATTTGTCGACGATATTGGGATGCCGACTGAATCCGAAAGCCATTGGTCCAACTCCACAGTACACCCCCACCTCATCAACGAAAAAATCAACAGCTACACAGCAAACTCGTGACATACCGCCAGAAGTCTGCGAGGTATGAGGGACAGTCAAACAAAAACCGAGCATCTGCCACAACGGGACAGTTGAATGGTTCCGTTCAAAAGTAGTCACCACATTCATTAACAAGTTTATCCCATTGAGAGATGAATTTAGTCTTTTCCTGTTTCTTAGAACGCAGTTGGCCCCTTGACAGATCCGCAGCCGGTCTCACTCCTGTACTTCTTTGCCCGACTGCAACCGACGTCCATGTATATCGTCCTACAGGTCGCCAAAGATGTGAAAATCAGTGAAAGAACCAGGCTGTGCAGAGAATGTTGCAGTGTTTCCCAGCCAAATCGCTTTAGCGTTTCTTCGTCTCAGTTTTCAGCTTGAAACAAGAGTTTTTGGTGTCATTCAGTCTGGAGTTTTGCGCTATATTCATAAGTACCTTACTTCTAAATATTTTTCCTGGTGCTACTTTACGTCCTATGTTAAGAACATCGTAAAAGTTTTCCACTTTTTGTCATACGCAGCCACGCATAATGTTTTATTTACTGACATACAGAGTGGGACCACAAGGTGTCACGTAAAACACACACGTCCCCCCTTAAACATTAGTTCATTCACTCACCTCGGACGTCTTCAAAATCCTGGTTACGAATATGTTCCAAATCTATAATTTCGAAAATAATGGCAATATTCTACGAGTGCGCATATTGCGACATCCGGATGCCGCAGTTCTCTAAGTGGAACCGCGGAAACTTTCATTCTTGTCCTTTAAACTGAGAGGTATTTCAATATTACCGTATTCCTCAGCGTTATTTGCTTCGACGTAAATAGTCGATAGTTTGGGTATGATTTCCATGCCTCGCTAGTAGCTGTTTCCAATGGCGCGACGTTTCCGAAGCGTGGACTATGACAGACAGATAGCAAGTTTACGAGATACTGCATCAGCCGAATACTTTTAATTGCATAAAAGAATTTAAACGGTCTCCTGCGATACTGCAACTTTTGTAATTAACGTTTACTCTGAACAGCTCAGAAATATTCACGATGTTCCGATGGGTAGTATCATTATGATTTGAGAACTTCTTGAAATGGTGAACACTTGTATGAGTGAGCACTCACTATTCTTAATGGAGTTCTACGTAAAGAGTTGTACATTATGTGTGTCTCATGCAGTGGTTATCACTGCATTCTGCATCCTCTTGCCGTTGCTCATTTCTGTCTCTTCCTCCTTTTTAGGGGCACTTTCCTATGCTAAGAGCGTGCCCGTACCTCCATCCTGTTTGACAAGGTTGTTAGCGGGATGAGGGGAACAAACTCGGCACCCATGATAGTATAGTTACTAGTCAAAGACGATACCTCGAGGTTATACATGACACATAGCTATCGAATACACATAGGCATGTCTTATTTTGAGATAATAGCTGTAATTCTCGGAATCATCTTATTTTTTTTTATAAACAGTGACACGCAGAAGAGTAAGAGTTCTCTTTTCATTCGTGTGAAATATCTATTACAGGTGAGAATTAAGAGTTCAAATAACGGTATTAGTGATGCGGCTCAATGTATCCTTACGACTAACTCATCGCCTACATTTATTTTAGAATAAGGATTCAGAAGCCCTGTTGAAGTGATTTACTCTCGAAGTCTTGCATGAAGAGGTTTGCTTCTACGCAAGGCATGTGGTATCAGATCAATTTCTTCACAACATTAGTAGCTGATAAAATGTGAGAAAACTTTGGATGTGATGTATGAGGGTCTGTAGAAGTAGCTGGGACAGGGTGCACCACTAAGCTATTGGAATACCCTCGACAACAGACAGGTCTTACAAAAAGGATTACGTCCTTTCATAAAACTAATAGCGATAATGGGGGCGTGTAGCGATAAACGTTCCTTCGAGAATACTGAAGAACTGGATACTGGGTGGATTATACAGAGGGCTTAAATGCACTATAGCGCCCTCCCCCCACGTCTTCCCCTGCAACGAATTCTCTTTTCTGTTTTTTGATACCCTGACAACTGTTCGACGCTAAGATCTTAAGGTATTGATTTTGACATTGCGTCTGATATTAGACTGCATTTTCTCATGTCTCTTATGAGGAACTTTGTATCTTTACGTCCTTCATCGGGCGTATAATAATTCCCAACACGTATACGACATTTCGAGAAAATCATTAGTGCTCTTCATTTGCACCTGTGACGGTAGATTTTGAGAGGGCATTAAGGAGACACAATTCTTTGTCCTTTCAATTCTCCTGTGACGCCAGTTGGTTGATTTGCACTGTTGCTTTGTCATCTAATGCCGTCTGTCAAGAAATTTAAAAAAAATCGAGACTGACAATGGTTAAATGTATGTCGGTTGTCCCGAAAGCAAGTTTATTCTATTCGGGATTCCAATACACCTTATCATTCCCCACTCTTCTGGCTGCAATACAATCTCTGTTCAGTACGACGATCTTACGTACTGCTTGCCGCAGATTGCACCCTTCATTGGAGCAAACAGATGGAAGATGCAGATCCATGGAGTAGGGTAGATACTGAAGAACAGCGCGATGAAGCCTTGCGAGCTCCTTTCGGGTACACAGACTTATGTGAGGCCTTGCGTTTGTCATGGAGAAGGAGATGAACAAGCCGAAGACGTTGGTTCAGTTTCCTGAGGGTAGCACGAAACACTGCATTCAGAGGGAGGACATCGAACAAAATAATCCCTTCAGAGTCCCAAAAGATCGTTGTCATGACTTTACCGACTGAGATGGAGTGGCGCCACTCCGTGGATTGATGTTTTGATCCCTGTTCGATGTGATGAACTGATGTCTCAACGCCTTTTACGATGTTCGACAAAAACTGTCACCACCAGCGTCGCAACGCGCAAGGAGGTCCGCACAGAAAGGTCATTCGTTGCACTTTGTGGTCTTTCGTTTGACAGTGAGGGACCTCAACCGATGGATGAGTGTGTCAGCACTACCAATAAAGACGTCCAGTTGTAGAGCGATGTGCTTTGATTGTGATCCGTCGATCACCTCGAAAGATAATATCCGCCAGTTACAACATTTCAGGAGTCACGGCTGCCACAAGTTTTCGCAATCTTATTGCGATGATGACAGACGCCTCACTCAAAGATGTCATGCTTCGGTGCACTACCTGGCCTCCGTAGACATTCTGGAAGCGCCTACGAATATCTACGATGCTCTTGTTTCCCGTCAAAGTGAACTCAACGACAGCCCTATGCTTGGCACACATCTCCGTCGCAGATGCCATTTTGAAGGGTACGTGTATCTCCGCCACCTATCGGTACCTCATGAAGCTATATTTGCTGAAACGAGAATATTCCACAATGTGCCAAACAAATTGTGCATTTCTTCAACAGAAAATCGCCAAGAAAAAAATTGCTATATTACACATGGAATACCCCTCGTTAATGGTAAACGCTTTAAACTGAACTTGTGGCTGATTGCTATATTCTAGTTATAATTGTTACACAGCAATGTAAATCACCTATTGCGTTTGTAGTGTCTACTTTCGGTCTAATCAGGCCACCTTAGGACAGACAGTACAGAGCGAATTGAAGGTATCACCGGCATCCATTGGTGACACCGTTACAATAACTGTACTGTACGTGCTTCGTGTTGTCTGCCTGAGGAATGGGAGGCTGTAGCGAAATTTGATCCTTTGATGCTGCTGCCGCATTAGGCTCCGTCTACGTGAGGTAGATGGATGACGATGCTTGGAGAGTGGATGCGGTGTAATCGTATCCCAAGCAGACCACACAGGTTGATCGCTAACTTGAAAGGGTTTCCGCGGTTGTTTGTATAAGAGGTAAATGGACTCTGGTATCCTGGTTTACAGTTTCTTGGCAGCGACATATTAAACTCTATTGCTTTCTTCGTCAGAAACAGTTGATACCACAAAGAGGGGCACTAAAAGTTTAATCATTAAATGCTGTATGTTTAGAGTAGTTCTTAAAAATTCTAATCATAGGGGTCAATTGGCAAAAATATCACTTATAGCGACATAATCATCATATTTAGCCGTCTGACACGGGTGGAGGCTGCATCTAGACTTTCCACACTTCAAGCTCATCAGCTATGTACGTTCATGTGGCTATTGCTTGTTTTCCAATATATGCGCCCTGCCTATGTCGTCATATCGGATCCTGGTACTTCTGTAAGTGTATTATGTGATTTGCTTAGATAAATACTTACACATTTGCAGAGCACTTAAAACACCAGAACCACCCTTCTACAAACATGGAACAAAATATGAAACTAACCAGAATAAACAACCATGAAAAACTTGTACAATTGCAAGAAATCTACCATATCCACAAAGCCATTACTTAGAAAAGCATGTGATAACCGAGAAAATATCAATACACTCTACTTAACTTAATAAAAGAGACGATAAGATAAAAGTCATTCCGCTTTTACATGCAGCCGTATCAAAACAATTACATATTCTCTCTCTCTCTCTCTCTCTCTCTCTCTCTCGCCCCCTCCGTCCCTCCCCCCTTCCCCCCCTTCCTCCCAGGTTTAACACGGCTCGGAATGAAGCGGATTTGTATTACATATACATGAAATATCAATCCGTAGCATTCAGAGCCGTGCTGAACCGCATGTATGAAGTGCCCCTTACTAGTGAAGCTCAAGTGGTTGACTATGAGGTTACACAGAATGTAGCATATCAAAACGGATACGATCCAGAATTTCTTAACGCAGTTAATAGAAGTATATTGGAAAAGAAAAATCTTCATTTTAATAGTGGATCAGAGGCTCTGTTTTTTGTAGAATACCATATCCGGATGCAATATCCGAAAAAACTGGTAGCCGTATGAGATCTAAACACAAATGCTGCGTATTTTACGTGTTCGGATCCAGACCGAAAAATCAGGCACAAGGAAAAAGCTGTGATAAATAAATACAATGAATTGGATGTATTGTGCATTACATGCAATCATTGCAGTAATAAATATGTGGGACAAACCGTTACGTCATTTCAAACAAGATTTCAGGGACACCTTAACTTAAATAACCTAAATGGTTCAAATGGCTCTGAGCACTATGGGACCTAAGTTCTTAGGTCATCAGTCCCCTAGAACATAGAACTACTTAAACCTTACTAACCTAAGGACTTCACACACATCCATGCCCGAACCAGGATTCGAAACTGCGACTGTAGCGGTCGCGCGGTTCCAGACTGTAGCACCTAGAACCACTCGGCAACCTCGGCCGGATTAAATAACCCACGATGCATTAATTGTGCACTAACGCGAAGAAGGGTACAGCATCTCAAGCCCTTCAGAAAAAATTAAAGTTGCTCATATTAGAGTAAACAGATAAAAACTAAAACCAACAGTACACGCTGAATAATCAATCGGAATTAAGGTACTATGGCTTTTATTGTTTTTATGATCAGGTATTAGTACATACTAAATTTCTATACTATTATCACTTGTAAAAGTAACAATTCAGCGCTCCTACTCATAAGCATATGGCGTCGCACAGTCCACATGGATAGCTTCCGTTCCGCCAGCTAGCTAGTCTCTCTTTGTCATTCGTGCGGGACGCTTTTTCCTTACCCTCAACCGGGCTGCCCTACCGTCGCACCGATAATGCACTGTCATCTGATTCATTCCAGATAGCAATTTGTATAGTGTCGCGACTAATCACGTTAGCAGTGACAGCTTTTTACCGCCATAGCGGCCCCCTTTTTGAAACGTTTTAGCATCCGCTCTCTGTAAAGTATTTTCCTTTTCTTCCTTTTCAGATGCAGGCGAATTTTAAGGAATGGACAATCTAAAATGCACTGAAAAGTAAATTTCGACTAGGAGCAATGGGTATGCCTACGACCTTTTAACGCTGTGAGTATATTTTTGATATTGCTTTATTACTTTTAATGTCGACAAAATGTGATGACTCACTGCCATGCGTCTGTGACGGAGATGTGTTCCAAACATAGGGCTGTCCTTGACTTTCGTTTGACGGGAGACAAAAGCATCGTAGATATTCGTTGGCGCTTCCAGAATGTCTACGGAGACCAAGCAGTGCAACGAAGAATGATGTCTTTGGACAGGGCGTCTGTCATCATCGCAATAAGATGCGAAAACTTGTTGCAGCCGTGACTTCCAGGCAGATTGCATCTGATCATCATAAAGTTTCTTTTTTAAAAACACCAGACGTTTATTGAAGATCCCGAAATAATTAAATGGTTCCATTAAACACAATATACGTGGATATATGAATGATTTACACTATGATAGTTTCAAATGAATGATACTCTACAAACAGGAAGAAAACAAAGAACAGGGATAAGGAGAAATTCAAAAAATTCTAAGACTACATTAGGATTTCAGATTATGGTCGCAGTATGGATGAAAGGAAGTCACCAACGGACAGACCTTTATTTTTCTAACTGCAGAAATGTGTAATTCTTTGATGTTACGAAACCCGAGCACAGTCAACATTCAAGAATGCGGTGTAAGTATATTGTGGTCTTCAGTCCGCAGACTGGTTTGACGCCAGTCTCCATGTTGCTCTATCCTGTGCAAGCCTCTTTATCCCCAAATAACACTGCAACTTACATCCTTCTGAATCTGCTTACGGTGTTCATCTCTTGGTCTCCGTCTACAATTAACTCCCCCCCCCCCCTTAAAACGTGCGCGAGCGCGCGCGCGCGCACACACACACACACACACACACACACACACATATATATATATATATATATCACTCCAATACTAAATGTGCCATTCTATTTTATCATATACCTTCACTTGTAAACAAATCAGTCATTTGGAGAGGATCCGTAAATAATTATGTTATCATAAAATGTAATACCTCTCTCAGATTGTGTCGTATCAACTGATCCCTGCTTCTAGTCTGATTGTGCCACAAATTTCTTTTCTGCACAGCCCTGTTCATGACATCCCCAATAGTTACGTGATCTTCGGCATACTTTTATAGGATCATATTTCATAAGCCTCTACTCTCTTTATGTCTGAAGTGTTTATCGTCCATGTTTCACTTCCATAAATGGCTAAACTCGATATAAATACTATCAGAGAAGTCATCCTAACACCTAAATCTGTATTAGCAAATATGTCTTCTTCAGAAATGCTCTTCTTTCCATTGCCTGTCTACATTTCATATCCTCTCTACCTCGGCAATTATCACTTATTCTACTGCCCAAATCGAAAAACCCATCTATTATTTTAAGTCGCTCGTTTCCTAATTAATCCCCCTCAGCATCATCTGATTTCATTCGTCTATACATCATTATCTTTTTTTTTTTTTTTGCTTTTGTTGATGTTCATCTTATATCCTATTCTCGAGGCACTTTATCTAACAGATTTACAATGACAGTGTCTAAAATCAAAGTTTTTATCTTCTCCCTGAACTTCAGTTCGTGCTTTAAATTTATCTTTTGTTTCCTTTACTGGTTGCTAGTTGTTCAGATTAAATAACACCGGGGACAGGTGACAACCTGTCTCACTACCTCTCTTTCAAGTCCCTCGATTCTTATAGCTGCCATCTGGCTTCCGTACAGGTTGTAAATAGCCACTCGCTCCCTTTATTTTCCCACTGCTACCTTCATAATTTCGAAGAGAGTTTTTCAGTCAACCCTGTCAAAATTTTTCTCTGGGTCTACAAATGCTGTAAACGTAGGTTTGCCTTTCTTTAATGTATTTTCTAAGATACGTCGTAGGGTCAGAACTGCCGCAGTGTTCCAATGTTTCTCTGGAATCTGATCTTCACCGGCTTCTACCAGTTACTCAATTCTTCTGTATGGGACTCTTTTTAGTATTTTGTAACCGACTTATTAAAGTCATAGTTCGAAAATGTCAGACTTACTTTCTTCGGAAATAAAATTATTATGTTCCTCTTAATGTCTCAGAGTATTTCGCCTGCCTCATACTTCTCTCAAACTACTTGGAAAAGTTTTTCAATGGCTAGCTCTCATAAGGCTGTCGTAGTTCTCATCTTCGTCTACTGCCTCTTTCATTTCGACAATATTAGCTTCAAGTTCATCTCAGTTATATAGAACCTCCACGTACACCTTCCCCATTTAGGTTCGTCCTCCTTTCATTAGGACTGGTTTTCCATCCGAGATCTTTATATTCATGCAGCTGTGTTACAACCCCCGGCGTCAAGGAGCGTAATGCGCAGAGATGACAGAGATTTGGTTTGACAGATAGGTGTGAATCACGCAGAGATACACGGACGAGTTTGACACTGACTTTATTCCGTCGACGAATACACATTGCCTCTACAGACGCAGCTGACGGTGGCACGCCTTGTGTGCTTGTCAGCACAAACGCCAGCATCAGAATCTGCTGCTCCGGCACCCGACCGCTCCATGCTTGCAGACGTAGTGGCCGAGACAGAAGCCCCGCGTCTCTTGGCTTTTCCCCAGGCGCTGCTAGTGGCAGCCATGTAGAGAGACGAAGGGAAGCAGCCAGCAGCCGTTGTTGTAGCACAGCGTCAGCGGCTTCAGTCGCTCTCCCAGAGCGGCTCGGTCGGTGATTGAGCACAACCTCGGATCCGGGAGGCAGCGAGATCGCGCCCCGGCTCAGCCCTTGCAGACACGGCAGCTTGCAGTCCGTCGGACGGCGTCACCTAGAGAGCGGAAGCTGGCCATCCCCTACTGCTGGCACCCGTGCAGCGCTAAGTTTCAGACCAGCCTCGCCACAGCTCCGAAGTGTCCGTACAGCGGAGCTTAGCGGTTGATTCAGCGGGTCAGTTGGCTGCCGAAATTCATCACCATTTTGCCGTTGTGGTCGGTCTGCAGCTTAAACAACCGTCTTTCACTCGGGCTCTTGACGCAGATGGAATGGTGACACGAGGGGGCCCCAGATCCTCTGGGCTCCTACTTTTATACTCCTCTTCCCACGCCTTTGAAGTAGTCCCTTTGGAGGGAACGAATGGTGAGTTCCTTAATAATTATAACTTCAGTGTTTTCTAGCATGCTTCGGCCTTATATACAGGTTGCTACGCGCTATTGTAACTGCAACGTATGGGTTTTTCACAGCACATCAGCGCGCTGTGTTGTGTATGATTACTTCTCACCCATCTCCACTCTCGATTATAGTGCCTGCCAGGCCGTGTTTCCTCGCTTGCGAGCCGTGTCCTGAAACTGCCATGCAGAACCATTGGCGTAATATCAACATTGCCAGCGCCCGCTACCCGATTTTTTCATCGGTTCCTTATAGGCTACCTCCCGGCCATAACTGCGCAGAATTTTCAAGAATTCCCGAAATCCCTAACCACGCTTATTCGTGACGTAGCAGCTACTTCTCTTTTCTGCTAAGGCCTCCTTAATTTTCATGTTGGTGATGTTATTTGCTTCTCTTTTCTGCTAAGGCCTCCTTAATTTTCATGTTGGTGATGTTATTTGCTTCTAGCCGTTCCTGCTTAGCTGTTCTGTCCTTCCTGTCAGTCACGTTTTTAGACGTTGGTATTCCGTTTCACATGCCTGATTTGCTGCATTTTTAAATTTCTCCATTCATAAATTAAATTCAGTATCTCCTGTGTTGTCCGCAGCTCGTGGTCTCGCAGTAGCGTTCTCGCTTCACGGGGTCTCGGGCTCGATTCCTGGCGGGGGTGAGGGATTTTCACCTGACTAGATGATTGGGTGTTGTTGGGTCGTCCTCATCATTATCATCATTCATCCCCATTACCGTCGGAGATAGGTAACGGCAAACCACCTTGCCTAGTACGGCGGTGCGGGTCACCGCATCGTCCCTCTACGCTCTGTCAAGAAGCATGCGGCTCCATTTCCATCTACTGTCTTATCCGAGGATTTCTATTATTCCTTAGCTTTTATCGAAGTTTATTGAAAGTAAACTGTTAAGTAACGAATGGATTTGCTGTACGAATGCTATATTTAGAAATAGATATTTGAGGTTGTGGTTATGAAGTCGATAAAGGAAAAAAATGCGTATAGTAATCGGGTCTTCGAAATGTTAATAACCAGGACAGTTTCCGGTAGAGAGGGGTAATATTAGCTAATGTTTCAATGACATATCGGACGAAAAGGGCTTAAGTGCCGAGTGAGAACTCTTGGGGTCCTTAACGTGGGAACCTTTAAGCCGTAAGCTGACATAATCGTAGTCGGCTTAGCTAGTCACTGAATAATTTTCGTTTTTATTTACCTGGAGAAAAGCTTATTCCCTTTTCGTTAAATTTGAAAGGAAGACTTTACTTCCCCACAAATATTATATTATTGCAGGAATTTAAGTCCTTGTTCGGTGGGAATAACTCACTCGACCTGCCCGTTAAGTGAATCTTTCGCTGGGTGCCATTCATCAGCTGTGAAAATCATCGGAGGTAGTACCAGTCTAAATGTCTCTGGAGACATATCTACACCGGACTTCGAAAACCTCACGTGTATACAGCAAGTGGCGGTTACTCCAGATAACAGGTATGTTTAAGAATAAGCTTTCAGACATTATAAATGAGCTATTAAATTGTTGTAAAAATATAATTTACACTAGTAAATTTCCCAATCCTGAATTAATCTCACTTATATTCGTTAAAAGAACTTACTAATCCTACTGGACAGTCATAAATCAGCTGCTCTATACCTCTCATCAAGGAAAAAGAATACTAACATTCCTTATAAGGTGGCACACGACTATTTCCTAAACATACGAGCGTGGGTAAGTTATATATAATATTTTGGTGGAAATCAAAGTTGATTTCATAAAAATAAATTCTGCTACCAATTGGTCTTCAGGTCGTAATAGTCGATCAAAGTTTGCTGTACAGTAACAGTATAAAATTATACACATGGTGAATAATGCTTAAATTTTTATCAACGTGACTTAAAATTCAAACAAATTTTTATTGAAGGTCGTCAAATTAAAATGGCTACAGGAAATACGCCAAGAATTCCAAAACAATTATTTTCGTAAGGCACTGAATCACTTTAAATTAGACGGAAGGCATAGATAAAATTACTTTGTAATCACTGGAGAAAGTGGCAGTCAAAGGACTGTTAAAGTTGCTGGAGAGGGTATACTAGCCTGGATATGTGCAATCAGAATTTCGGAAAAATATCATCCACAAAATTCCAAAGATAAAAATGCAGATAAATGCGAAACTGCCGCACAATCAGCTTAACAGCTCTTTCAAATTGTTGCCAAAATTAATATAGAGAGGAATCCAAAAGAAAAGTAAGAAACTGATAGATGACCAGTTTCGCTATCGGAAAAGAAAAGGCACCAGAGGCAGCTATAATGCTGCCCTCGATAATGGAAACCAGACGTAAGAAAATCGGGAGACGTTCATTGAATTTGTCGACATTTAAAGAGCTTTTCTGAATATAAAATAATGTATAATAGTTCTAAACTCTCGAAAAAAACAGGTGTAAGCGGTAGAAAAATATATGCACAAGAACCAAAAGGGAAAATAAGAATGGAAGGCTAGAAACGAAGTGCTTGGATTAGAAAGGGAATAAGGCAAGCAAGCAGTCTCTCGCCCCTAGTGTTCAATTATGGACTGGAGGAGCAATGGCGGGTATAAACGAAAGGATCAAGAGTTCGACTCAAATTCGGGTTATTCGATGATAACATTACTATCCCTAGTGAAAGCGAGGAACATATACATGATCTATTTGATTGAATGATGACACATTATGCAATGAGACCAAAGAAAGACAAAATTAATGAGGAAAACGGGATAGGAGATCAGTGATGACCTAACATAAACATATGGAACCATGAATTAGAACTGCAGGAACTGTGGTACTTTGGAAACAAAATAACACATGACGGACGAAGAAAGGAGAACATGAAAGCAGAGCAACACAGGTCAAGTGGGAATTCCCGGCCAGGAGATGTCTACTAGTACAAAACGTCTGACTTAAGGAAGAGATTTCTGAGAACGTACGTTTAGGGTTCCTGCATTGCATGCGAGTGATCACGCACTGTGGGATTATCGGAGAAAGAAGAGAATCGAAGCGTTTGAGGTGTAGCGCCCTAGAAAGATTTTGAAACATTAGGTGCACTAATAAGGTAAATGAAGCCTTTCTCTGCAGAATACGTAAAGTGAAGAGCATGTAGAAAACATTGATAAAAAGGAGACATAGATTGTAGGATATCTAATAAGACATTACCAAAGAATTTCCACAGGCACTAGAAAAAGTTATGAAGTGTATAGCTCCTGTGGTCTTCCGGTCATATTTTTAGATTAATTTCTGTGTCTGTGGACTGTGTGACTCAAGTATGGGAGCTGTACAAAGAGAATACGTTTCGTTACGAAATAAACCAGACCAAGTTCTTAATATGAACACATCTTTCTTATACTTTACAAATATGGAAGTTTATTCAGTTGAAAATGAAAAATATAACTTTGAAATAACAAAACTACTAGTCAGATGGCTTTGTTTTGTCTCCCTGTACAACATAGCATACTTTCCAAACAATGATTAAACTCATCCAGGTTATGTTAACAGTTAAACTCGTTTCACATTCATACTGAAGCAGCCATTGCAACTTAATGTTTAATAATTAATTAAATGGGTAATCACTTATCACAGAAACCTTCTCATTTACGTTCTTTTACCAATACGCCACTCATAGACTATTATTGATTCATAAATACAACACTGTTGCGGCCATAAATCTTACAAGTAATCTCGTGCGCCATTTCGCCAAATAAATGAATTACTCGACCACTTTTTCTCCTACGAACAGACGTAAAACGTTCATCTCTTAATTATACTTTCTACCGGTTTCTTCATTCCATTTATCTGCTTCACAGCTGCACGCTACTGCTCCGAAAGGAAACCAAAGCACCACTCTACTGCTACACCGTAAAATATCTCCCAGCAGCCCTGAGATCATTTGACTACAATAATGTCTCTAATCCAAAATTAAATATGCCGAACAGTCTGAATAACAACGGACCTCCTTAAAATGCAAATTGTAGGGACTAATGGAGAAGGTATCGTCTATAGTAACTGCACACATTAGTAACGTCCGTGATTCAGAAAATTAAAGCAGGACGTCTGCTAATACGGCACTGTCAATGTAAAGTGAATAATCGTTGTCCTGCAGCAGTAAGAAGAAATCCGTAAAGGTAAATTTTCTATCAAAATTTAATATGAACGTGTGTTCTTCATAGATCACCGAAATATTTAGCTGACATATAGTTGGACCCATAAAATGTCACTCCAACAGATATTTTGGAATAATTAAGAAAGTGTATTCTTGACGGAGAAGTGCCTTGCACATTCGAATCGATTTCTTGCTGAGTAAATAACAGTAATTCCATGAAATGACAATCAAATGTCATGCATTAGCGGATGGTAACGATCCCTGGGCTCGACAAAGGAAACTAGGAGCAATAATATCGACCATGCATGCCAAACTCCGAAACAGAAGTGAGTGTATCTCGGTTCCTTTTTGCAAACTTTCGTTTCACGTAATAAATGCCGCAATGCATAGAGTACTGATTTCTCTCACAAGTGAAGTGATTGTGTTCACCTTATAACTTCAGCTTGTAACTCGCACGGTTCAGTAATTCGTCTAGTTAAGGCACCACACAAATTAGAACCAAAAGTAATCGAGAACTGAACAGCTCCACCTTTTCCTTTCCTTTATTTGAATTCCACCTGCGTACGTCTGTCTCCTGACATGCAGTTAAAAGATCATGAAAGTAATTTGCGTTATGTGGAGGGAAGTTGTTTGTAGTTAATGTACCTGGTGGTTATAATTAAACTTTTCCTATTTAACTAATTACCATACGAGAAACAAACTTCGTAGCATTAACGTCAAGGAAATGGTGAAGAGGAATAATGCAGAATCACATCAACTGAAACACATCATCGTCATCAAACATTAACACGATGGTGTTTGACTTGTGGGGCGCTCAACTGCGTGGTCATCAGCGCCCGTACGAAGTATAAATTTTTACACACTCCAATTTTTTCACAATCCAATCTAGCCACTGTCACGAATGATGATGATGATGTTGATGAAATTATGAGGACAATACAAACACCCAGTCCCCGTGCAGAGAAAATCCCCAACAGGGCCAGGAATCGAACCTGGGACCCCGTCATCCAGAGGCAGCAACGCTAGCCACAATAACGAGATCTGCGAGCACTTTTAACGTGCTGCTACGGTACATCATACCATTACATGCCAGTGCCATTACTGCTACAAAAGGGGATCAATACGGTGCCCATCAAAGTCCAGAAGGGTCTGATAGCGCAGGATTGCGTTCTGCACAGCATAACGAAGTATGTACGTAGGTATGCTGGGTACTTCTCTTGATATGCTGATCTTCAAATCAGCATATGTGCGACTGTTACGGTGGTAAACCCTGTCCTTCAGGTAGCGCCACAACCAGAAATCACAGGGAGTAAGACCAGGTGATTGTGCCGACCAAGTATTTGGAAACGATCGGCTTATAATTCAATCGTTTCCAAATGTGTTTCGGATAAGCAGGTGAACTTCACGAGTGATGTGTGGTTGGGCCCCACCTTTCATGAAAAACAAATGAGTTCAATGCGTCTCTCCCCTACAGGCGTGTATGACATGCTGCTGAAGCATATCGCAGTAACGATGGCTACTCAGAGTGAACATCTTTGGTCTTTGAGCGCCAACCTCTTCAGAAAACATGGCCCAATGATGAACGTAGCGTGAAACCACACCATACGGCAGACGTTCGCCGTACAGAGGAACTTCATGCACAGTGACGAGCGGTGAAGCTCCCCATCCCAGCAACTCTATGTTCACCTCACCCGTCAGAGAAAAATGAACTTTGTCTATCCATAGGATGATCCAGTGCCAGCCCTCATCAACTTCAGTCCTTGGGAGAAAGTAGGGAATGCAACACGTTGTTGTGCGTCCTATGGTGAAAGCTGCTGTAGGATATGGATCGTGTACGGACACCACAGTTCGAAGCACCTTCCGTAAAGTGCACCACTGGATGTTCACCAGTCGTGACACAGCACGAACACAGCCTGACGATCGGGAATTTCGAGCATCGTTGTCTGCCGTAGGAACAGCGATTTCGTCAACCATCTGTCGTACAACCGGTCGTCGGCCTCTTCCCTGAGCTACGCCCAGTTCTACAGTTGATTCGAACTACTGCATCATGCTCCGCACAGCAGGTGAAGAAAGGGGAACCTTCGGTAATCCTTTCAGCCGGCGATACTCTCGAAGTGAATCTGTAGCATTACTGTTGTTTTGATGACAGAGATTCACCAACTCATGCAGATGATTAGACAGGATGTTTACGTACCTATCGCCTGTCAGATTCGTACCTAGACGTATCAAGGGTCCCATATCACTCAAACTGCACACACCCCACTCCACTATAGAGCCTCCATCAGTTTGAGCAGTCCACTGTTGACATCAGGGTCCATGTATTCATGAGCTTGTCTCCATACCCGTACATGTCCACCCGCTCGACTCAATTTGAGACGAGACTCGTCCGACCATGCAACATGCTTCCAATCATGAACAGTCCAAAGTCGGTGTTGACGTGCCCAGGCGAGGCGTAAAGCTTTGTATCACGCAGTCATCAAGGATACACGAGTGGGCGTTGGACTCCAAAGGCCATTATCGATTATGTTCCTTTGAATGGTTCACACGCTGACACTTTTTGATGGCCCAGCATTGACATCTGCAGGATATTTCGGAAGGTTTTCACTTTTGTCACCTTAAACGTTTCACTTCATTCGTCGTTGGTCCCGTTCTTGCAGGATGTTTTTCCGGTCGCAGTGATGTCGAGGATTTGAAGTTTTACCGGATTCGTGATTCTCACAGTACACTCGTGAAATGGCCGTATAGAATAATCCCCACATCATCGCTGCCTCAGAGATGCTGTATCCCATCACTCCTGCGCGTACTGTAACACCACGTGCAAACTCACTTAAATCACTTGTAGCAGCGATAACCGATCTAACAACTGCGCCAGACACTTGCCGACCGCAGTGCGGTATTCTGCCTGTCTACATATACTTGTATTTGAATACGTGTGCCTATACCAGTTTCTTTGGCACTTCATTGTATTTCATTGTGTACTAGAACTAAAATCTCCAACTGCGGAAACAGAGACGCGGAGGAAGGCACAGACGAATTTAAACCATCATTTGTGGTCTGCGTAACCTTACATTAAAATACCCATTGATACTCTCTTGCCAGCCGGAGTGGCGGTGCGGTTCTAGGCGCTGCAGTCTAGAGCCGAGCGACCGCTACGGTCGCAGGTTCGAATCCTGCCTCGGGGATGGATGTGTTTGATGTCCTTCGGTTAGTTAGGTTTAATTAGTTCTAAGTTCTAGGCGAATGATGACCTCAGATGTAAAGTCGCATAGTGGCCATTGTCTCCGTTAAAAAGGAATACAATACTACTACCGCATTATACAGGTTGAATTTACTGGACACTGGACGTGTTACAGGCGTAGGCTTCACATGTGGATGTAATACTGCACTCGTATTTAGGACCACTTTCAAAAAGTCCCAGATCATGTAGTAAAGCTTCTCAAGACTTAAATGTCGGTGCTCCAGGTCTTTATCCCTACCTCTGAAATTATTGTACCTGTCCCTTTTGGTTAGGCTGTAGTACAGTATTTAGGTCAGGCAAACTTGGTGCAGCTCAACCAATCCATCTCGGACGACATTTTCGCTTTATGTACCGTCTTTCATCAGCGCCAATATATGTCAGTGCCCCTTCATGCACATCCCACATTACTCAACGTTGCACAAGAATAACTGTTTAAGACATCCTGTAAGATCCCACAGAAGAAAAAACCAAAGTAACTCTGTTCGTCCTTTCTTCATAGCAGAGTATATAACACAACATGGCGATCACCTACTAGCTAAGAACATTTTACCTTCCACTGACCCTACGATTTACCTTAGAAGATAGATTATGGAAAGGGGAACTTACGTTTACAGCATTTGTAGAGTTGGAGAAAGGTTTTGACCATGTTCACTGCAATTTCTCTTTGAACTTCTGAAATCAATGGAGGTGAGATACAGTGAGTGAAAGGCGATTTACGACTGCACAGTAGGTAGATGAAGGCTGTAATAGTCGAGAAGCATGAAAGGGAAGCAGCGACTGAGAAGAAACTGAGGCAGGATTGTAGGCTATCGCCAATATTGTTCAGTCTGTACACCGAGCAAACAGTAAAGGACTAAAAGAAAAATTTGGAGTAGCAGTTAAAGTTGAGAGAGAAATAATAAAATCTTTGAGGTTAGCCGATAACATTGTAACTCAGTCACAGACAGAAAAGGACTTGGAAGAGCAGTTGAACGAAATGGAATCTGTCTTGAAAGAAGGCTATAAGGTGAACACCAACAAAAGCAAAACAAGGATAATAGAATGTAGTCGAATTAAATCAGGTGATGCTGAGAGATTTAGATCAGGAAACGAGACTTTTAAAGTAGTAGATGAGTTTTGTTATTTAGCCAGCAGAATAACTGATTATGGCCAAAGTAGAGAGACAATGGCAACAAAAGCATTTCAAAAGAAGGAAATTTGTTAACATCGAATATAGATTTAAGTGTGAGCAAGTCCCTTCTGAAAGTATTTGTTTGGAGTGTAACCTGACATGGAAGTGAAAGATGGATGATAAACAGCTTCAACAAAAGAGAACAGAAGCTTTTGAAATGTGGTGTGGCAGAAAAATGTTGAAGATTAGGTGTGAATATCACGTAACTTATGAGATGATAGTGACTCAAATTGGTGAGAAAAGAAGTTTGTGGTAGACACGTTGAGAGTACCAGGTAGAAGGACTGGTGGCGCGCGTAAACCCGTTCAGAGCACACAGGGACAAGTAGAAAGGCGAGCGCGTTAACACGTCCAGAGCAGTTAAAGGGCTAAAAGGGCCCATCTGTGAATATAAATGGCGTGCCAGACTGTCCGGGGCGCCTCCTGACACGTTTCCGCTGGTTATTGTGGCTCCTTCGAAGCAGGACTCAGTTCCCTAGTCAATGAGATTCTAGGCCGAAGATGTGTCTGGAAACGTTCTGGCCAGCATGTGGTCCGGCTGAGAGGAGTCATGGTCCACGATGTCATTTTCTTCACAGCAGGAACCCTTTGGCCTCTTCCGCAGCACCTTCACAGCACAGGGGTACGTCGACGATGTCTACGCCCTGTTTTGTTACTCCTTCATGGAAAGCCATCTTGAGTTTGCATTTCTGCAAGGTAATTCCAGCCCGCACTCGGAGAGAGCTTTTACTTCTTTTCTTCGTGCTTACCAAACCCTACCTTGAACAACAGAGTCGCTGCATCTCTCAACAGCTAAGAACATTTGGAGCATTATGGGCAGGGACCTTCAAACAGGTTGAGACTTTGACGAGCCACTTCGCCAGTTTGACAGAATTTGGCATGATATCCCTTCGGAGTACATCCAACACTTCTAGTGGACCAACCCGGTATTGGCTTGCTCTATTTGTGAAGCTGATTCTGTTGATTAAAACATCCAGTTTTTCTGCAACTGTAATCATTTGTTTGCCTGTACACGTTCATATAATTTCAGCGTGGTGCGTCGCTTTTTCTTTTCCTTGGTGGGCACTGGAATTTTATGATTTGGACAGCCTACGGCGCCGAAGGTAAATCATGCATTGCTTGGCTGAGCACAACAGTGAACTGTAACCTGTACACTGAGATTCTGCAGAGAGAATTGATCAGAATGTGTGAGGACCCGGGAAATGAAAGTCTAATGTTACAACAAGATAATGCTTCTGTGCATGTTTCTATTACAAGAAAAAAATGGTTTGAAGATAAAGACCCCGATGTTTCGCCACGGCCTGCAGATTATCCGGATTTGAACCGCGTAGAAAACATTTGGAGAATACTTGTAAGGGGTATTTATCGCAATGGAAGGCAATTTGAAGCCGTATATGAGCTCAAAAGCGTGTTACGGAAAAAGTGGGCAACAATTTAGGTACTAGAACCACAAATCCAAACAGCATGAATGGCAAAGAGAGTTTCTGACGTAAATAGGAAGAATAGCTCTTGGGCACAGCAGTAAGAATGTGTAACACAGCAGGACAGTGAGTGACCATAACAATTTCCAAGCAGGAAATTCAAACACCTTATTTTGTTATTCGCGTTGTGGAGGAAACTATGTAATTCCGTTAAGACTGTTTATGTCTTAAATGTATTTACTACTTTCATAATACATTCGCTGCAGTACGCTACAAACATTGTACAATTACTTTCGTAGAATTTCTGTCTTTATACTGTTTTCCACTTCTGTATACAGTGTGATTCACGAAAATATGCAAATATTTTAATATGTTATTCTACAAGTGAAAGTAAAGAAAAATGTTCCTATAAACATACGTCCACAAATGTTTAGTTCCGGAGTTACGGCTAGTAAAAGATTTTGCCTGAAATTTAGCAACTTGGCCAATATGCAGTATCAAAAACTGTACAAGATTATAGTAAAGCACGATTTCCATTTATTTTGTTGTTATTGGTCTGGTGAATCTAATAAAACAGACTTGTATCTGCAGTAGTTTTCCAGAACATCCAGAGAAACAAACACGTAATATCGCAAAATTTTTAATTCATTAACTACTTGGCCCAATTTGTTTTTTTAAATTCCAGAAAATTGCGCTAACTTTTCAACAGAAGTTGTAGAGAGTTTAATTTTGGGAAAATGATGGTAATAATGTCAACTGCCACTATATGAATTAGTCATATAATCTGCTTTTATTAATACCATAACACGTGAATTCATGTTAAACCGAAAAATTTGTTATTGTGTTCTTTCACTGAACAATACAGAAAACTAACTTCTTTCAAGGTTAGGAAACGACTGAAACTACTCATTAACGGTGGCCAACAATAACATAAGCCTTTCAACATTCTTAAAGGAAACTAAATGGATTTACATATGTAATAAACTTTGCTTCTCTGGATGTTCTGGTAAACTACTGCAGATACATGTCTGGGACATGTTTTATTAGATTCACCAGATCAATAACAATAAAATAAATGGATATCGTGCTTTACTTTAACCTCGTACAGTTTTGTGATGGTTTCATATTAGCGTAGTTGCTAAATTTCGCCGGACGGTGTGGCCGAGCGGTTCTAGGCGCTACAGTCTGGAACCGCACGACCGCCACGGTCGCAGGTTCGAATCCTGCCTTAGGCATGGATGTTTGTGATGTCCGTAGGTTAGGTAGGTTTAAGTAGTTCTAAGTCTAGGGGACTGATGACCTCAGCATTAAGTCCCATAGTGCTCAGAGCTTTTCTTTTTTTTTTTTTTTTTTTTGCTAAATTTCAGGCAAAATCCTTTATTAGGCTAACTCGGAAACGAAACATTTGCGGATCTATGTTTATATGATATTTTTCTTTAGTTTTGCTTATAGAATAATATATTAAAATATTTGCGTATCATCGTGAATCACCCTGTCTATTTGTTACGCTCTGGGCTAATAAAGTTTGTCTATTAGGATCAAATTTTTCAACAGTATGGTCGTTTATGTCTAATTTGAGTCCAGTTAGATGGGAAGTTAATCGAAATGCATGCACTTCATATTAATCTCTGTTCGTTATGACAGTACTTGGTACCTACGTCAGTGCCAGATTTTTAACCAAACGTTCGCTATTATCTAGTAAACCTTTGTCTGCGGGCCTTATTTTTACTGAAATGATTTTGTCTCTTTTATAATAGACTTTCAGGCATGTAATTATGATACAAGCTGTATACGGTAACCTTTGCACGTCACTTTACACAATGTTCGTAAGATGAGTAATTACATTTTAGAAATAAATAAAATCCAAAATATCTCGTCTCGTTTCGCTGCACTGTGACAGCAACACACAATTTGTCTCATCAGAACCAGCATTCACAGTCACATCCCTTCGCGCTTTGGTCCATTCGTAAAAGAGCTGTACTGGCACTTGAATGACGGTGAAAGCGTGAGCCTTTTCCGGCTAACGAACAGCCAGGACCCCCAGAGAGCCATAGAGGGAGCTCTTTCGCTGCAGTGGCCATTGTGCGCGCCCGCTGCCAATATTTGCATTCCAGCGCGCGATTCATGCCGCAGGTGTAAATACTTGGCGCGGAGTTCACCAGTGGCTGCGGCGCTGGATGCTGGGCTCGGCCGCGGCCGCCGGTTCGTGCCCGCTGCCTGCCGGCTGCCGGCGCCTCTGGAATTCTAATATCGAGGCCGCCGCGCCGTCTCTGGCGCTGCCTGCAGCCCTGGACGCAGATTGCGGTGCGTGGTGGACGCTACGTGGCAGGTGGGCGCCGCTGCCAGAACCAGCTCTGCTTATTACTGCGGTCAACTCCACTCGAAGCCAATACCCGACTCGCAGATTGAGTCACACCGAACCACTGTAAATGCTAGCAATATCTCTACCACTCGAAACATGTCCTGAGTACGTAAGAAACAGATGAAGCGAAGGAACTCTGCTATTATGGAAGCAAGAAGGATGTAAGATGTAAACCACAACAGACTAATTATTTATTTCAAGTTTCTGCTACCAGTCACTTTTTATTTCATGCTTAATCTAACATAATGCTACGCGTTTCGAACATGTTCTGTTCATCATCAGGCGTTTATACATACATACATAAACACAGAGAAATGATACTTAAAAATAAACAGTCTTAAACTAGGTTAATCTAGAACACTTTGTCCATTGGTTTATATCATACCTAACGGGAAGAGTGCAGAAAGTTGAAATAAACAGTTCACATAATATGCAAAAAACTGGTGATTTCTCAAACTGGGGAACAATCAAGAATGGGGTGCCGCAAGGTTCGGTCTTGGGTCCTCTGCTGTTCTTACTATATATTAATGACTTGCCATTCTATATTCACGAATATGCAAAGCTGGTACTTTTTGCCGATGATACAAGTATTGCTATCACACCCGACAGACAAGAATTAACTGGTGAAATTGTAAACGATGTTTTTCAGAAAATCATTAAGTGGTTCTCTGCAAATGGGCTTCCACTAAACTTTGACAAAACACAGTATATACAGTTGCACACAGTAAATGCAATGACCCCATTAATAAATATAGACTTCGATCGGAAATCGGTAGCTAAGGTAGAATATTCAAAATTTCTAGGTGTATGCATTGATGAGGGGTTGAACTGGGAAAAACACATTGAGGATCCGCTGAAACATTTGAGTTCAGATACTTATGCTATTAGGGTCATTGCAAATTTTGGCGATATACACTGAGTAAATTAGCTTACCACGCCTATTTTCATTCTCTGCTTTCGTATGGCATCATATTCTGCGGTAGCTCATCATTGAGTAAAAGAGTGTTCATTGCACAAAAGCGTGTAATCATAATAATTGCTGGATCTCATCCAAGATCATCCTGCAGACAGTTATTTCAAGAGCTAGAAGTCTTTACTGTAGCCTCACAATATACATATTCACTTATGAAATTTTTTATTAACAATCCGAACGAATTCAAAAGTAATAGCAGTGTACATGGCTACAACACTGGGAGAAAGGATGATCTTCAGTACTCAAGGTTATAGTAACTTTGGCTGAGAAGGGGGTCAATTATGCCGCCACAAAAGTCTTTGGTCACTTACCTAATAGCATCAAAAGTCTGACAGATAGCCATATAGCATTTAAAAGGAAATTAAAAGAATTTCTTTATGGCAACCCCTTCTACTCATTAGATGAATTTTAGGATATAGTAAGTGGGTAATTCCCCAACCTCCAAAAAAAAAAATAAATAAATAAATAAAATAAAATAAAATAAATTGAGTGTCATGTAATATTTTGTCTAATGTAATATCTTGTATAGACACCTTTTATTAACCTGACACGTTCCACATCATTAAGAAGTGTCGTATTCATGATCTATGGAACAAGTACTAATCTAATTTAAATCTAATCTAATCCATTGCTTTTTTACTGTAGCTGCTGGTGTGTCATTTGGGGGGAAGGAGGGGTGCAGTGTATGGCTAGAAATCGAAATCAGTGATGTCTTCCGCTGATTTTCTTCTTTGTTGTTGACTATGTATATCACAGCCTGTATAGGATGCAGATAGATCTGCATCAGTTATATGTTACGAAATTAGTGTGAAAGGCTTTCATATGACAGTTGATCACTTATAGTTTCATCATCTTGCTGCTTCACTTGCATCACTGGTGTAATGGCGGAGCTGTTGGTTGACATTACACTATTGCACGTTATATTTTGTCACTGATTGCTCACGTAATTCACAGCACAAATTGCTTCGATGTTATACACACAACACAACATGGTGGACTGTAGCACATGTGAGTCTGTATCGATTATCGAGGTTCTGTATCGATATTCTTGGTACTGACAGATTTGTAGTCAATTATTTACATTGACATATCTTGAATCTATTGAGTTACAACTGGCTTAAGACTGTTGAAGAATTTTGAGTTTTTGAATTCGGTTATTTCATTAAGAATTTTATCTCCATGCTTTGTGTTATGTATGAAAATTTCAATTTCTTCCATGATATCCATTATTTTACTTTTTCCTAGTTTGTGTAAAATTTCGAGGTTGTCATCGATTTTCAAAGGGTGGCCTGTGTCTTTAATTTGAGTTGCTACTGCTGATTTGTTACATTCATGAAGCCTTTATGTTAGATTAAGCATAAAATAAAAAGTGACTGGTAGCATAAACTTGACATAAATAATTATCCCACACAGTCACGGTTCACAATCATAGCCATAATGGCTGAAAAGAACAGACTACCGGCCGGAGTGGCCGAGCGGTTCTAGGCGCTACAGTCTGGAACCGCGCGATCGCTACGGTCGCAGGTTCAAATCCTGCCTCTGGTATGGATGTGTATGATGTCCTTGGGTTAGTTAGGTTTAAGTAGTTCTAAGTTCTAGAGGACTCATGACCTTAGAAGTTAGGTCCCATAGCGCTCAGAGCCATTTTTGAACAAACGTTTTTGTCCTTCGCTGTGGCATGCTCCAGTAAACACAGATTATAGCATTTACATACATCAGACTATTCCCACTTTTGCTGACCTTTGTGCAGAGCATTCATGACGTACACTAAGGTGACAAATGTCATTGGATACTTCGTAGCATCGTGTCGGAACTACTTTTGCCTGGCGTAGTCGTTGGAACTCCCCTGCAGAAATACTGAGCCACACTGCCTCGACAGCAGTCCATAACTGCAATAGTGTTGCCGGTGTAGGGTTTCGTGGACATACTGACCTCTCGATTACGTCCCATAAATATTCGATGGGAAATCAGAGCATTCGCTCGAGTTGTCCAGGATGTTCTTCAAACCAGTCGCGAACAATCGCCCAGTGACATCGCGCATTTTTATCCATAAAAAAAAATCCATCGTTGTTTGGGGACACGAAGTCCATGAGTCGCTGTAAATGGTCTCCAAGTAGCCAAACACAATCATTTCCAGTGAATGATCTGTTCAGTTGGACCAGCTGACCCAGTCCATTCTATGTTAACACAACCCACAGCATTACGGAGCCGCCAACAGCTTGCACAGTGCCTTGTTGACAACTTGGCCCCATGTCATCTTGTAGTCGGCCCTAAATTCGATACCTACCATCTGCTCTTACCAATTGCAATCGCGACTTATCTCGCCAAGCCACAGTTTTCCATTTGTCTAGGGTTCAACCGATACCTCAGGAGAGGCGTTGCATTCAATGTTGTGTGTTAACAAGGGCACTCTGGTCGTTCATCTGCTGCCATAGCCCTTTAAGGCCAAATTTCGCCCCTCTGTGCTAATGGACACGTTCGTAGCACGTCACATATTAAACTCCCCTGTTATTTCATACAGTGCTGATTCTTTGTTAACAGTGAATACTTTACGTACGCGCCGCTGCTCTCGGTCTTTAAGTGAAGGCTGTCAGCTACTACATTGTCCTTGGTGAGAGGTAATGCCCGAAGTATGGCATTCTCGGCACACACTTGAAACTCGGAATGTTGAATTCCCTAACGATTTTCGAAATATAATGCCCAATGAGTCTAGCTTGAACTGCCATTCCGTGTTGAAAGTCTCTTAATTCCCGTCGTGCTGCCATAATCACGTCTGAAACATTTTCACACGTATCACCTGAATACAACTAATATTTTCCCCAATGCAGTGCCCTTTTAAAACTGTCTCAATTTGTATATGTTCATATCGCTACCCGAAAGAAAAATTGAGAAGTCGGCTGTGGCTGAATATTGACTAGAAACTGGCCATAAAATACAAATTGAAAAGACGAGATTCTTGACTCAAACACCAGCATATAGGGATTCCTTTATACAAGAAGCGGCCAAAATTGGAATAAATAACAACAATTTTAACAACGACCAGGGGCCACAGTTAGTAGGGCGTGGGCGCTGACATTGGACTTTAAGTAAAAACAATGATGTTGGCTGGGTGCTTGTAGGACGCGGGAGCGGTGGTTTGAAACGTGGTTCGGCCTTCTGGCGCCATCTGACGTCACTCGATCGCGCGCATGGCCCACGTTAAAGAGAGGCCGAGGCGCGTACGTCACGAAGGTAAGCCTGAACTCGTTCGCTCGCTCAGCTGAGCTGCCAAAATGCGTTTCCAAACTCGCAGCTGGGAGCGTACGTACTACCGAGAATTGCTTCTTCTCCTGGAGTCCGCTGTTATGAAGTCTTACTCATTCACAGTGTTACAAAAAAATTAATTTAAAATCAATACACGACATATGGGGTGTTCAAAAAGTCTCACCGCAGTGCTCATGATTGTTAGCCGCGTGTGCCGTATGCCGCAGTGAATACACCGAAATGAAACTCAGTGAAATAAAAGTTATAAATTTATTGGATATTCATTTTTACTTACAAATTTTCAAATTAAATGTTGAGAGTGTCCCCCCTGTTGTTGAATATACAATTCAATTCGTCTAATCATGTGTCCAAACACAAGCTGTAACATTTATTCTGTAACAGAAGCAGTGAGAGTGGCTATTGCAGTTTTCAATTCATCGATGGATTTTGGACGGTTTTTATACCCAGCTGCTTTGGTAGCACCTCAGAAGAAAAAGTCAGATGGTTTTAGGTGAGGCGATTGTGGAGGCCAAAGTCCCTGTGAAATAATGCGATCACCAAAAACGTCAGCAAGTAGTGACATTGAAACGCGAGCTGTATGCGCGGTTGCACCACCTTGTTGAAAATATCCGTTCAGTATTTCACTTAACACAGGTTCTCCTATGAATGGGTACAGAATATCACTGCAGTAACGTTGTGCGTTTTCGTTTCGTTGAAAAATATGGGCCCCACAATCCGACGTCTAAAAATTGCAATCCAAAGTCCCATTTTCACAGAATGAAGTGGTTCCTCATGAATACACAATGGATTTGCAGCACTCCACATGCGAGAATTTTGGGTGTTCGTGTACCCGGATCAATGAAACCACGCCTCATCAGTTAAAAACGTTTAATTAAGAATATCTCTCATTTTGTTGAACGTAGATTTTGAACCACTGACAATAATGCAGTCTCTTGCCATGATCAGTATTTTTCAGTTGTTGCACGACTGTCACTTTGTATGAGAAAACTTCCAATTTTTTTCCTTACAGGTGTGTGGGCCGTTCCGACACTAACTTTGATTTCCTGTGCGAGTTTTCTTACGGACTTGTTCGGACTCATGTGCATTTTACCGGAACTATCGAGTAGTTTATCCACAGACAAAACGATAGGACGACCACTTCTCGGTGCCTCTGCCACTGAACTAGTACTTCGAAATTTGTTAATCATATCTAGCAAAGTATCGCAATGTGGGAATTTTGTCTCCGGGAAAACTGAATTAAATGTTTGAGGAACTGAAACTGTGTATTTACCGCCAGCTTTGAACACTTGTTCGACTAAAAGCACACGTTCTTCATTGGTTAGCATTTTATCAGTGACAAAAACGAAAACAAAGGAACTAAACTGCAACGTTCACGTCAACACGTAACGGCACACACCAACGATACCACTGAGGCTGGCTGAGATAAACGAAACAGTGGAATGTTGAGAGAGTCCACTTGAAGAGAAGTAACCATGGCAAGCGGACAATCATACGGCACGCGCGGCTAACAATCATACGGCACTGCGGAGAGACTTTTTAAACACCCCGTACATGGTATAACGGCTTGTTTATGGCACTTAGTCTCTACTACTTAACAGTGCCCATTTCATACAAGAACTGGTGCCTCATGCAACTGATGATGATTTTGGCATGATTTTAATTTCATTTTACTCCAGAATAGCCTTAAAAAATTATAAGTAGTCCTATGGACTTTCGATCATTGTAGGACTAATAACAGTAAGACTGCAAAATAGAAGATGCCAGTGGAAGATGCAATTCTCGTATGTACGTACACACCTAGTTACGATTTAACAGCCTTAGAAACGTAGATTGTCTGCTGAGTTGCTGCGCGGGGTAGCCGCGTGGTCTCAGTCGTTTTGTCACGGTCCGCGCGTCTCCCCCCGTTGGAAGTTCTAGTCCGCCCTCGGGCATGGGTATGTGTGTTGTCCTTAGCGTAAAATCGTTTAGATTGAGTAGTACGCAAGCTTAGGGACGGATGACCTCAGCAGTTTTCACCCATATGACTTTACTACAAATTTCCAAAAAAATTCAGCTGAGTTGCGCGTGGGAGCCCTACCTTTGTGACGTGCGCGCCGCGGCCTGTCTTTCTCGTAGGCCTCGGTCCCGCGGCGGGACGTAGCCTTTAGGAACTGCCCAAATTATTTTCTGCGCATGCGTTGCTTCTGCCCTCTCCGGAAGGTCCAGACTCTGCCATTGCATCTATGTAGTCAGAACACCGTACCTGTCCCGGCAGTAGGTGATATTAACTCATGATGACCATGGGGAAGACAGCTATCAAATGCTCGAGTATTCTATTCAAAGTTACGCGGCTTGAAAAATGAGAAGATTTTATTGAGGGTTGGAGTAAATTATGAGCTAAAAGGGTCTACTGGTTTCTAACATACGTCATAATTTGAGGAAGAAATTTCAGAAAACATGAGTCTGGAGCACAGAAGTCAATCCTGGACTGCAAGGCTACCAGAAAACTGGGACTGGAAATGTCTGAAATGTAGTGGACGTCGACAATTCGATGTACCGAAAACATAATAAATGAGAAGTTTTTTTACAGAATCGACGAGAACATGAACGTATGGAGAGAAAAGTGAGAAGAAGAAGGTACTGAATGAAAGTACATACACTACTGGCCATTAAAATTGCTACACCACGAAGATGACGTGCTACAGATGCAAAATTTAACCGACAGGAAGAAGATGCTGTGATATGCAAATGATTAGCTTTTCAGAGCATTCACACAAGGTTGGCACCGGTGAAGACACCAACAACGTGCTGACACGAGGAAATTTTCCAACCGATTTCTCATACACAAGCAGCAGTTCACCGGCGCTGCCTGGTGAAACGTTATTGTGATGCCTCGTGTAAGGAGGAGAAATGCGTACCGTCACGTTTCCGACTTTGATAAAGGTCGATTGTAGCCTATCGCGATTGCGGTTTATCGTATGGCGACATTGCTGCTCGCGTTGTTTGAGATCCAATGACTGGTAGCAGAATAGGGAATCGGTGGGTTCAGGAGGGTAATACGGAACGCCGTGCTGGATCCCAACGGCCTCGTATCACTAGCAGTCGAGATGACAGGCATCTTATCCGCATGGGTGTAACTGACCGTGCAGCCACGTCTCGATCTCTGAGTCAACAGATGGGGACGTTTGAAAGATAACAACCATCTGCACGAACAGGAAGACGACTTTTGCAGCAGCATGGACTATCAGCTCGGAGACCATGGCTGCGGTTACCCTTGACGCTGCATTACAGACATGAGCGCTTGTGATGGTGTACTCAACGACCAACCTGGGTGCACGAATGGCAAAACTTAATTTTTTCGGATGAATCCCGGTTCTGTTTACAGCAACATAATGGTCGCATCCGTGTTTGACGACATCGTGGTGAACGCACATTGGAAGCGTGTATACGTCATCGCCATACTGACGTATCACCCGGCGTGATGGTATGGGGTGCCATTGGTTACAAGTCTCGGTCACCTCTTATTCGCATTGACGGCACTTTGAACAGTGGATGTTACATTTCAGATGTGTTACGACCCGTGACTCTACCCTTCATTCGATCCCTGCGAAACCCTACATTTCAGCAGGATAATGCACGACCGCATGTTACAGGTCCTGTACAGGCCTTTCTGGACTACTGCCCTGGCCAGCACATTCTCCAGAACCCTCACTAATAGAAAACGTTTGGTCAATGGTGGCCGAGCAAGTGACTCGTCACAATACGCC
Source organism: Schistocerca cancellata (assembly GCF_023864275.1). Taxonomy (NCBI): domain Eukaryota; kingdom Metazoa; phylum Arthropoda; class Insecta; order Orthoptera; family Acrididae; genus Schistocerca; species Schistocerca cancellata. Next base: position 203,988,206 of record NC_064631.1, on the reverse strand, counting down.
AGTCACTACTCTTGATGAAGAGTTGCATGGGCAGCTGTACCTGTACACGCCATCCAAGCTCTGACTCAATGCCGAGGCGTATCAAGGCAGTTATTATGGCCAGAGCTGGTTATTCTGGGTACTGATTTCTCAGGATCTATGCACTTAAATTGCTTGAAAATGTAATCACATATCAGTTTTAGTATAATATATTTGTCCAATGAATAGCCGTTTATCATTTGCATTTCTTCTTGGCGTAGCAATTTTAATGGCCAGAAGTGTCTGTTAAGACATCAAGAATGGTACTAGAAGGAGCTACAGGTGGTCAAAATGGAGATTGAAAAATATCGATCAAATAATAATTGAAGACACTGAGTCTAAGTGCTACTGTGACATGAAGAAGTTGGCAAATAAGCGGGAGTTGTGAGGCGTATAAAGAAAAGAAGACAAAGAAAAAAAAAACAGAACTATTTCCCGCCCTCCTCGCCTGCTCCCATCAAGCTTTCAATTGTTATTACACCATCTTCATTACCAGAAGTCAATATTTTACTGCCAGTTGAACGGGCAGGGGGTGAGGCACAGAATGTAGTAGTAGTAGTGTAGCGTCTATACCGGGTGACGTAGACAAATGCTGCTATGCTTATCCACTGATTTATCAGTCACAAGAAATTCTTAGTTATAGTTATGGGTGTCACATGGTTGCCTCAGTGAAACTGAAATTCTGAAAATACCCAGGATAAAATATAAGGAAAAAAAGGTTATCTAGTATAGAAATCAGACAGTAGTCGTAATAGTCGAGTGATATGAAAAAAATCAGTAGCAGAAAAGGGCGTGAGATAACGTCACCGGATATTATTCAGTATGTAGATTGAGAAAGGTGTTAAGTAAATCAAAGACAGATTTGGAAAGGGAAATATACTTCCACCAAATGAAATAAAACAATGACGTTCACCGATGACACTGTAATTCCGCTATAGATGGCGAAGAACTTGGAAAGTTAGTTGAGCGGAATGGATAACGGCTTTAAAACGTATAAGACGACTAAGAAAGAAGTAAATGAAGGATATTGCAATGCATTCGAATTATAACAGGCGATGTTCGAATGCCGTAATATCCAGAATCGATTGCATAACAGGTGAAATTGCCAAAGGCGTTGAGGCAATCATCCTACCGAAGCACAACAGTGTCCTGGTGCGTGAAGGAGTCCGTAGACGCCTGCTGCACATTCTCGTCCGACAGGAATCGTCGACGATCCAAGGCGTTTTTTAAGGGCCCGAGGGCGTGATAATCCCATGGTCTATGTTGCAGGCCGGCCGCGGTGGCAGAGCGGTTCTAGGCGCTTCAGTCCGGAACCGCGCGACTGCTACGGTCGCAGGTTCGCATCCTGCCTTGGGCATGGATGTCCTTAGGTTTAAGTAGTTCTAAGTCTAGGGGACTGGACGTCAGATGTTAAGTCCCATAGTGCTCAGAGCCATTTGAACTATGAGGCGGATGCTCGAGTGCCACCCATAGGAGTTGGCGTAACTTCTGCGCTACGGCATTTGTGATTTTAGGACGTGCGTTATCATGAAGCGGCAGCACGCCTCGTCACCCTTTTCCCGGACGGTAGTTTCCGGTAGACGTGCTGTACCACACATATTCTCCATTATTTTCTAGATTTTCCGCAGCCAAGAAAGGAATGACAATACGTTGGTCATGTCTGGACGCATTTGGTATAACGTCGCCGTAGTTCAGGTTTCCGCATTCACCGCACGTACGTCGGGAAGTCACAAATGCCGCATTGATTCCTTACCTACATGTAGGCTTACTTACCAGCATCGGAGTGACTACGTTACATGTACACTGCAGCAACGTCCTCAAACGGAAACCTTTTAGTCGTCTCATATGAAGTAGCAGATGCCGAGGCTATTAAATTAGCAGACTAGAATCGACATTTGGTAGGAAAAAGTACTAATAGAGACAATACAAAATGTAGAGAAGTAATAGAAGGACTATGCTTTTGAAAATCGATGTATATAAATTTAACTGTCTTATTTGAAGGTATTTTTTTAGAGTGTAGCCTTGGAGTGTAGGTAATTTAGGACGATAAGCCGTCCAGACAGAATAAGAATAGAAACTTTTCAAATTCGGTGCTGTTGAAGAACGCAGGTTATTAGGTCGGGTGATCTAATAACAGGTGGGATGTTATTCCAATTGGGGAAAAGTTATATTTGTGGAACAACATGACTAAAAGAAGGGATAGTTTGATAGGACACATTCGGAATTATAAAAGAATCGTCACTTCGGTACCGCAGGGAAGTCTGGAGGGTAAAGCGGTTGGAATAAAAAGGCCTCTACAGTAACGACTGGTGTGGAGATCTGCAACTAACTAATCTTCAGACTGGAGACCACAACAACAACGAGTTTTCCTAGTTACGAACTCAGGAATGAGAATGACTTTAGCTCTACGTAGTATGTGCAATGTATGGGGTAGGATACATGTTCTGCCACAATGTACTATCGTTTCTTACATAAAGCGACCCAAAAAAGACACTACAAAACATCAACTGAGACGTTTTACTTCCAGATGTAGAAACCCTAGTGCATCACATCTTGAAAACAAGTTACAGTCTCTGCTCCAAGCTCCTCTGTATACTTTTCCAATATCACTATCGAGCGATGTTGGCTGTGGCTACGAGGGTGTGCTGAAAAGTAATGCATCCTAATGTTTTAGATGAAAAATCCTGAAACTTTTTAAATGAAAACGACGTATTAACATCCTACATTCTTGATCCTCAGATCTACACTGGTGGAACAGGGCTCCGAATTATAGTGTGTAGCATGGCGGTGTGTAACGTAACTGTTTCGGTGCGAGTGAAAGAGCGTGCTGTAATCAAGTTTTGAATTCGAAGAGTTCGTCCACACGCTGAGCGCCCTCTCCTTTAGCCACATCAGTGCCACACACGAGCGACCCGACATCTTCAACAACCTGACGACTTTAATTCACATTCCTCGATCACTCTCCACAAAGTCCAGATTTGGCCACATCTGCTGTTCAGCTGCTTCCAAAACTTAAAGGATGAAGCGGTGGAAGCAGAGGTGACGTTGTGGCTCTGTCATCAACAGATGGTAACGCGTTTGACTGCAGTAATACAGTTTATAACAAGATATCAACGAACAGGTGATAGAGTTTGAAACTCAGCATAAATCGGCTCTGTGTGGCGTTAGAGCGTGCGTATGTGCCTCTCCTGCACATAGGAAACAGACGGCATTAATGACAGTGCGTGTTGTGTACATAAACGACGATTGTGACAATGCCACGATGAAACGGTTATCATGAGATGAATAGGCTAAAATCGTCAAATGTCTATCATTTTACAGTGACAGTATAAAAGAACTGGAATCTCGCTCTCGTTGCGAGAACGGTGTTCTCCTAGAGGTGACTATGAAAGAAATAATTAGGTATTATAGTCTTCTTTAAAACCAGATTATTTGCCAAAATCGCCAAGAAAATACAATTACTGGATTACTAGTTTCGGCCATCCTCAGAACTGGAAAAAAGCACAGGTGATGCCTGTATATAAGAGTATATAAGAAGGGTAGAAGGACGGATCCTTAAAATTACAGACCAATATCCTTAACATCGGTATGTCGTAGGATTCTCAAACATATTCTCAGTTCGATTATAGTGAATTTCCTTGAGACAGAAGTTGCTGTCCATGCATCAGCACGACTTCAGACAGCATTGCTCCTGCGAAAAGTAACTCGCCCTTTTTTCACATGATATCCAATTATTCGCACTCCGGCTGTCCGAATCATGATATCTTGCGAACCATGGATGAAGGGTACCAGACGGATGCCATATTCCTTGACTTCCGGAAAGCGTTTGACTCAGTGCCCCACTGCAGACTCCTAACTAAGGTACGAGCGTATGGGATTGGTTCCCAAATATGTGAGTGGCTCGAAGACTTCTTAAGTAATAACCCAGTACGTTGTCCTCTATGGTGAGCGTTCATCGGAGGTAAGGGTTTCATCTGGAGTGCCCCAGGGAAGTGTGGTAGGTCCGCTGTTGTTTTCTCTCTACATAAATGATCTTTCGGATAGGGTGGATAGCAATGTGCGGCTGTTTGCTGATGATGCTGTGGTGTACGGGAAGGTGTCGTCGTTGAGTGACTGTAGGATACAAGATGACTTGGACAGGATTTGTGATTGGTGTAAAGAATGACCGCTAACTCTAAGTATAGATAAATATAACTTAATGCACATGAGTAGGAAAAAGAATCCCGTAATGTTTGAATACTCCGTTAGTAGTGTAGCGCTTGACACAGTGACGTCGATTAAATATTTGGGCGTAACATTGCAGAGCGATATGCAGTGGGACAAGCATGTAATGGCAGTTGTGGGGAAGGCGGATAGTCGTCTTCGATTCATTGTTAGAATTTTGGGAAGATGTGGTTCATCTGTAAAGAAGACCGCTTATAAAACACTAATACGACTTACTCTTGAGTACCGCTCGAGCGTTTGGGATCCCTATCAGGTCGGATTGAGGGAGGACATAGAAGCAATTCAGAGGCGGGCTGCTGGATTTGTTATTGGTGGGTTTGATCATTACGCGAGTGTTACGGAAATGCTTCAGGAACTCTGATGGGAGTCTCTGGAGGAGAGGAGGCGTTGTTTTCGTGAATCGCTACTGAGGAGATATAGGACATATAGGGAACCAGCATTTGAGGCTGACTGCAGTACAATTTTATTGCCGCCAACTTATATTTCACGGAAAGACCACAAAGATAAGATAAGAGAAATTAGGGCTAGTACAGAGGCATACATGCAGTCATTTTTCCCTCGTTCTGTTTGGGAGTGGAACAGGGAGAGAAGATGGTAGTTGAGGTACGAGGTACCCTCCGCCATGCACCGTATGGCGGATTGCGGAGTATGTATGTAGATGTAGATGAACCATAAAACGGGGCCGTGGTAACTACATCATATAATGTTTAAATCACTTTGTCACATGAGGACTATACAATATGCACAGAGTTACTCCAACACAGCCAGCATTGCTTTATTCCACGAAGCATAAAGATGTGGCATGTATCTCTTTTGTTCGTGCTCAAACCCCTGCCATGTGTTTTATGCATGACGTACAGTCCTCATGTGACAGCGTGGTGTAAGGATTGTGTGCTGAACCTACCACCGCCTCGTTTTATAGGTCTGAGGATATGAACACATTTTGCCGAAACTAGTTTCATTGTGTTTACACCACGATCATGGCAAATAAATTGGTTTTCAAAAGAAGGATATAATACAAAGTTATAAATCACCTCATGAACCGACTGATCACGTCAGGTAGATATAAATAACTATATAGACATGAAGAATAAAGATGTATAAGGTTAATACCACCTGTTTTACTTCATAAAAGCTTTATGTGTTTTCACTCAAAAAATTCGTAGGCACTACTTTTCAGCATGTCGTAGTAGATTGGTACTGAGATGACCGCGGGTTAGATCATCGTCCGCGCATACAGATTTACGTTTATCATTATTTTTCTAAGTAGCTTAATTGAAATGTTTGAGAAGCTCACGACTGATGACTGATTACATCAGACCATTCATATCCTCCACCTATAACGATCTCTTCGCCGAAGGTACGTTGAACCCTACTAATGGCCGGCAGCGGTGGTCTAGCGGTTCTAGGCGCTCAGTCCGGAACCGCGCGACTGCTACGGTCGCAAGTTCGAATCCTGCCTCGGGCATGGATGTGTGTGATGTCCTTAGGTTAGTTAGGTTTAAGTAGTTCTAAGTTCTAGGGGACTGATGACCTCAGAAGTTAAGTCGCTTAGTGCTCAGAGCCTAGTGAGATTGCTTCTCAATAAAATAGAATAATAGCGGTGTGCCAAATAATTATCTGCAGCGATGACAGATATGCATCCAATCTGGACACTTACAAGAAGAAAAACGGTGCCGTCTTCTTGGCAAGGCAACTGACCAGCGTAATTATTCTAATTTTTTGGCGGTTTCAGACCACAATCGACACACCTGCTTATTCTAATTAGTATCTTAAATAACTCTTTATTTATATTCTCAACTTAATCTACGTTTTTTCAATACATCAACGCCCATCCTCCAAATGTGCCTTTAAAACCTGTTGGTATTTATTATTGCATTGTAAACTTTTCGGGACCCTTTTGTGTCTTGATACTTAACGAGCGTAGTGCTGGTTTATTTTAATAAAACTGTTATTGTGCGAATGACGTTTATTTTCTGGCTCAACCCTACTACTTCTCAAACACCTAGCTCACTGGCCATTTCTACATTAATTACTTGCTACTTCATTTCGATACCCCATATGCGTCAGAGTCCACGAAAAATGGCGATCTGCCTCACTATTCATGCAGAATAATAAGAAGTCTTCCTATGTTACTTATATCAAGTAGGACGAGTTCACAGCTACACGGAAGTAATCGTGAGGTGGTATTTCATTTCTTCTAACGTTTTATAACCAAAGAGACGACCTTGAACTCTGAGGCTCCTGCCAAGTTCTCAATTAAATATTCTAGAAGGAGTAGTAAACATGCACGGAGCTCGTTCTTCTTGTCTTCGTGTAGCGGCAAGATTTCATTGGAGCATCAGCAAGGCTACGTTATCCCGAAGTATAATTTCCCTGAGATACCTCTCGTCCTTAATGGAACTCAGCCTTGACAGGAAATTACTGTTCCGCTATTCACATCGTTTTACGTCTGTCTAAGTACACTCAGGTTTCTATGTATCCTGGGACGGCAGCTGCATACCGTTATTTTTAGGACTGACACCTCCAGCTGTGTTTATAGGTCATATTTCTATTGCAACCGATTTTGGTATTCTTTTACGTGATCGACAGACACCTGAAGTTAAATAGTTTCAGTCTCATTTTAGGGTTATTTTGTTAAACACATATCACAGAAGTTTAAACATCTAAGCAGAGTCTAGTGTACATTGCAAATCTCAATTCAAGTGTCGCTTTAAGAGTGCGGCATGTTATTTGAATATCATCTTGTGTAGTATTTTTGAGAGATTTTTGTGTACATCAAGCTGAATTTACTAATAACAGATAGTGAGTAAATCCTATATTTTCTTAGAAAAATATATTTAACATAGTGCGGAGGACGGCTATTCTGAGTAATGTATCTAACTATATAGCATAGCAAGGACATCCTGAGACGGGATGAAATGTCAGTGTTTTACGTCGTAAATCTGAAAACACCGTACATCCTGTTGGCTCGCCAGGCAGAGCTACTTTGTCAATGATTTTGGACAAATTTGTCACATCTTTCTTCGTACATATCTCCCATGTAGTGTCAACTCGAACCCGGAAATCAACTGTGCCTATTCTGCCTCTCGAGGCCGGAGCCAGCTTCTGAACATCTTTTCTGTCAACATAAACTTTTGTCATTTATTATTGACTAAACCGTTGTCCAAACAGAAAAAAATGGAAGAGAAATTTTAGGGCAAGATATCTGTACTCTCTGCTGATTTCTGTTGGCGTCAAAATTCCCTGCAGCGTAAAGTAAATCGAGGAAGAGTGATTACGCATCTGTGCCATAAAAACCTATTGGTAGGTTATAACTGCTGAGCATTCCTGTTATTCCAGAGCCTACCTGTGCGTGTGGCCTGAGCCCTAGTGACTTTTTCCTTTCCTGGAATTGGAAATCATTCTAATGAATGTGATTGACGTGTTACAGGCCCTACTAGCTGAAGCCCTGCTACCAAGCCTGGGAACAGGTTTCCGCTGGCGTATAGCTGGCGAAGGGAACTACTTTGAAAGGGACAATATTGTTGTTTGAAAAGAATGGAAACTTTGGTAGATAAAAGATCAGTCTCATTATTTTTCCTCACATATATGGTATATCTGTTCCAGGGTCAGCCTTACAATACACTGATTTCGAAATCTCTTTCTCACTGTGACGTAGGTCCAACTGGAATTTCCTCACGTCTTAAGGCATTTCCCAGGCATATCACTCGTTCTTGTGATTTTTGAGCAGTTTATTCACTGTTACTAGCTAAATTGATGGCATAACGTATTCTCCTACTACTGGAAACATATTCTCTCCTAACTGTCGTTCTCCTTCCAGGGACTCAAAATTATTATTCTTTACATGCTTTATTTTTCGTTCCATAGCAATAACTTCATGTTACTGCGCCTCTTATGATTGTGCCGTCGGCTTGTATTTCGTTGTTGGCGTTGGTTTGTTGTCGATTACTTTTAGAAAAATTACAAAACCAGTGCCATACAATCAATAACACACTCTCTGCGCTACCTTCCTATTCATAGTGAATTCTACTCCCATTATACCATTTTTGTTGATGTTGATATTGCACTGCATTCGTCTGATCAGAAATCCTTTTCTTCCCTTTCACATTGCTGACCCTTCCTATATCCAGATAGAGAATTCTTTTTTCCCTGTCCAGATTTTTCTACTCCCATACCACGTAGAAATTTCTGACATTTCACTCTCCGTTTCGTAACTTCGTAGAATTTTCGCTGGTTATTAGCTTTTCTCGTAATCATTTCCTGCTTAGTATTCCTCTCCCCCCGGAGTAGACAACATTCCATTAGCAGTGCTGACAGCCTTGGGAGAGCCTGTCCTGACAAAACCCTACCATCTGGTGAGCAAGAGGTATGAGACAGGCGAAATACCCTTAGACTTCAAGAAGAATATAATAATTCCAATCCCAAAGAAAGAAGGTTTTGACAGATGTGAAAATTACCGAACTACCAGTTTAATAATAAGTCACAGCTGCAAGATGCTAACGCGAATTCTTTACAGACGAATGGAAAAACTGATAAAAGCCGACCTCGGGTAAGATCAGTTTGGATTCCGTAGAAATGTTGGAACACGTGAGGCAATACTGACCCTACGACTTACCTTAGAAGAAAGATTAACGAAAGGCAGACCTACGTTTCTAGAAATTGTAGACTTAGAGAAAGCTTTTGACACTGTTGATTGGAACACTCTCTTTCAAATTCTGAAGGTGGCAGGGGTAAAATACAGGGAGCGAAAGGCTATTTACAATTTGTACAGAAAGCAGATGGCAGTTTTGCTATTTGGGGAGCAAAATAACTGATGATGGTCGAAGTAGGGAGGATATAAAATGTAGACTGCCAACGCAAGGAAAGCGTTTCTGAAGAAGAGATGTTTACATCGAGTATAGATTTAAGTGTCAGGAAGTCGCGTTTCAAAGTATTTGTATAGAGTGTAGCCATGTATGGAAGTGAAACGTGGAGGATAAATAGCTTAGACAGGAAGAGAATAGAAGCTTTCGAAATGTGGTGTTACAGGAGAATGCTGAAGATTAGATGGGTAGATCACATAACTAATGAGGTATTGAATAGAATTGGGGAGAAGAGGAGCTTGTGGCACAAGTTGACTAGAAGAAGGGATCGGTTGGTAGGACATGTTCTGAGACATTGAGGGATCACCAATTTAGTAATGGAGGGCAGCGTGGAGGATAAAAATCGTAGAGGGAGACAAAGAGGTGAATACACTAAGCAGATTCAGAAGGACGTAGGCTGCAGTAGGTACTGGGAAATGAAGAAGATTGCACAGGATAGAGTAGCATGGAGAGCTGCATAAAACCAGTCTCAGGATTTAAGACCACAACAACAACAACATTCATCTCCGGGAGATCAGATTGGGCGACTATTACGGAATCTTTGGCCAGTGGTGTGATCATCATAACACTTTCTCAACCACAGGCCGTACGTACTGGGGAACACATTATGTCTCTTTCACGCAGTAGTTTCCATTGCCCTCTGCATTATAGTGGAGTAGAGCATTCAGTCTTTCAGTGATAGTTTCCTAGCACTAGGGCAAGAGGCTGAACTGAAAGTCTATGCGCTCCTCCACTCCGAGAAAGTCGTTGGGAGGACGAAGGAGACTTCTTGTATCGTAATTCCTCGGCAGCCGTTGCAGATGTTTATTCAGAGATAAAGCTATGGATCCAACACGTTCTACTAGGCAAAGACGCTACACCTACACCACGGCTATCAAAATAGCTGAACGAAAAATTACAAAACTAATGCCGTTTAATCAAGAATTCTAATGCTTCCTGGAAGTTCACCAATGCTCTCCTGTGCAACGCTCAGGAAGCTATTCCCAGTGAATGTGAAGAAGAATTACAGATTCTGTTGGATGGAATGAACTAATAAGTACAGAATATGGCTTGAGAGTAAGCCTAAAAACAAGACAAAAGTAATTAAATGTAACGAGAAACTGAAAAGCAGCATTGGTGATTACGAAGTACAAGATGTTACGGATTTCCGCTGCCATGGAAACAAATTTACCCATGACGGACGAAGCAAGGAGGGCACAAAAAGGGGACTATCACATTCAGAACACACGTAACTGAGCAAAAAATCTACTGGTACCAAACACAGGCCTTAATATGAGGAAAAAGTTTCTGAGAATACACTATGGACCAGAGCATTGTACGATAGTGAATTATGAACAGTGGAAAAACCGGAACAGAAGACAACCGAAAATTTTCACATGTGATGATACAGAATGTAAGTAGGCTGTTTATGTTTTCTTATTGGCAACGTTACGTAGCGCTCTGTATGAAAATCACTGGCTGCGCTGTGTGCAGTCTGTGGCTGGTTTGCATTGTTGTCTGCCATTGTAGTGTTGGGCAGCGGCAGCTGGATGTGAACAGCGCGTAGCGTTGCGCAGTTGGAGGTGAGCCGCCAGCAGTGGTGGATGTGGGGAGAGAGATGGCGGAGTTTTGAAATTTGTTATGCTGGATATTATGAACTGCTATGTATATTATGGATTTTCAACACTATTAAGGTAAATACATTGTTTGTTCTCTATTAAAATCTTTCATTTGCTAACTATGCTTATCAGTAGTTAGTGCCTTCCGTAGTTTGAATCTGTTATTTAGCTGGCAGTAGTGGCGCTCGCTGTATAAATATTGTGACAATAATGGCGTGTGAAAAACGTAACACTAGGCTCCAAAGTAAACTGAGAAATGACAGTGAAGATGAAAGCAGTGTGTTAGCGCCACCGAGTAATGAATTAACTAATGTTCAAAGTAGTAATTTGGTAATTGTACATAGGGAAATGGAGCGGGCTGCAAACAATGGTGGAGACAGTGAAACAATTAGTGAGCAGGGAAGCATTATCGATCGATCGGTCAGCAACAGCTTGCCTCAGGAATCCGAAATGACAGGACACAATCTTGCAAATACTGTAGATTCAGGTTTTGCGTCCTCACCCTTTTCTCAAATAAGTCAAGACACATTTTCTGCTTTTCAAACTGCGAATATTCCGGTTCAAATGTATTGCCGAATAGCACTGAGGAACATGTTTCAGACACCAGTGCATTGTTATTACAATTAATGCAACAAATGGGACAAAAGCTTCAAAAGTTAGACACAATGGAACAAAATCTTCAAAAGTTAGAGACGATGGAACAACACCAGAGACAAACACAGCAACAGTTAGACACAATGGAACAAAATCTTCAAAAGTTAGACACAATGGAACAAAAGCTTCAAAAGTTAGACTCAGTGAAACATAAGCTTGAACAAACACGTGAAGATTTAACTACTGAGTTACATAACATTGAATCAAAATGTCAAAAAGTCTGTAATGATGTAAAAACACAAATTTGTGAGCATTTTCAACCTATTTTTTCGCGGCATGAAAATGCATTACAGAATCACGAAGCAGCCATAAAAGAACTCCAAACTATTGTTCATGAATATCACGACACCTTGCAAGCTAAAATTGACTCAGTTGCATCTGCCGATTCGGTTACGCAACTTGCAAAAACTCAAGAAAACTTAAAGGACACAGTAGATACGATTTCAACACAAATGGACACTCTGAAACTTGGTTCAGAAAAACACACTGAGGAAATAAGTACACTATCGGAGAAAGTAGCCGAACTTTCGGATCAGTTCACTAACTTATCTGCAAAGGTAGATGATGATCTGAATGACACAAGACCTGTAGCCATCACTGACACAGAAGAGTGCGAACAAATTAGGAAATTCAAACAAAATCAGAATCAAATTAATTCGCAACACCAAAGAGAATTCCGGGAAGTACAAGATCAGCTGACACAGGTAATACAAGAATTACGTATTTCAGAGGCCACTCGCGCTCCAATACGGGAAGAGGGACTTAGAAATACGGAACAGCCACAAAATAATAACTCAGGGCACTTCGGAAATTATGAAAGAAATTGGCAAGGTACATCGAATTTTGAGATGGAACCGCCGACACGACGTAACAATGACCGATATGCTACTCGCCGACACGATGATTTTGACTATAAGCTGTTCATTACTACACGTAAATTCAAAACATTTAAGAATTCTGCCAACGACATTCATCCACAAGCGTGGCTCCATCAATTCTCTCATTGTTTTCCTCCCAACTGGTTATTGGAGCACAGGTTAGAATTTATGTGTGGCTACTTGGAGAATGAACCAGCTGTAAGAATGCGATCGGTCATTCACGATTGTCACACTGAAGGAGAATTTTACCATGCGTTCCTCTCAGCATATTGGTCTCAAGCTACACAAGACCGAGTAAAACATAGCATCATAATGATGAAACATCTCGAACAATCTGAATTTTTCAGTCATGTGAAATATTTTGAAGACATGTTGCACAAGAATCAGTACCTGTCAAACCCATACAGCCCCTCAGATCTCATCCGCATTTGCTTAATCAAACTGCCTGAACATTTACGACATATTATTTTAGCAGGACGTTGCAAAGACGACATTGAAGCTTTTCAGGGACTGTTACAAGAACTGGAAATTGACACTGACAATCGCGGAACGCAAAAACAGGAGTACAACAATTACAGGTCACATCTGTCACAATCCCGCGATGACAGAAACAATAACTGGACACGACAATACTATTCTTACAACGTAAATCGTGACCAAAAGAGACACCACCCGTATGACAATCACTGGCAGAGTAATAGTTACAGAGAAAGATCGCATTTCCGTAGTAATGAATATGACAGAGACAATCATAGAAACAGACAATCTGGCAACCAGAACAATTATTATCACGGGAGACACAATAACTTCAGACGCAACGGTCCACCGTGCAGTGATAACTCAGGGAGAAATTCTCCACCACGTGACCGACAAGAAAGAAACTATGGAATTTACCGACGTGACGACAGATGATATGATCGTAACGACAGACCTGAACTGCATCAGAACTGGCGTGACTCAAACAGAGCAGGGCACTTTCGACAACGTGAATTTGTAGAAGCTAGGTCTCCTAATCTCAATAACGACGCGCGCCAACAAATGAACAGACAATGACTCGCACCGCAGGCTGCCGCGTGCGCCGGCTGGCTCAGAGAAAAATAACATAGACGCTAACCTTGAGAAAAATTTTAGCATTCCTCACCAACGTATACCACATGATAATTGCGTTAAAGTTGAAACTCTGTGTACTAGGAAGATTAAAGGTTTACACCACTTTTCACATGTAAAACCATTTATTGAAAGATAATCTGCTTTATAACTTAGTCTTTGCCATAAAATTTTTCACTTCACGCTACTTGTACAATTTGTCACACTAGTATGCTTTAGAAACTGTTACCATGCAACAATGTTTGAAGTTCAATATCCAGTCAAGAACCAAGAAAACTTATTTAAACAGAAACTATGAATGCATTGTTATTGCGAACAGACGACACAGTGTTATTGTGTGTGTACATTCTTGCTTGTTAGTTGTACGATTACATAACGACTATAAGGCTCACATACTTAGAACATTTACCAGTACTGCTAATGAGATTTTAATGCAACATTTTGGTTTACTTGAAAATACATTCTGAATTAAAGTACTTTCTGAGAGATACCAGATGACACAGTGGTTAGTTTATGTGACAGCTACACGATTATATCATGACGTTACTAATGAGTGACAATTCACAATGTTGCTTTTGCGGTGTATCTGTTTTATATCTGCACAGTTTTTCTGAATTCTTCTGGAAAGTAAAACATGTTTAATAGTAACTTTTGTGGTATAGCTACAATGAGACAGCCTTTTCCGTAACACAACAATACGTTACAGCACAGTAATTTCTTCATCACAACAATAAGCGTAATAACTAAGAAATCTATACGCAAAGCATTTCACTTTTGTTTATCATGAGGTAAGTACATTGACTTCTGCAGAACTTAGCTCTCAGAGGACAATAACTACGACACTTCCACAGAGATTATCTTACAGCAAGACGCACATTTAGCGCTACAGGACACGTATTTGAGTGATTAATTTTGTACTTAAAACATTTATTTTTAAAGATTTTTGAATTACAAAGAAAGTTTTTCGTGATACATTTCATTCCATTGCTGTAATCTGTAACGCCTGAGGGTATAATTACAATAATCCTCAGGGGGTACACGCCTACTTTGTGTACCATGTGTTTGGCAAGCACAAGGAGCCCTAGCTAATATGGTATTTGCTTATACAACTTTACACATCGGTACCATATTTCTCCAACACAGAATTACACAGCCACCTGATTATTTAACAGAGAAACAAACATTTTTTTTACTACATCAGTGACACATGTTTACGCAATTACACAGTTGGGTAACTTCACACTTACGAAATTGTATTTTGTCTGTACTTTGTGAACTGTTCATATTTTTTCGGACCCATTGTTATATTATGAGAGCTTTGAATGATATATTTGGTATGGGATCACGATTTTTAAAGTACATTTGAGGCAGATGACACTTTTGACATGAGGAGAGAATTTTTTGTAATTATTGGAGGAAGCTATGACGATTTTGAGAGTTGACTGAGGTGTTATGATGTTATTATTACGATGACTATGTGTGTTATGCTGATGTTATATGAGGAATTTGATTGTGCTGCATATTTATTATGATGAAATATTGAAGAGGTGTCGATGAATATATATATATGTGTAATAAGGTAAGGAATAATGAGTTGTGGTTAGGGACTCTGACTTGTGATAAAGGTTGTTGGAAGCCAAGAATCGTAATTTAAGAGTTATGAAATGTATGTAAATGCGTGAATGTATTACAATACCACCGAAAATTTTTTGGACAATGTTATATTCATTGGATTTTGTTTCTACACATTTGCAACGCAAATTCTTGACCTGTGAAATATTTTTATATGAGACTGTCACTGTAGCGGAAACTGCTGTCGTAAATATTTCCGTAAGAAAGTTAAGTGACAACCTGCACATAATGCGTCGTGGGAACCCAGCTGTGTCAGACGCCTGAAAAAAAAAGCCATTATTGAGGGCCTTTTCAGAGGCACAGGTAAGAAAAAAGAAAGGGGAGGCCATTATCCTCGCTATTGACATTTCCTTGTTGAAAGCATACTGTGGAGCTCGTAATTTATGATATTTATCGTAATTTATGATATTTACTAAAATGCCTAATGAAATGATGAGAAACATTTTACATCTATTGTCTCTGTAGTTGAGAGATTGCTCATATTGTTTAATATCTGGTTTCCAGCTGTGTTGCAGCATTAGTTTTATAAAATAAACTTAGATGCATTTGCTAATATGAACACTTTCTGTCAACAGACCTATTAAATAATTATTTTATGATCCACATTCTTCGAAAAAGGAGCTCTTGGAATGGAAAGAACAATAAAAAGGGACTAGTAACAGTAACTGCATACATAATTTTCTTGTCAAGTACATGGTAATATTTTTTTACGATAAGTTGTTGTGGTGCACCACTTTAATTACATAGACATTAAGATGTGATTATACATTTCCTTTATCTGCATTGTTGTCTTTAGTGTACTATTTTTTCTGCTTGAGATTTGTCATGTTTGCTTCTGCTGTTTGCCAGGCATAGTGTTACTGAATTTGACTTTGTATTACGCTGTTAAGCTGGTTTTAATACTGATTTGCTTTTGTTGTTTGCTGCACAGTGCCTTATATTAGTTGTATTATTGCAATTGCTTTGCCTATTTAAATTTTTTGTCATTGATGTTTGCGTTAATTGTTTTGTGCTGCTGCATTTCCTCGTCCCTTAGTTTAGCATCTGAGCTCAGTAGATTTAAGTTAGCTTCAGAGGGGGTAGCCTATAAGAGAATGCATTGAGAGGCTATATGAGAAAAGTACAGAAAGCAGGTATAGATAGGACTTTTGGAAATAATGAAGAACGAAGAGAGATCTCCGAGAAGTAAAGAAAGTTTTGTTTGCAAAATACTGCAGTAAAACAAACCCTGTCCTTTCCTTGTATTATTCCGCTATATGTTTGTGTACCCTTGTGTATTTATGTTTTTCCTGTATTTATATGTTTATCTGATAAGAGTTATGTTGTAGAATTTTTCTAATACTAAGCTACATTCACTATGATGAGGAATACTGTTATCCTCAAATATAATTGGCATTAATCATATGTTATTTACCTTGTAAATATGCTTAGACATTATTTATTCTGTTTTGTTTTAATGCTCATGTGTGAAGTTGATGTTTCAAAAGTTATTCTGATCTTTTATGTATCTACCTACCTCATAATTCCTGTAACATTGATGAATATGTTTATTTCTATTTTGTTGTAAAGCGTATCTACAAATATCATCTGTATTGTTATGTTCTTTAATGATGTATTTTGTACCTTTGTAATTGTATTCTCATGTTATAATATTGTAATTGACACCAGTTCATCAAATTAAGTAACATGTAAGTTACACTTCACTGCACACGTTTCTGTTGGTCATTGTATATGGACAATATGTGAGAAATAGGGACTGTTAGTGTTTGCACGTGTGTTAATAATTCAGCAAGGGACTGGATAACAGCTTTGCTGGTTCTAAGGACAATTCCAAAAACTTCGTGAGTGTACAAGCGGTGGTTTATGGACTACCTATATTATCCGCAAGACTTTTCAATGGTGATTGTGCACCTGCACAGTCACAACCGATGGCTGCTGGCCGTCTCTACATGGACTACAGTGGGTCTGCATCATTGATGGCCCACCAATACCATTATTTCTACAAGGACTGCAGTGGGTCTGCACCTCTGGTGGCCCACCAATACCACAATCTCTACCAGGACTACAGTGGGTCTACTCTGTGATGCCCTACCTACCAATATTCATCAACTTCGACTGACTCTGCGTTGGGTTTGCTCTGTTGTGGCCCATTACCTGTCAGCATGTCAAGAGTCAGCACTGTCTTTCCGTTGGAAGGACAACACTACTTCTTCAAGACTGCATGGAAATCCACTACTTCTGTGTGGAATTTCTTTTACTAATGAGACTTTGTGAAAAAAAACTGTAATTACTATTATGATGAATGATCAGGACTATCTTTATGGACTGTGAGAAAATTTTAGCTTTTGACCAACATTGTATCAATAAGTTTGTGCATTTGATTTCTTTGTTATTGTTGGGCAGCGGCAGCTGGATGTGAACAGCGCGTAGTGTTGCGCAGTTGGAGGTGAGCCGCCAGCAGTGATGGATGTGGGGAGAGAGATGGCGGAGTTTTGAAATTTGTTATACTGGATATTATGAACTGCTATGTATATTATGGTTTTTCAACACTATTAAGGTAAATACATTGTTTGTTCTCTATTAAAATCTTTCATTTGCTAACTATGCTTATCAGTAGTTAGTGCCTTCCGTAGTTTGAATCTTTTATTTAGCTGGCAGTAGTGGCGCTCGCTGTATTGCAGTAGTTCGAGTAACGAAGATTTTTGTGAGGTAAATTATTTGTGAAAGGTATAGTTTAATGTTACTCACGGCCATTTTTTTGAAAGTCAGATTGCGTTGCGCTAGAAAAAATATTGTGTGTCAGTTTAAGCACAGTCGTGTATAAATTGTTCAAAGGGGACGTTTCAAGAAGAAGGTTGAATATTCAGTGGTGTGATAAGGTAAAGAACGAGAAAGTTGTCCGCAGAATCGATGAAGATAGGAACATATGGAAAACACTGACAAGAAGAACAGACAGACGGTAGGACCTGTGCTAAGACGTCAGGAAATAATTTCTACGGTACTACAGGGAACTGTACAGAGTAAAAATTCTGGGGGAACACAGAAAGCTGACTACATTTGACAAATAATTGATGACACAGATTGTAATTTTTACTGGGAGATGAAGAGCTTAGTTCAATAGAGAAAACTGTGTGGAACGTTTTTACTTAACACCTGCTTTGTTTAATCTTCAAATCAAAAGGGAGTGCAGGAGCTGACCCAATAAAGTGAACATTTCAATTCCAATGTGTTTATTAACTACCAAAAACAAGAATGAGATTTTCACTCTGCAGCGGAGTGTGCGCTGATATGAAACTTCCTGGCAGATTAAAACTGTGTGACGGACCGAAGGATACGAGATACTGGTGGAAGTAAAGCTGTGAGGACGGGGCGTGAATCGTGCTTGGGTAGCTCAGGTGGTAGAGCACTTGCCCGCGAAAGGTAAAGGTCCCGAGTTGGAGTCTGGGTCCGACACACAGTTTTAATCTGCCAGGAAGTTTCATACCAAAAACAATTTCACATAAAAACTTAAAGACGCCACTCAGGCAAGATTATTTACGAAACAATCATTACATAAAATCATAAGCAAGTTAAGAAATCATTAGCCAACGCTCTCCCATAAACATCGAGGAACGCCACTGAGGCAAAAATATTTAAGAAACCCTCTCATTGCGTAAAATCATTAATAAACTAATAGACCATCAGCAACAATGTCATAAAAATTAACAGAAGCCACTAAGGCTGAATGTGACCGTAACTTTAACAAAACAACAATAATTAAGACACGTTATTTAAGATTCTTTCAATTTCAATACTCTAACATTGCATGTAAAGTAACAGTGGCCACACCACTACAATTTTAACACGAATACTTAGAACACATTTATTAAACCGTAACTTGGGCAATCTTGCAAATTACTAGACTAGACAACCTTGCGGAGCGAACCCCGAAATTATTCAAGTGCCCATTGGCTAGTAAGACGGGCTTTTGGGCCATACAAAGTTGCAACTTTGTATAATCATAAATGTGTAACAGCAGAAGTAAGACCCAAGCTTATAAGGACGAAGTTTACCCATGAAATGTGGAACCGACTGAGGGAAGTAATACATAACTTCGAAACAAGACGTGGCTCCGTTTGCAACCCCACATCGAGTAGGCCACCGAAATGTGAACCCAGCAAACGCTATCGAAGAGGAACACACGAGCTCAGGCGAAGTCCACCGCCCGTAAACCAAACTTGTAATCTAAAGGGAAGCTCTGCGCTTCGGTTGCCCGCTGCCTCAGCTCACTGAAACACAGACCACACCCGACAACAGGAGGCCAAAAAAGCGGTTCTTTAACATTCAAGATTGACCAGTAAATTAACACTATAAAATCAGGCTAAACAACAACTAATTTCACATGCAAGTGCTTTCTTTAAGTGAAACAGCACCTGACAAACAAACGCTAAGAGTGGGAAATGAACTGGCTCACGAGAACCGACACTCATTAGAACTTAATGACACACATATTGGCCACCTTAAGCGGGCCTGCAAAGCTCAACACGGTAACCTTTAGAAATAAAGACTCAGATTGCCCGCAGAGGACAATCGACATGGATTAACCGATATCGTAATGAAAATCAACACCTGCTAATAATAGCTAATAAACTAACATTCTGCAAATATGTCAATATTATGTGGAAGCAGAGCACACGCTTAGTAAGAGGCATCAAACGAAATCTAACACACATCACCTGTCCGGCAACGTCTTCCTGTACCGTGAGCGATCACAATCACAGTTAACTAAGCGATTTTAGTAATTAGAGTACTTAACTGAGTGTCTTGAAGCTGGGGAGATTTTGCGAAGATGTCAAACCATCACTTCGCAAGACCTTAACGGCGTGTCCCTTCAAGGAAGCGGGCACGTCCACAGCTCACGAGGTTGCCGGAGAATGCACAGAGCCACCTCCAGTATAATCACGTGATAACCGCCGCCTGGCGTCAGGCGCACCGTTTCCGCTTCTGCCCGGCAGCCAATCGCCGACTCACGCTGACTCAATCGTACTCATGTCAGAGATACTACTGGCGCCGGCCACGCCACGGCTCACTATGGTGGAACGCATTAAGCCAGTCAAAAGACTGCACACTCAGGATGAAATTGCGTTCCTCTCTTCCAGTAGTGCTGATCTACAAAGGCACGGTGGATAGCTTCTATATATTTCGGAATTTATTTAATGCCAGACGTAGAGCTGCGAGGACGGGCCGTGAGTCGTGCCTGGAGAAAGACGAAGTTCGGGGTTCGAGTCCCTTCTCGCCTCATAGTTTCACGCTGAGAGGACAAAAGATACTTCCTAATATCGTGACGGACCTCGTTTTCCACGGTGTACTGCAGCAACGAGACGTTGCATGTACTCAACAAGTCGTCGGATGTTCCCTGCAGAAATACTGAACTATGCTGCCCTTGTGGCCATCCATAATTACTAAAGTGCTGCCAGTACAGGGTTTTGTGCACGAACTGCCCTCTCGATTACCTCCCATAAATGTTCTATGGGATTCATGTCGGGTGACCTGGGTGGCCAACCCATTCTCTCGAATTGTGCAGAATGTTCTTCAAACCAGTCGCGAACAACTGTAGCTTGGTGACATGCTGCATAGTCATCTGTAAATATTCCATCGTTGTCCGGGAACATGAAGTTCATGAACAGATGAAATTGGTCTTCAAGTAGTCGAGCAGTCAATGATCAGTTCAGTCGCACCAGAGGACGCATTCCATTCCGTGTAACCAACCCCCCCCCCCCCCCCGCATTATTAAGGAGTGACTAAAAGTTGCACAGTACCTTGCTGAAAATTGGGTACATTGCTTAGTGGGGTCTGCACCACACTCGAACCCTGCCACCAACATTTACCAACTGAAATATGGGTAGATCTGTCTTCCAGTCATCTAGGTTCCAAACGATATGGTCACGAGGTCAGGGGAGGTGCTGCATGCCATGTTGTGCTGTTAGTAAAGGTACTCTCGTCGGTCGCGTGGTGCCATTGTCCATTGATGCCAAATTTCGCCTCACCATCCAAACAGATACTTCAGATACTTTCCTCGTATGTCCCACACTGATTTCGTGATCACTTAGGCTTAACACACAAGAGTACCTTTTGAGCGGTGTGCTACTCAGTAAGCTTTCCTGTTTTTTTTTTCATATATATATATATATATATATATATATATATATATATTGTTGTGTCATCCTCCATGATACACTGCATCCTTGTAGGCTACTTAGTTTTGTATCCAACCTGGAAGGCAGCGCGTGGGTCTGCTGCTGAAAACGGAAGGGTAGGCCGAATGTAGGTAGCAAGGAGGAGCAGGTGAGGTAGAATTCTCGGTACTGCTTTTAAAGTAAAAGTGGTTTTACTATATCTCAACAATACTAAACATAAATACATAACTTTGTACTGAGGAGTCCGTAGGTGCGAATCCGGATGTATCAAAGCTAACAAAGGCAAAATCTGTAGTGGCTCGCCCACTATAAAAACGAAACAATGTTGGTTGGTCGTCTGCTCTTGATCAGATGGGCTGAATCTGGAGCGGCGCTCGTCGAGCTCCACAGCGTCGGCTGGAGGGCGCTGTGGTCGGCGTTTACCGTCCGCTCTCGTAGTACCAACCCACGAGGCGCACCTACCTTGTCGCATCGTAGCTATCGATACCACACTTTGTATCCCTGTTTGTGATTGGCAGTACACGATACATGATGCTTTCGCATATGTAAGTTTGCATCATGAACAGTTTCCTTGTGGGCGTCTTTCATACGTTCTATACATGTTGGTCCTAAATTCGATTTATACCACGTCTCGGACGTTCATTTTATAGACATGACATAGTGTATGCTCCTCATCCGTTTACAACTGAGCATATTATACTTTGACACGACACATAGGTCATGTTCACTCTTTTTACTTGTTTGTGAGGGATTGTTTCCTTCCATTCATCACCTTTTACAATTATTTTGTTTTAGAGTAAGTTATTTAAGGGTTGTGCAAATAATGCGTCCGGCTGTCCAATAATAACAATAAATACTATTTAAAGAAATTTTTAATAGATAGTATAATTTTACTATGTATTGAGTGGAAATTCGTGATCGTTTATTTTAGATATGTGACAATGGATATATCTGTTCATTCTGTCAAATGTTCGGTGTAAATTCATTTGTACAGTTTTTTCGTTGTTTCTTTTTCTGTTTTAATGTGTTTCTATGTAACTTGATTTATAAGTTGATAATGCTATCTTTAATGTTTTATACATACAGGCCTAAAGATATCGCACTGAAGCGTTGAAACTGGTAGCGACCAAACAAAATAAAATCATAGGGACGGCTGTAGGTGTTTTTATTTACTTGTCACCACACTGATTTCTGCCGTTATTTCACGCAGTGTTCCATATCTATTTGTTCTGACAACTCCAAGCAAACGCCGATGAACTCGGACGTTCAGTAAAGGCCATCGGCCACTGCGTTGCCTGTGGTGAGAGATAATACCTAAAATTTGGTATCCTTGGCACATTCTTCACTTTGTGGATCTCATAAAATTGAATGGATCTGATTCTATTTCCGAAATATCATGTCCGATGCGTCTAGCTCCAACTGCCGTTCCACGTTCAAAATCTGTTAATTTTCGTCGTGCGGCCAATATCACGTCCAAAACCTTTTCACATGAAGCACCTGGGTACGAAAGGCAGTTCCCTAATGCATTGCCCTTCTTTACCTTGTGTGCTTCCGCCGTCTGTATATGTGCATATCGCCAAGACTTTGGTCACCGCAACGTAATCTGGCAGGAAGCAAACAGTACACAGTCTGCTGCAAAGTGAAGTATTCATTCTGGAGTATAAAGCTCAAGTCGTGTAATATCATGTGTAGACAAGTAAGGCAGATCACAGTTTATGAAACACAAATCTCTAGGTTCTCCTAGTGAGCGAGAGGAAGTCGCGAATCGCTGGCGTATAAATTGGCGCCGGCCAGAGGTCGAGTTGGAGCGTTCGCCGGGTCGCAGGCCACCCACTTGGCAATTCATCAGTGCGGGTAGCGGCGCGGGAAGCACGCAGGCGCTGCGCGGGCCGCGATCCCATTATGTAAATAACACGCGGCCTCTGGCCGTGGCGATGCTTTTAATATTTCAACGCCACGGCGCCGGAAGTGCTGCTGCTGAGTGGCTGAAAAGAGCGCCGATGAATCATCTTCCATCAAAGGCACACATATTAACTACATCGGGATGTGAGACCTCTGTAACAAACCAAATACAGATGAGGAAACTCTGAAAGAATATTTTGTTCTTCCTTTGACAGAAATTTCGAAAATAAATAATCTAATAGATAGTTGTTACAGTTGTTCATCTAGAAATCAAGCTACGGAGAATTTTTGATTACTGTAACTAGCCGTATTTTCTTTATTTACCATAGCAGTGGATCTGTTGAAGGAAGGACAGAATCATGGTTCCACCTCAGCCCCTACTTAACTAACGAGAATTTACTTCATTAAGTTTTGCAACAGCGGCCAGTTTAGGCCTTAGAGAGTATTGTCGAGTGCTTTCTACAAAAGAACGGATCCCAAATACATAGAGTTGGTGTTCAGCTTACTATTAGCTAAAAAATATTTTAAGTACGACAACCTAAAATTTCGTGTTTGTAGGTACCGACAACTTGTTGTAACCTGTTCTAACATAAACAGCGGCCAATGTAGTTCCCAAAGCGACAGAATACAGGTGCAAGTGTAAAGTGTAAGTGGTAATGTACCTCAGTGGTTATCGTTGACACTTTTGACACGGTCCTAGACGTTATGTGGTGGAAGCAGAGGAAAGATATTATATTATACACCGACGACTTGACAAATCGAAAAATGTTTCAGAGACGTGTTAAATAACAGATCTGCTTATCTAATAATATATTTGAGACTCGCATTTAACAAACTCATTTAATGCATCGGCTGTTCCCACTTAAGCACGTAGCCTGTACGAATGATTCAGTACGTTCAAGGATGACCCTTGTTGTATTCAGTAAATATTAGACAGTAATTTAAACTTGATGGTTACTCATGCCTGTTGTTATTTTCGAACTACCTCGTCCACTGCTCATAGTCGCAACACACTAAAGAGCCAAAGGAAATGGTACACCAACTTAATATCATGCAAAGGGCGACCAGAGCAACGGCTTCTGTGACCGAGCGGTTCTAGGCGCTTCAGTCCGGAACCGCATGACTGCTACGGTCGCAGGTTCGAATCCTGCCTCGGGCATGTATGATGTTCTTAGGTTAGTTAGGATGAAGTAGTTCGAAGTTCTAGGTTACTGACGACGTCAGATATTGAGTCCCATAGTGCTCAGAGCAATTTGAACAATTTGAGCTCCCCGTGCACGCAGAAGTGCCACAGCACAACATGGCATGGACTCGACTAATGTCTGAAGTAGCGCTGGAGAGAACTGACATCACGAACCCTGCAGGGCTGCCCATAAATCGGTAAGAGTACGAGGGGGTGGAGATCTGTTCTGAACAGCACGTTGCAAGTCATCCAAGATATGCTCAACAATGTTCATGTCTGGTGAGTTTGGTGGCCAGCGGAAGTATTTAAACTCAGAAGAGTATTCCTGAAGAAATTCTGTAGCAATTATGAACGTTTTGGGTGCCGCATTCTTCAAATGGTTCAAATGGCTCTGAGCACTACACGACTTAACTGCCGAGGTCACCAGCCACCTAGAACTTAGACCTAGTTAAACCTAACTAACCTAAGGACATCACACACATCCATACCAGAGGCAGGATTCGAACCTGCGACCGTAGCGGTCGCGTGGTTCCAGACTGTAGCGCCTAGAACCTCTCGACCACTTCGGCCGGCTCGTCGCATTTTCCTGCTGGAATTGCCCAAGTCCGTCTGAGTGCACAATGGACATGAATGGAGGTAGGTGATTAGACAGGATGCTTACGTACGTGTCACCTGTCAGCGTTGCATCTAAACGTATCAGGATTTCCATGTTACTCTAACTACACACGCCTCACTCCATTACAGAGCCTCTATCAGCTTCAACTGTCCCCTGCTGACATGCAGGGTACATGGATTCAAGAAGTCTCCCTGCCCGTACACGTATATCCACCAGATACAAATTGAAACGAGACTCGTCCAACAACGCAACACGATTTCAGTCGTGAAGAATCCAATGCCCAGGTAAGGAGTAAAGCTTTTTGTCGTGCAGTCATCAAGGATAAATCAGTGGGCCTTCGGCTCCGAAAGCTCGTATCGAAGATGCTTCGTTAAACGGTTCGCATGATGACACTTCGTGATGGCCCAGCACTGAAATCTGCAGCAATTTGCGGAAGGGTGACACTTCCGTCATGTTGAACGATTTCCTGCAGTCGTCGTCAGTCCCTTTCTTGCAGGATCTTTCTCCGGCCGCCGCAATGCCGGAGGTCTGATATTTTATCGGATTCCTGACATTCGCTCTACACTCGTGAAATGGTCGTACGGGAAAATTCCCATTTCATCACTACCTCGTAGATACTGTGTTCCATCGCTCATGCGTCGACGATAACACCACGTTCAAACTCACTTCCATCTTGACAACCTGCCATTGTAATCGATATAACAACAGTGCCAGACACTTGTCTTATTTAGGCGTTGCCGACCGCATCGCCGTATTTTGCATGTTTACATATCTGTGTTTCTGAATACGCATGCCTAAAGCAGTTTCTTTGGCTCATCAATGTATTACAACGTGTTGTCGGTGTCTGTAAATACGAATTTTTAGGTTGTCCTACTTATCATCTTTTTTCCGTTAGTAAGTGAAACATAAACTCTTCGTATTTGTCATCAGTTCTTCTGTAGGTAGTACTTGAGAATGTCATGAAAGTCCGCAATGAGCGAGTCTTGCTAAACGTAGTAAATATTTATTAATTAAGCAACAGCCGCAGTGGATCCATGGCACAGCCCTTTAGGACAGATATTGCAGGGGATATTTGGCGTCGTGACGGAAGATATTACTATAGCTTTGCACGAACGTCAATATTTGACATTGTTCGCTGTAGAGCGATCAATTAATTCAATATAAAGAGAGCTTCTGGCATGTAGTTCGTTATTGCCTTGATCGTGTCTATTTACACAGGATTACCAGTTTCGACAGAACTAAATTGCCTTCTTCAAATCCACAGCCTACAAGTTATGAAATCATGCTGTGCGGTACACCACACATTAGTTTTCGTACTATCGAAACAGACTGAATTGGAAACAAAATTACCGTCACATAAGTTATTACGGTAAATATGGGAATTCAAAATTGGCTCTGAGCACTATGGGACTTAAGATCGGTGGTCATCAGTCCCCTAGACCTTAGAACTACTTAAACCTACCTAACCTAAGGACACCACACACATCCATGCCCGAGGCAGGATTCGAACCTGCGACCGTAGCAGTCGCGTAAATATGGGAATTCCAAAACTTGTTTATGATAACGTTACCTCATAATGAAAAAGTGCGTAGAACATTAAAAAATATAGCTGTGTCTTCATGGCCAGACAGACTCATAGAAGTGCCTCATGTACCCGGCAGCTAATCCAGACACATGAGGCACTTCTCTATGTTCCGCACTTCTAAGACTCTGTCTCGCCATGAAGACACATCTATATTTCTATTCTCTTTTTTATTATGAGGTAATTTTACCTTAAACAAGTTTTGGAATTCCCATATTTACCATTACAACTTATGTGACGGTAATTTTGTTTTATTTCAAATTCATAGTCCATTTCGATAGTACGAACAGTAACGTGTTGTGTACCTCACAGTATGATTTCATAACTGATATTCCGTGGACCTGAAAATGACGACTTTGTCCTGTCGAAACTAGTAATCCTGTTTACATCCAAGCCATCGAAGCAATAAAAACATACCAGAAGCTTTCTTTATATTTTCAATAGTAAACTGTTGGTCATCAAAACTAAGAACGATAATAAGTAACCAAATATCCTTAATTGTGTGTATAGTAGTGACATATAATCATATGTATCTGCAAGGGAATAGGGACGTATAGTGTGGGTTCAAAAATGTTCAAACGTGTGTGAAATCTTATGGGACTTAACTGCTAAGGTCATCAGTCTCTACATAGTGCGGGATACTCACAGAATAGTCATGGCTGTAACCAGACTGTGAGCCGATTTGAATCGGCTACGATATAGCCATGCTGCTGTGTCAAATGTCATCGATACTGGCTCCAGGGTGGTTGTTTGCCAGCCTATCCACAAATCATAATCACATGTTCTCATTGAGGATAAGTTGTGGAGTGTGTGTGTGGTATCGATACCAACGCATAGTTTCAAAGATTGGCTCTACCACGAGACACAGTTGACAGCGACCTCTAGCCAGTACTGTAGAGTTCTATGAGCTCCGCGACTGCTTCGCCCATATTCATCAGGTGCAGCCATCCAGAAAACGTCGCTTCAGTGTGCTCTCCATACGACGGTTCGAACACTTCGCATCTGTAGAAAATTATGTATTCTTTCTTGCACCAGTAAAACATTTTTAAACTCACTGCAGTACCGATGTATTTTTCCTGCTCCTTCTCCTACCCATGCGCCGCCTTCCAGGCGGGATACAAAACATGGCGACGATTAGGGACTAAATTTTTTTTGCCTTTCCTATCATTTCCTTTTTTGCTCGGTACTGCTTTCTTTTCGTGGTAGTATTAGTATCAGCCATTCATTTGTGTAAACCATGGCTTCGCCACAGGAACAGGCTTCACTGTCCGATCTCGTACGCTTTCAGGATCAGCAAATGGCGCAGCTGCTTGCTGCCATAAGTGGACTGGTCATACTACAAACTGCAGCTACTTCGGCGCCTCCGACGCCCCCTCCTGTACCGACGCCGTCGCCGACGGCGCCGCCATTTCGTGCCTTCAATCCAGACGTTGAACGCTGGCTGGAATACATCCCCCAACTCGAGGCACACTACGCAGCCTACAACATACCAGGTACAGAGCGGCTTGCTTTTTTCATTGCCAACGCGGGTGTTGTTTTGTACCGTGTGCTCGTGAAATTGTTTCCCACCGCCCGCCCAGAAACTAAAACTTACGACGAAGTGATTGATGCTTTGTGTGGTGTCACAGCCAGACACCACACTTGCTAGGTGGTAGCCTTTAAATCGGCCGCGGTCCGTTAGTATACGTCGGACCCGCGTGTCGCCACTATCAGTGATTGCAGACCGAGCGCCGCCACGCGGCAGGTCTAGAGAGACTTCCTAGCACTCGCCCCAGTGGTACAACCGACTTGGCTAGCGATTGTTCACTGACAAAATACGCTCTCATTTGCCGAGACTATGTTTAGCATAGCCTGCAGCTACGTCATTTGCTACGACCTAGCAAGGCGCCATTGCCAGTTACTATTGAGATTATGAATAATGTACCATCAAGAGCGATGTTCACCAATTATGGATTAAAGTTAAGTATTCCAGCAGCTACGTACGTTTTTTGCTAAAGTCTAATTTCCTTGACCTGTGCGACCGCTACGGTCGTAGGTTCGAATCCTGCCTCAGGCGTGGATGTGTGTGATGTCCTTAGGTTAGTTAGGTTTAAGTAGTTCTAAGTTCTAGGGGACTGATGACCTCAGTTGTTAAGTCCCATAGTGCTCAGAGCCAGCCTTGAACATGTTCCAGACCTCACGCCAGCCTGCGTGAGCTAAAACGCGTGCCTTTCGGCTTCCTCTCAAAAACGGTGTTGGCTCTCCTGCCAACCCACTTCCTGCCAACCCACTTCCGTGACAGTGTAAATGTGGTAGCTCAACGTTACAAATTCTTTCGTCTCCGGCGTGGCCCTAGTCAGTCTGATAAATCTTAGTTAACGGATCTTCAGGGACTAACTTCTGATTGTGATGTTAATTGCTGATGTGGATGCTCATATGCGGATATAATGATTGGAGACGCTATTGCGCAGAATGTGCTGGATCACCGCATCAGCGAACAAATCCTCAGATTTAAAAACCCGTCTTTGCAGGAAGTTGTGGACTCGCTAGACAGACAAGATACTTTAGACATGGCCACTTTCACGTTCGACGTGACTCGGGGTGTGTGTTCTGTTAGTGCGGCACAACATATGCCCTCCCGCCCGCTAGACCAACCAGCCACGCCGCGCCGCTTGCGCGCACATAATCACGTCTCAAACCATGCACCGTCCAAGTAACTGAAATCATGTCCGAACAGCTTTCGTACCCACCCACGGGACAGTTGCCCTTCCCGTCAAGCACTGTGTTATTTTTGTAGTAAGAAAGGTGTGTGTAGTAATAGGAACTCTAATTCCAAACATGTCTCCCGTTCGCGTGACTCTCGGGGGCGTCACTGCCACGGAGTCACCGTAATCATGATTTACATTAGCCTATGGACGTTCATTCCATATATTCAAAGCCTTCTGCTTTACGTGCTTCTACGGGTCGTCATTTTGCCAGACACTTCCTCTGACATTCAGCGCGATGCGAGGAAACTTTTTGTGACTTTGAACATTAGTGGACGTTCGGTTCGCTTGCAGCTGGACACTGGTGCGTTTGCTTATATACTGAACAAAACTGTGTATGACTTGCTTGGTTCGCCCCAGCTTCGCCGTTCGCATTCCACGCTGGCTGCATTTACTGGACAGCAAATTTCGGTACTCGGCGTGTGTCGATTGCAAGTCACGTATGGTGCAACGACCTATACAGTGTCTTTCAATGTGCTCCGCTCTAGTGATGCTACGAACATTTTTGGCATGGACGCATTGTAAGTAGGCTGCTTATGTTTTCTTATTGGCAACGTTACGTAGCGCTCTGTATGAAAATCACTGGCTGTGCTGTGGGTAGTCTGTGGCTAGTTTGCATTGTTGTCTGCCATTGTAGTGTTGGGCAGCGACAGCTGGATGTGAACAGCGCGTAGCGTTGCGCAGTTGGAGGTGAGCCGCCAGCAGTGGTGGATGTGGGGAGAGAGATGGCGGAGTTTTGAAATTGAACTGCTATATATATTCTGATTATTAAGGTAAATACAGTGTTTGTTCTCTATTAAAATCTTTCATTTGCTAACTATCCCTATCAGTAGTTAGTGCCTTCCGTAGTTTGAATCTTTTATTTAGCTGGCACGAGTGGCGCTCGCTGTATTGCAGTAGTTCGAGTAACCAAGATTTTTGTGAGGTAAGTGATTTTTGAAAGGTACAGGTTAATGTTCATCAGGGCCATTCCTTTGTACGGATTTCTGAAAGTCAGATTGCGTAGCGCTAAAAACATTGTGTGTCACTTCAGTGAATGTTTGAGTACGTTCAGTTTTGCTCAGCTGTTTGAAAAGCAAATAGTGTAAGAGGTTTATCACCACAGTAATTCAGAAATTGTTCTAAGGGGATGACGATTATGAAAAATTTTAACAAATATGTATTGGCCACTGCCCAAAACAATTTGTAAAATTTTTTTGTGGGGACCATGGGGGCTATGTAAGTAGGCTGTTTATGTTTTCTTATTGGCAACGTTACGTAGCGCTCTGTATGAAAATCACTGGCTGTGCTGTGTGCAGTCTGTGGCTAGTTTGCATTGTTGTCTGCCATTGTAGTGTTGGGCAGCGGCAGCTGGATGTGAACAGCGCGTAGCGTTGCGCAGTTGGAGGTGAGCCGCCAGCAGTGGTGGATGTGGGGAGAAAGATGGCGGAGTTTTGAAATTGAACTGCTATATATATATTATGATTATTAAGGTAAATACAGTGTTTGTTCTCTATTAAAATCTTTCATTTGCTAACTATCCCTATCAGTAGTTAGTGCCTTCCGTAGTTTGAACCTTTTATTTAGCTGGCAGTAGTGGCGCTCGCTGTATTGCAGTAGTTCGAGTAACCAAGATTTTTGTGAGGTAGGTGATTTGTGAAAGGTACAGGTTAATGTTAATCAGGGCCATTCCTTTGTACGGATTTCTGAAAGTCAGATTGCGTTGCGCTAAAAACATTGTGTGTCACTTAGTGAAGGTTTGAGTACGTTCAGTTTTGCTCAGCTGTTTGAAAAGCAAATAGTGTAAGAGGTTTATCAGCACAGTAATTCAGAAATTGTTCTAAGGGGATGTTTCAGCATTTGAACTCTTTGGCCTCGCAATTCAGGACAATGTACTTTGCATCAACGCTAGTGACCATGCCGACAGTGTTGCCGCACTATGCGATGATTTTGCTTAACTCTTTTCTGATGGACTTGATTGTGCCAAGGACTTTGCAACGCATGTTGTAGTCAAAGACAATGTCATGCCTATTTTCCGGCGCGGTCGCCCGGTACCGCACGCACCGTGCGACGCTGTAGCCGCTGAACTTCCGCATTTGCAAGCCAGTGGCGACATTGAACCTGTTTCTGCTTCGCCACGGGCTTCGCCTATCGTGTGTGTTAAAAATACCAAACGGTCGTCTCCCTGTTTGTGCTGCTTTAAGTCTACAGTGAATCCCCAGACAGTGGTAGCTACGTCTCCCTTACCGCGTCCTGAAGACATTTTTGATAAGCTTGGTGTGGGTAAATTCTTTTCCACAATTGACTTGCGGGACGCATACTTTCAGATTCCGCTCGACGAACAGTCGCAGCGCTATTTTGTGATCAACACCCACCTTGGCTTGTTCAAGTTTCGCCGCCTTCCGTTCGGTTGTGCTTCGGTTCCTGCTATTTTTCAGTCTTATTTGCAGTAGTTGTGTGCCACTGTCCGTGGTTGCTCAAATTGTTGTTGTTGTGGCCTTCAGTCCTGAGACTGGTTTGATGCAGCTCTCCATGCTACTCTATCCTGTGCAAGCTTCTTCATCTCCCAGTACGTACTGCAGCCTGCATCCTTCTGAATCTGCTTAGTGTATTCATCTCTTGGTCTCCCTCTATGATTTTTACCCTCCCCGCTGCCCTTGTGACCCCTTTATGGCTCAGAACATGTCCTACCAACTGGTCCGCACTTATTGTCAAGTTCTGCCAAAAACTCCTCTCCTCCCCAATTCTATTCAGTACCTCCACATTTGTTATGTGATCTACCCATCGAATCTTCAGCATTATTCTGTAGCACATCATTTCGAAAGCTTCTATTCTCTTCTTGTCCAAACTATTTATCGTCCATGTTTCACTTCCATACATGGCTGCACTCCATACAAATACTTTCAGAAACGACTTCCTGACACTCAAATCTATACTCGATGTTAACAAATTTCTCTTCTTTAGAAACGCTCTCCTTGCCATTGCCAGTCTACATTTTATATCCTTTCTACTTCGACAATCATCAGCTGTTTTGCTCCCCAAATAGCAAAACTCCTTTACTACTTTAAGTGTCTCATTTCCTAATCTAATTCCTTCAGCATCACCCGACTTATTTCGACTACATTCCATTATCCTCGTTTAGCTTTTGTTGATGTTCATCTTATATCCTCCTTTCAAGACACTGTCCATTCCGTTCAACTGCTCTTACAGGTCCTTTCCAATGTCATCAGCGATCCTAAAAATTTTTACTTCTTCTCCATGGATTTTAATACCTACCCCGAATTTTTCATTTGTTTCCTTTACTGCTTGCTCAATATACAGATTGTATAACATCGGGGAGAGGCTACAACCCTGTCTCACTCCCTTCCAAACCACTGCTTCCCTTTCGTGTCCCTCGACTCAAATTATCTGGACGGTTTTGTTGTATCAGGTCGCACCCCTGACGAACATTTGCAGAATTTGCGTGCCTAATTTATTGTACCTTTGCTAGCAGGTTTTCAACGGAGGGTTTTTCTCACCGCGTCGCGAGCAATTCAGGGTCACGGGTGGACAGCGCACCTCTGCAGTTCCCGGTCCGCCCCCTCAGCTGCGCCGCCCCTGGGTCTCTCCACCCTCCGTCAGAAACCATACTCAACGACGGTCCGTCATTTCAGGGGGGAGGGGTGCGGTATCGATAGCAACGCATAGTTTCAAAGGTTGGCACTACCACGAGAAACACCTCTAGCTGGTGCTGTCGACCTCAACGAGCTCCGCGACTGTTTCGCCCATTTTCATTAGGTGCAGCCAGCCAGGAAACTTCGCTTCAGTTTGCTCTCCACACGACGAGTCGAAGACTTCGCATCTGTAGAAAATTAAGTATTCTTTCATGCACCAGTAAACCATTTTTAAACTCACAGCAATACCGACGTATTTTTCCTGCTCCTCCTCCTACCCACGCGTCGCCTTCCGGGCGGGATACAAAAGTGTGGTTGTCAGGGCAACAGTCAAACACCCACTGTATCGAGGCGGGTCAATACAGCATGGGTACCTTGCGGACTAACGTTATATTCTAAAGATAACAACATGGCAACCTCGAAGATAGGCCACGTCAGAAATGTATCATCTACTGTCAAACATACCGGTTATGTGAACCATAGGTGACCGTGTTGGTATACAGTGGCAGCCCGCACTGTAATTCCAAGTGCTGTCTTCACACAACGATGGCGAAAGCAATGTATCAACTTTGGTATGCCTCGGGAGCCAACACACATCAGAGCCCATCGTGTTGCAGTACGGATAGTAGGGACTCATACGATTTGGTGTCACTTTTGTCGAATGCATCTGCTGCCGCGTCAAGTGATGCCACAGTACTGAACACTGAGCTGACACTCCATGGTGCTCCCGCGATCGCCGCACCGTCTACATTGCTGAGTTATACTAATACTACCTGCGCCTCACAATGTTATCCACTGTTAAACAGTTATTTACAAATAAATGATTATGTTAAAACACTATTCACGCACATGCGCCATTACAAAAGTTATCTCTTAGAGTGTTGGAGGTATTGAGCTGCATATCCATTGTAGTCCAGCAAAATGCGAGACATAAAAAAAACACTACATTGTGAGACAATAGAAGAAGCTGATGGGATAGATGTCGCTCATAGTGCACTCGCTTACTCATGCAAAACTTTTTTGCGAATGAGTAGCAGCCGCGCGGTCTAGGGAGTCTTGTCACGGTCCGTGCGGCTCCCCCCCGTCGGAGGTTCGAGTCCTCCCTCGGGCATGGATGTGTGTGTTGTCCTTAGCATAAGTTAGTTTAAGTTAGATTAAGTAGTGAGTAGGCATAGGGACAGTTTGGTCTCATAAGACCTTACCACAAATTTCCAATTTTACCGAGTAGCAGATAACCAAATGTGCCAGGAAATGGGGTAAATAAATTCATGACTGTTTGCGACATACCAACCGTGGAGAGTATGGAGAGCTAGGAATCTACTATAGCACTTACCCATAAACAACGTTCCGAGACTTCTTGTTCTCTGTGTATACGCAGATACTTCTGGCTCTCAACGCATTTGAGAAGGTAACATTGAGCTGTCCATGATAAAAAAATACTGCGCCCAGATGAGTACCTGCCAATTTTAACGTTTCTCCTTGGCTCTTATGTATGGGTTTCCCAATAATATCAAGGTTCAATACGCTACTAAAAATTTCTACGTCCTACGAAAGATTTTCATGTGCATTCATTACATTGTTACGGAGTTGGATGATTTTGTCCTACAGGAGTATTTCTGTTGTCCTAGATTTATGCTCGTATTTATGTCAGTTTTTGAAACAGTTGAAAATTAATATTCATGCTAACTGCTGTCATTTGATACTTTAGTTCCATGAACTTCTTCTTAGTAGTGTTACCCATCCCACATGAACAGCAGTCACGTCGACCACCTCGTGGGAACAGTGATTTTTTTCGGAATAAAATGTAGCCTGTGTGTAAATTCAGGGTATCGGTTATCTCTATTCCATATTTGTGGGGTCGCTTCAGCGTCAATGGGTAATTAACTCGACGAAGAAAGAAAATAAGCAATCTCTAGTTCAGCGTGGCGCAAGTTCTACAATATTTGTACCTGCTACAACATCACGTGCCCTAACGTGTACGTGTGCTGCCAGCGGATATGCTCGCAGATCATAATCAAATCCAGCCACACTAAAACTCTAACTGTTCTGCATGTAGAGGCATAACTTCTGTCTGTCATAAAGAATTTAAATGATCTCATGTGTCTTCAAGTGTCTCAGAAGACATAAAATACGCCCGACGCTCAGTGGTTAAAACGCAACGGGCATATATGATCATTTAGATTTAACATCTTCAGGATTGTATAAGCACTGTATCCATTGAGTAGATTCGTATTACGTAGGAAATACGAAGGGATGTTTGGAAAGTAAGGTCCGATCGGTCATGAAATGAAAACCACAGTGAAAATCAAAACTGTTTTATTTGCAATAGTTTGCTACATCTTCCATCTACTTCTCTGTATAGTTGCCCTCAGATTTAGATATTTGTCTTAGCGTTGTACCAACATTCCAATACCGTCGTCGTAGAAGGCAGTGCTTTCTACCACTCTACGCTTGTCTGCAGTTCGTTTTCTGGCCAAAATGTTGTCTTCATAGCCAATGGTTCATGTGAATAGAGATAAACATCAGAGGGAGTAAAGTCCAGGCTGTATGGTAGGTCATCAAACGCGTCCTCATTGTCCCTGCATTTGCGGCCAGGCACTGTCATGAAGAAGCAAATACATTACGTTTACGTTATGTGAGGTTGCATTAAATCAGGCGAAACCTTGCTGTGGGCAACCATGCCTGATGGGGAACACTATCATTACAGGCATCTTTATGTGGTCAGTGTGTGCTCGGAAATGAAAAGAGCGACGCGACGTGGTCGACAGGCATTTTAGAGAAACTGCCGGACACATATGTGCAAATCTTCATTGGATTTTCACAGTGGTTTCTATTTCACGCTCAGTTGGACATTACATTCCGAATAGCCCCCATATTAAATAAGTGTTTACAAAATGGCTCTAAGCTCTATGGGACCTAACATCTTAAGTCATCAGTCCCTTAGACTTAGAAGTAATTAAACCTAACCAACCTAAGGACATCACACACATCCATGCCCAAGGCAGGATTCGAACCTGCGACCGTAGCAGCAGCGTGGTTCCTGACTGAAGCACAGTATTTTCACAAATACAATGCAGTTCAAAAGTCAAATAGTAAACAGTTTTTTTTATAAGAGTAGTTGTTGTTCCGCATATGGCAATAGATTCTTCAAATATTCTCCAAATCAACAAATTACTTGCACTATACACTTTTAAAAGTAGCCTATGTGTTAATTCAGGCAACAAGCTAATTCTATTCCCGATTCCTTCCAAATCTGTCTAGCACTTTCATCGTGAGGAAGTAACAAATGTTGTCGCACTTATACCATGTGTGGGATATTTGAAATTTTATATTAAAATGTTATGTGCTATATTCATGTTTACCAATTTATGATCTACGTTTAGTCTCTTCTTGTCTCTAAATAACAAATTAACAAATACTCGTCTGGATACTTGGTGAAATAAGGCACATTTCCTACGAAGGGGCTACACCATACTGTTCTGCTGATGGAGCGATATGTCTGCAGTGTCGTGCTCTGGTCACCTGTGGCCGTTGAGATCCAGCCCAACATTGATTCTGGCCCTCCTGATCCCAGAAATCACAAATCCTCAGGACTACGGTCTCGATAGGAGACTTTCTGCGGATGCCGAATTTCGACCCGTACAGGTAGTAGTTCCTCCAGTCATATGAGCGTATCTAAGCTGAGATCCATCATGGAGTATGGTCGTCCACGGCCAATCCATTCTACCTCGGCATAACAGTCGTGGGAGCCAACCAACAGTAGCAACATTATTACACGATCCTTCCACAAGTAACCAACAAATTCGTTCTCTATATTAGAAGTCATGTGCGTAACATTTCCCTACAAACAGAATGAATGCATACGCTGTTACTGCTGTGGTTGCTCTGAACCGCTTTCCGTCCCATATCCAAATATATACCTCATGCCACTTTCAAAACTGTATGACGCCTTTGGCATTTCAAGATTTCGGTAGTCAGCAGTACATTTTGACGTAGAAATTGGTGATGCGGGTAATGATTTTCATTGTTATGAGGACTCCCAAATGGCCTTCAGTTTAGGCAGCCGTACCAAGTTACACCCTACGATTTTAGGCGATGGGAACAAGCTGTCTCACTGGCTGCAGAGCTGAAAGGCTCGGTGTTGCATTCGCCATGCCCGTAGTCCTACTTATCTGACACAACTGTGCAACGGCCAGAGCTGTACTCCTTGGTTTCTGAGGCTGTCTCACATAAACTCCCCGCGTCTGCTAAGTTGAACATTGCAACACTAAATGATGGTTGCAGGTGATATAATTGTCTCAGTAATATGTGATTCACTCCACAAGAATTAACGCTACACGAGTCACGAATAAAGACTCAGGGACAAAAGAAACTCAGAACGAAAGACTACAAGAGAAGACAAAAATATCAAATAATAAGATAATTTCAAAATTACTGAGTCCATTTCGAGACTACGATACAATATTAATAAAGTGATAGATTTCCCTTTGCATGAATCGAAAATCTGCAAACAAAACTTGACTTCATTGAAGGAGAAATAGCGACACGTCATGGCAATGACGGCGCCAACTCTTCCATCAGCGCTTCATTCGAAAGTCATCATCTAAGATGGTTTTAACAAGTCCGCTGGCATTTCAATCAATATCAGTTCACCGTATCAAGTTTTCGTTACGGATTTTCCGACAGTATTGCATTTTGAAATGTGAATAAACCCGTGACATATATAGGAGCTGTGGTTTAAAATATATAGTCTGAAATTGGTTTTATGAACGTCCCTTTGCTGAAACTTTTTAAAATATAAACAGAAATTCTGTTGCCTGAATCTAAACAATTGTAGTTGGCAATCGAAAGTTAGAAACCCAGAAATTGCGTCTTACAACTTACATTTCTCCAATCCTCAAATCCGCCTCTCCTGTATTAACACGAAATTCGTACCAGATTATTGTTTTGCTATATTCTGTTTTAGAATAGCTGACTAGTGTCCACCACACCCAGAACACAACACTAGAAGATTCAAAATGTATTATCAATAGAAAAAGAGCCACCAGCTACTTGCTAAGCCCCGTCGACCAAACCGACTCCAACAGCCTATCCATTAAGGAATCTGTCGAATAACAATATTTTGCTTGACCACGTAACTTGTGAGATAAAAATGTGTATCGTCTGACATTTGAAGCTTGCTGCCGGTTTTCTTGTCTTTATCGGTTAGCAGACTGCTACCCGAAAGACTTTTCTTCTCTGATTCTTAACCATTTACGTGTTGAAAGAGTAAAAGTCTATAAAAATCGTGTAGTCCTTTCAATAATCAAATAGCACTTAGCTCTCTTAGCAAACCAAACTCAACGATTGTCATCACATGGGAGTGCCCAGCATGAATGTTCTGTGTCTTACTCGCACTTTTTCGCCATCTTTTGGTTTCTTTTTAATTATTTTTAGTTTGTACTGCATGATTCTCCACTTCCACATTAACTAAAAATATGCCGTTTCTTCTCTAACATTCGAGTGCCACTTCATCACTTCCTCGTACTACTTTCTGCCCTAATGGCTTTTGAACCTCATGCGTAGTTTTCAAAGAAAGAATTATATGTATTTAAAATTCTTACTACGCCAAGAAGAGTGTGTTGTCCATTACAACGTTCCATCATTATTATTGGCGAGTTTTCGTGCAGATTGTATTTCCTATTCCATAGTGCAACCAACAGCGGGTAGATGAGCGACGAATTTCGAAACATGATTTTATTTGTGTAAAGCTGCAAATAATCAGCTTGTGTACACTCTTCATGGATCCCATTTTTTTTTCATTGCTATTCCGAAACATTGGTGTATGTTGGTGCACAGCGTGAAACAGCTCCATGCGAGATGCATAAATCTTTGAAACAATTAAAAATTATTTTGGTCTTTCATTAATTTTTTTACTTACTGCCTGTTCTTCATACCAGCATTAAACAGTTCTTGTTGTCTCCTTGCAGGGTGCTATTACATATTTCTCTAGAAGTATCAAATTTTTGATGTGTTAAAGATTTGTTACTGCGTACCCGTACAGCAATCTAGAATCTGGTATCGACGGCATACATAGGGTTCTGCTGGGTCAGCGAGGTCCACTGTTCTGGGAAGGGTAATTAGTGAGAGCTCAAAGACGAGCGCTTCCGAGAGCCGCAACCGTGACTTTGAACCTAATTTGACGCCGTCGTCTTCTATAGGATTCGGGGAACACAAATTAATCAACAGCGTCAAGAGAAGGAATGGAGATCTAATTGCTATGTGCGTACGTGTTAAGTGAAAAGTAACCGAGCTTTGATGTCGAAAGTCCTTTATGCTAATCTGAAATTGAAAATAGCAATCGGCGTTATCATACCCTTAAGTTGCGCAATTTACAGAGAGCTCGTTTATTCATCTATATTCCTCTTCCAGAGATCCATCGTGTCTAATTCGAGCGCCACTTCGCTACTTCCTAGTACTACTGTCTGCCCTAATGGCTTTTGAACCTCATGCAATTCATTTCAACAAATTTTGTCAGACCTGGTTTGCTCCTAAAAAGGCTTATTATAATGTCTTACTTATAACGAACAGTAGGATAAAACATTAACATAGTGCTTGAATGTACAAATAACATCACAATAACTAAAATTTACACATAACATATTACGATGGACAATTTTCACCAAATTACATTACAACGTTTCCCGGATTGAATTTCATACAAATACCAAATTCGCGTACCAAAACGCACACTTAAGATCCAAACAGAAAATATAAGCTGCCTGTTAAAATATAAAAATAATCTGTGGTTGGCAACATTTATTTACCTTGTATACTATCTTATAATATTCGGAAACAGTCGTAGAGCCTAAACAAAAAAAAAAAAAAAAAAAAAAAAATACTTGACTTGGTTTCACTGGTACCTCCGAAGAGCATCTTTCGGTGTTTGATTTGCCAGTACATTTTAAGTAATCTATTCCTCAAAACATACAATACAATACAATATCTCGAACTGTTGCTTTCTGACTCAAAACCCATCAATTCTCCTAATCCACACAACTGGTTTGCATGAATGTCAATTAATAAGCAAAGAGTCTAGTAAAGATATTTTTCATAGTCTTTATTGATGTAAGAAAATGGAACACTTATAGCTGTCCTTATGATGTCATTTATTTTGCCATCTTCAGGATTTAGCTGATTCTGTAGGCGTTAACAACATCAGTATCCTGGATGCATCAGTGTCCAACATAACTGGTTACACAGACAACTTGTAACCGTGATGTTGTCTCTCCAACCATCTTCATTGAGGTTATAAGCAGTGCAAATTTGTCCTGCATATTTCTCAATTGCTTATCTTTTGCGCTACGAATCGTACATATGCGGAAAATAAATGTAAAACAAGATCGAATAAGGCAAGAGGCACGTATTACGTTACAGGGATAGTACGTGCCTAGAATGTGTGTGTAGGACATTGCTAGGTAGCTAGCCCCAATGTTAGTAGATTAGGTGCACACATTTGGCTATTAATGGTTTGTGCAACATTGTGTTGTTCGCTTTGGTTTTTGTTTGTGATTTGTTTGGCCATACTTCCTGTGACTCACTGCACAGCAACAGTTGCAGATAAAATGGTGTGTACTGGAATACAGGAGACGAAATCCAGAACAAATATTCAAAGTTTCAAAAATAATTCTGCCTCTCTTAATATGACACAATGTTTTTCTTTCCAGTCTCGTTCTTGAAATACGGCGTATACAAGCAGATTTCAGAAATGAAAAGAAAACAAATTCTATAGAACTCTTTCGGTTAAGGGAGGTAGGACGTCAAACGGGCCGACTTGGAGCAGGATAGGCACCACAGGACATTTTAATTTCCACTGTCCATACTTTTACAAATAAATTCATAAAACTTTGTCAGCATGACCAGGAAGGATTCAGGATTCACACTCGTAGCAGCGGAAGTTCAAAAAAATAACAAAATACACGTTTCTTACATGTGAAATTTCATCATTTTTTCACTTACTATTGGCTGCATTTGTTGCTATAGGTACACTTTTCGTCATAAGTAAGAGAAACTGTTCTATGAATTTTGCACAGCATACAAACCATACTTACAGGTGTCTGATACTCTATAATCTATTTAATTTATGAAAAAATGAATGAGCTGTTACGTTTTAAACTTAATGTTTAGAAAAAAAATCAAATTTTGTAGTTAATTATCTCAATTTTTACCACAGTTTTTAATAGATTTGGAAAATCCTAGAGTTTCATAAACCTGTAAGTATGGTTCGTATGCTGTGCAAAATCCAACAAAGAATCTCTCTTACTTGTGAAGAATAATGTACTTATAGAAACAAATGCAGCCAACAGTAAGCGAAAAAATGATGAAATTTCAAATCTAAAAAAAATTTATTTTGTTATGTTTTGCTATGAGTGTGAATCCTGAATCCTTCCTGGTCAGTCGGCCGCTGTGGTCTAGCGGTTCTAGGCGCTCAGTCCGGAACCGCGCGACTGCTACGGTCGCAGGTTCGCATCCTGCCTCGGGCATGGATGTGTGTGATGTCCTTAGGTTAGTTAGGTTTAAATAGTTCTAAGTTCTAGGGGACTGATGACCACAAATGTTGAGTTCCATAGTGCTCAAAGCCATTTGAACCTTCCTGGTCATGATGACAAAGTTTTATGAATTTATTTGTAAAAGTATAGACAGTAGAAAATAAAATCTCCTGTGGTGCCTCTCCTGCACCAAGTCGGCCCGTTTGACGTCCTACCCCCCCTTAACACAACAACAACGAAAAAAAGTTCTTAAGCTTGTACGTCAACTTTTGGAAACGCTCAAACACGGAAACGGCGCGATAAGATTTTTACTCAACATTTAAGAAAAGGGACACGCAGTAAAGCTACAGGAAACCACAATCTACCGCCTCATTAAAAGCATTCAGAGAATTGCCGCATCATCTTATACATAAAATGATAAAATGAACCAAAGTTTCGGCCGAGGAACAGCTACCTCCTTCTCTTCGACAGCAGCATGTCATCAGACTGCCATAAATACCTCGCATTTCCAAGCACACTGCTGGCTGCGATACGTGGACCATACATTCGTTATTTGACCGTATGGGGAAGCAGAGCTGCGAAAGTTCCACCAGCGTACTGACAGCCTACATGACAACATCCAGGTCGCACTAGAACAGAAAAGTAAATTTAAAAAATACAATCGGTCTAGATGGCAAATGGTATTTATTTTTCGGTAGCCGTTTCAGTCATAGGAGGTCCACATTCAGGTCCTTCTGTAATTTCATTGATGACGCGTAGTGCCGTTATACACAGTCGACGATAGGTGCCTCTGAGCACGTGCAACGTCTCGGAGCTTCGGCTCCACGCGTTAACCCATGAAATTACACTCTGGTTTGAAGAAACATTTGCAATCTGCACGGAAGGTTTTGTTACATTATGATAGAAGATCGGTATTGTTCTACTTATGACCTCAAAAATTACAATGAAGTAGCAGTACAATTCCTTTACTGGACGTAAGGGTTTACAGAACTCCAAAAGGCGAATTGGGACACAAGGTCTACCTACACTAGCCCGTACCTACACGTCGAATCCCTTCATTATCCGGCTCAGAAATATGATGTGGTTGGTGTTTCGGCACGCGGTCATCAGCGCCCTCATCAGGGTTAGAAGTGTTGCCACCTACACATGCTGACCACTCCAGCTCACTGCACCATTGTCAAAAATAATACTACACAAGAATTGAAAGAGTGGTGAAACGTGTTCCGAGCCGGTGGATACGAAAATAAAACAAAAAGAACAGTTACTCCAATGGGATGACAGTGTGGAAAATGAAATAAAAGAACTACTAGCATGCTGCGCTTACCTTACGTGAAGGGCTTTAGCGACCTGAGTAGGAAAGACGTTTCGTCAAGGAGGCGTCAAAAGTTTGGCATTAGCGGAGCAAGCTA
Source organism: Schistocerca cancellata (assembly GCF_023864275.1). Lineage (NCBI taxonomy): Eukaryota > Metazoa > Arthropoda > Insecta > Orthoptera > Acrididae > Schistocerca > Schistocerca cancellata. Next base: position 203,945,458 of record NC_064631.1, on the reverse strand, counting down.
TCAAGTTTCAAGAAGCCCGAGTCCTGGCAAGACAGCCTCCAGTGCACACGCAAAAAATAAGAGTGGTAATCGAAATATTGAAGTAGCGTAAGGGCACCAAAAGCAAAGATGGCTATAACATCCCGGTGTCTTGGCTGCTAGCATTCCCGCGTCGCATGTAATCGACAGCGCAGTCGAAGCGGGATACCAGTCGCCTGCAAATATGCAGCCACACATCCTCTGCATCTCTCCTTACACCAGCCTATGCTATTTTAGGACCAATTAAGTCTAATAAATGTGAAGTCTATGGTCCACTGATACCATCAGGAAAGAGACATACTAATGCAACTCCATCCAAGCTAATCAGTATTTCCCCCAAGGGATGCCGAGTCCTCGGTATATTTTGGAATTTTAAGTGTTTTGTAAGATGACGCAGCAGCGAGACCGACACCGACCGTGAAAGAGTAAGCATTACCGCAGTCAAGCAGTTTAAAGGGTTCTGTAGGACAGAATAGGCATTGAGCTGATGGGTATTTCATCTAAGCGTTAAACACGAAATCATCTCCCCTCCCCGCTGGACGAGAATCCACAACCAATGAACGTGTTGACTGCTACTATACTGAGCGAAGAATTTTGGGAGAAGTCGTTTCACTGTCTCTAATATGGGAAATCGTGCATGAAATTTGTACAGACATAGATGATTTACTTTACTCTTATTGTATTCACTCTAAATTTAAGAATTAATAACACGTAAAGAAGCTCTAGAACAATGAAGAACAAATTAATAGGTGGTATTTCCGAATCTCTTGCGTCTGAAAAACATTCTATTTAATATACTGAAAAATCCGCCTCAGTTGCGGATTTTTCCATATATTAGTCTATCACAGTTGCTGACGGGGCTGCAATATGCTAAAAAATCATACATTCTATTCAATATATTTATTTTTTGTCTGTGGGTAATAATACCCAAAACGAAACCAGACGCAGTTATTTACTGAACCAAGTAGTTTATTTCGTGATTAATCCGACTCGTTTTGACGTCGAAATGTTTTGACAGTCTAGGGTTCTTCCTACGTTCTTCCTACGTACAACTGACGAATCGTATCTGAGTTAACGGTCAAGCAGTTATCTGTGTTGCACCTTTATATGTACAAACCTACTCATGTACCTAATTAAATGGAAGATATGACGGAAAATCAACAGTGATCATCCTGAGGTAACTGTTACTATCGATCGTCACAACAGCACATTAGATTATGGGCTGTTTCGAAAAGGTCGGAGATCTTAAAATACTTGGAAAGAAAAAGTGACAAAAAAATATCTCCCAATACTTTGCAATAGTATTTTGTTTCTATTACTGTATGACTACATTATGAAAATGAGTGAAACACGGCTTTATGTAAACTTCAAACGATATATCGGTACATATCATGGTATGTCCACATGTAACACTACACGCAAAACCCTCCCGTTGTTTGTCTGCTTCACTTAGTTCGCAGCTGTCACCAGTGACGGATTGAGAAGCATAATACTGTCTGTTAGGTGCATTCAAAAACCCGTAACTATCTGCATTCGCAAACATTAAATACCTACATTGTCGCAGTACTTCCGCTCCTTTCACAGTTAAGATTTCAAATTTACTTCAAATTGTTTCTTAGTACCAGCCCAGTTGCCGTAGAGAGTCAAAGGCCGATTACGGAGATTCGAAACATTTGAACCACGTTCACGAGATGTTCACTTCATTTCCAGTAGTTGGTATTTAGGCTTCCTGTAGAAACTGGTATAGGCATGCGTTTTCAAATACAGAGATAGGTAATCACGGAGAATACGTCACTGCGGTCGGCAACGCCTGTATAAAACAACAAGTGTTAGGCGCACTTGTTAGATTGGTTGCTGCTACTACAATGGCAGGCTATCAAGATTTATGTGAGTTTCAACGTGGTGTTATAGTCGACGCACAAGCGATGGGGCACAGCGTCTGCAAGGTAGCGGTGAAATGGAAATTTTCCCGTACGACCAATTCACGAGTGTACCGTGAATATCAGGAATCCGGCAAAACATCAAATCCCCGAAATCGCTGCGGCCGGAGAAAGATCCTGTAAAAACGGGTCCAACGACGACTGAAGACAATCGTTCAGCATGTAGCTATTCCGAAAACTGCTGTAGATTTCAATGAAGTGCCTTTACCAAGTCTCAGCGTGCGAACCATTCAACGAAACATCATAGATATGTGCTTTCGGAGCCCAAAATCCACTCATGTACCCTTAATGACTGCACGATATAAAGCTTTAGGCCTCCCCTGGGCTCGTCAACACCGACATTGTACTGTTGATGACTGGAATCATGTTACCTGGTCGGACAGGTCTCGTTTCAAATTGTATGGAGCGGGTGGACGTCTACGGGTATGTAGATAATCTCATGAATCCATGGACCCTGCATGTCAGGAAGGGACTGTTGAAGCTGGTGTAAGCTCTTTAATATTGTGTGGGGCGTGTTCAGTTGGAGTAATATGGGACTCCCGATACATCTAGATACGACTCTGACAGGTGACACGCACTTAAGTATGCTGTCTGGTCACCTGCATCCATTCATGTCCATCGTTCGCTCCGACGGACTTGGTCAAATTCCAGCATGACTGTGCGGCACCCCACACGTCCATAATTGCTACACAGTGGCTCCAGGAATACTCTTCTGAGTTTAAACACATCCTTTGGCCACAAAACTCCCCAGACGTGAACGTTATTGAGCATATCTGGGAAGCCGTGCAACGGGCGGTTCAGAAGAGGTCTCCAACCCCCTCGTACTCCTACTGATCTATGGACAGCCCTGCAGTATTCATGGTGTTAGCTCCCTCCAGCACTACTTCAGACATTAGTCGAGAACATGCCACGTCGTGTTGCGGCACTTCTGCGTGCTGGCGGGGGCCCTACATGATATTAGGCAGGTGTACCTGTTTCTGTGGTTTTCAGTGTACTTGTACGGTTGCAGTTGTAGGACTCTTTCCTTCAGACAGTCCTGATTCCTTTTCCACGCTTAAATAATGGAGACGGAGATCCGACTGCATTACCCCTGTGTCCTCTAAGCGTCGTCTGGAACGAGATGGCCAGGCATTTCAGCCGCGGTTCGTACTCTGGTGGAGAACGGTTGAGCCCTTGTCCAGTCAGCCAGACTAACGCTGCTCATAGTATCCTCCCATCACTAGAAGAGGATGCTTGCATGGCTTCTTCAGCAAAAACATTAGCGGCTTCCATCCTAATTCAGTCCTATTTGACACGGTTATAATATCTCCTGTTTGGATTTACATTTATTCATCCAACATGAGAACAAATACGATCAACTTTTACAGGATGGTATTGACGGTTTTATGGTTCCCGTGCTTGTGGTTCTACGATGGCTGCCAAAAGTGAAATGAGTCTACTTAAAGTGCTACTAAATTACTACACTTGTCGTGTTAGTGGATAGTTTGTATCTTCGTCGTCGCCGTCGATCTGCCCTAACCCGAAGGGTTACACTCTCTGCCGCGACAATAGCTCAAAAAACGACTGTGCCCTCCATGTGCAAAATTCCGTACAATCATAGTTTTGGAAACAAGAGTCATAATATGAGATAAACCGTTGAGCGCAAAGACAACAACAATTACTTAATAAATAGGATCATTGAGCTCTCAGAAATTTTTAATTCGAATGAATAACTTTACAAGAAATCAGACATTGTTCTTCCTATTTCGCGTGCTATTTCCGTCTAGTGTGCATGCGCGGATTCGCGCAGTGAGTACCCCGCGTGTATCGTGTAATCGGTCCTAGTGAACCTGTCTGCAGTGTCAAACATGTAGGCTAAGGGCACCTTAAGCGCATTGTATAATAGGGGCTTAAGGAATTTGAAAAGGAAGAGGTAGTAAATACTCTTTCTACAGGGTGTTGAAGGGGAAATGGTCAGGGATATGTCAGGTTCGACCATTAGAAGCAAAAGTAATACACTAACATAGGATCTAAAATGCATAACTTAAGAGCTAGGAGCACTTCTTCATCTTAGGTACTACGAAACAAGTCTACTTGAAGCACTTCCTCGCCTTAGATACTGTGAAGGAAGTCTACTATAAACCCTTTGTTTCCATATTTCGGGAGATGGTAGGATGAACCAAATCCAGAAATCCAGAAACATGCAATCTTGAGAGGATAAACCGAAATACAGTTTCATTTTATCCTTAGGAAGGTTCCATTCTACAGTTCCTTCATCCAGCCGTATTCAAGATTTTAAACATTTATCGAATAAACATGGGCTCTAATGCGCATGCCGTAAGAGGTAGAAGAAGTTTTACATCTTCACTATAGCATAAGACATCTCTTCTAATGAACAACCACTCATACCTTTTAAAGTATGCACTTAACAGCCAAAGTTTAGAAGACGACTTTGCTTCGAACGATCATTCCTGTCATATCCCTGAATAATGGTCATTGCCGGCAGGTGTGGCCGAGCGATTCTAGGCGCTCCAGTCCGGAACCGCGCGACCGCTACGGTTGCAGGTTCGAATCCTGCCTCGGTCGTGGATGTGTGTGATGTCCTTAGGCTAGTTAGGTTTAAGTAGTTCTAAGTTCTAGGGGACTGATGACCTTAGATGTTGTCCCATAGTGCTCAGAGCCATTTCAGCCAATAATGGTCATTCTTCCTTGGGCACCCTTTACGCGTGTGCTCATCAAATACACACAGCCACAATGTTACCGACCACCGACCTACTGTCGATACAAATCCATCCAGACGATAGTAGCGTCACCTGCTGAGGGATCACTGCTAGTCAGACACACGTATGGTGCATGTAGTATCAGTGAGCGTGTTGTTCGTGTGAAGAATGGGGAAGGCGCGCGATCTGAGTTTGACCTAGAGCAGATAGTGATCGTCTAGAGGCTTGGCAAGAGTATTTCGGAAACTGCAAGACCTGTGGGGTTTTCGAGGATTGCTGTGTTGAGTTTCTTCAATACATGGTGAATCCAAGATGAAGCCACGTCCAGGTGTCGTGCGGTTGGGCGGCCATACCTTAATTCAAATGTCGGACGTCGCAGGCGGACTAGACTGGTAAAACAGGACAGTCAGACAGCGGAAATATCATCAGACTTTAATGTTGGGCAGGGTACAAGAGTGTCTGAAGGTGTCTGAAACACAGCCGAATACTCCAAAAATGGGCCTCCGCAATCGACGCCTCATGCATGTGCCAATGTTCGGCAAGTGCGACCGAAATTGGCACGTGACTGTCGACAATGGACGGTGGTACAGTGTCAGAGCGTTCCACGGTCTGGTGAATACCGATACCTTATTCATCATGCCGATGGAAGGGTGCAAATCAGTCTTCTTCTAGGGGAACAGCTCCTTGATACCTGTACTGTGGCACGGAGACAAGGTGTCGGTGGCTCCATTATCCTCGCGGGAACATTCATATGGGAATCCATGCTTTCAGTGGAGCTCGTGTAAGGCACTATGATGGCCAAAGAGTATCATACGCTGGCTGCAGACCACTTACACCTCTTCATGACAATCATGTTTTCGAACGGCAGTGACATTTTTCAAAAAGATACATATCATGTCACAAGGCCACTACTGTGCTCGAGTGATTCTAGGAACACAGTAGCTAATTCCAGTTGATAAACTGACCCCCCCCCTCCCCCAAACGTGCCAGATTTGAACCCGATCAAACACATCTGCAATGTCACTGAATGTGACGTCAGAGATCATATCACACCAACCAGGAATTTACGGTAATTATTTATGCAGATGTGTGCCAACTCCCTCCAGGGACCTACCAAGGCCTCACTGATCCACGCCACGTCGCATCGCCATTGTCATCCGTGCCAGAGGTGGTCACGTCGGCTAATTAGCTAGGTGGTCATAATTTTCTGGGTCATCAGCGAACTCTGGCGGTACAGTGTGGAAAAGGACAGTGTTGGGCGGAGCTGTCATTTATATTCAGGTGATAAGTGTGAAAAGGTGTCCGACGTGATTATCGTCGCATGAGGGCACAACGGTACTTGGAGTTACACACATAGTCCATTTCGGAAATCGTAAAGGAATTCAACAGTCCGAGATCCATAGCGTCAAGAGTGATCTGAAAATGCCAAGTTCAGGCATTACATCTCATCATCGACAAAGCAGTGGCTGACGGCCTTCACTTAAGGGCCGAGAGCAGTAGCGTTTGTGCAGTGTTGTCAGTGCTAACAGACAAGCAACACTTCGTGAAATAACACAGAAATATATTCGAGATTTACGAAGACGTGTCCTTTAGGACAGTGAGGCGAAATTTGGCGTCAATGGGCTGTGGCAGCAAGACCCAACGCGAGTACCCTTCCAACATCACGACATCACCTGCAGCACGTCTCCCGACCTCGTGGTCACAGCGGTTGGACCTTAGACCTCTGGAAAACCGTGGCAGTTTAGCTGATGTTAGGGTGGCACAGTTCCAACGAAGATATGGACCCAGATTGTCAACGAGGCACTGAGCAACCTGGGTGTGGCTCCATAATGGCCTGGGATGTGTCTACATCTACATGGAATGGACTGGGACGTCTGGCATCATTGACTGGAAACGTTTATAATGGGTTTCCTGGAGATCATATGTAGCCATTCTTCATGTTACCAAATAAAACTGGAGTTTTATGGATGATAATGCGCCATGCCACTGGGCACAGTTGTTCGTGACTGGTTTGAAGAACCTACTGGAAAATTCGAACGAGTGACTTGGTCACTCAGATCGCCCGAGATGAATTCCTTCGTTTATGAGACATACTCTAGACGTCAATTCGGGCACAAAATCGTGCACTGGCAAAACTTTCGTAATTAGGGCAGCTATGGGTTTAGAAAACATCGTTTCTGTGAAACACAACTAGCTCTTTATTCACATGATGTGTTTAGTTCTATTGACAAGGGATTTCAGATGTATTCCGTATTTTTGGATTTCCGGAAGGCTTTGGACTCTGTACTACACAAGCGGCTCGTAGTGAAACTGCATGCTTATGAAATATCGTCTCAGTTATGTGACTGTACTTGTGATTTCCTGTCAGAGAGATCACAGTCAGCAGTAACTGACGGAAAGTCATTGACTAAAACAGAAGTGATTTCTGGCTATCTCCAATGTAGTGCTACAAGCCCTTTTCTGTTCCTTATCTATATAAACGATTTTGGAGACAATCTGAGCAGCCGTCTTCGGTTGTTTGCAGATGACGCTCTCGTTTATGGACTAATAAAGTCATCAGAACAAAACAAACTGTAAAACGATTTAGAAAAGATATCAAAACGGTGCTAAAAGTGACAGTAGACCCTAAATAACAAAAAGTGTAAAGTCATCGCAAAACTTCGGTTACACCATAAATCAGTCTAATCTAAAAGCCGTAAATTCAACTAAATACCTAGGTATTACAATTACGAACAACTTAAATTGGAAGGAACATACAGAAAATGTTGTAGGGAAGGCTAACCAAAGACTGCGTTTTATTGGCAGGACACTTAGAAAAATTAACAAACCTACTAAGGAAACTGCTTACACTAAGCTTGTCCGTTCTCTTTTAGAATACTGCTGCGCGGTGTGGGATCCTTACCAGATGGGGCTGACGGAGTACATCGAAAAAGTTCAAAGAAAGGCAGCACGTGTTGTATCATCGCGAACTATGGGAGAGAGTGTCACAGAAATGATACAGGATTTGGGCTGGAAATCATTAAAAGAAATGCGTTTTTCCTTGCGACGGAACCTTCTCACGAAATTCCAATCACCAACTTTCTCCTCCGAATGCGAAAATATTTTTTTGACATCGACGTACATATGGAGGAACGATCACCAAGATAAGGGAAATCAGAGCTCATACGGAAAGATACAGTGGTTCATTCTTTCTGCACGCTATACGAAACTGGTAAAATAGAGAATTGTGAAGGTGGTTCGATAAACCCTTGAATGTGATTTACAGAGTATCGATGTAGATGTAGATATTTCATCAGGGAACTTCCAACGACTTTTAAGTGCATGCCACGTTAAGTTGCTGCAGTACGCAATGCAAAAGGAGATCCGACACAATGTTAGGAGGTATCACAAGAGTTGGTCATCTCAGTGTACCTTAGTGAAATATGACGTGATCAAATTAGAGCACGAAATATATCTTGAATGCCTTGGTAGTACTTTGTGTATTTATGACAGTTAACTGGGTTTTGATCTTCATGAGTCATCGTCAGAACGAAAATCAGTTACGAAAGTAGCACGTCATGGCGTCGTCTAGTACTCGTATAGGTGATACTCGTATAGCTTACTTAAAATTAACTATGTGGCTGTGAAAAGTTGTAGTTGAGATGACAGGTTCTTGTAACACAGTAGGACTTTGATAATCCAGCATGCTCCGGAATCTGTCAGTGACTGATTATCAGATATGCCACATTCCCAAGGACCATTGTTCTAGCTGTTATTTCTACTTTTTAATATTGCATATTCATTCATATTGTTTTTTCAGTTCTGACCTTTTTCCAGTATTCTTTTGACCAAGTTTTTGGTGGCTTGTCGATGTCACCGGTTTCGATTTTGCAACTTTAGGCACACTTCCGCTCTGTTTGGAAAATATATTCACTTTACATATGAATTTTTGCTGCGCTGCAGAATATTTGACAATCATAAAAGTGAATGTAACGATGACTTGATTACTTAGCTATTAAATAAAATCGCTCAGCACTAATACAAATATGAATACTGTAAATTTAGATCTAGTGAACGACGAATCGTTGATGTTAGCAAGAAACCTAACAATGCAACTGGCCCATCTTAGTGATAATATAATTGCTCAGTCAGGCAGACAATTATTACTGACAAGGCGCTGCGGGACTAGAGATGGGGGATCCGCTCTTGAACTAATGCATAGAGTTGCATCTTTCAAAGGAGTGAACAATCAGTGATTCAGAAAAAAAGAACGGTAGCTCCAAACGTTTGGCCGGTATTACACTATCAAATTTCTTTGTCCAATACCTTTGTCAAAGATATTTGATAGTGTAATAGGGACTTTGTCAAATGTCGTCCAATATTTGATCAAATCTAGGGCCTCGCTGTATATTTGATCAAAGAAACCGCTTGTCTTCTGTTCACTGTAACGTGACATGTTACCATATGGAGCGCTAGCATCGCTGCAGCGTTCTGTCGTCTGTAGTGTTTTTATAACCATTTGCCGGTAAATACAATTGGCGTGTGCCGACAACTACAAAATTAATAAAGATGTCTGAAGCTGATGAGGCGCTTTACAACGTGAGGCACCCTGAATACAAAAATAGATTAAGAAGATTGGAGACCTGACCAGAACTGACCTGACCTGACCTAACCTAAACTAACCTAACCTAACATAACATAACATAACCCTCTCCTGTAGCAAGGAATCGGAGTGTTACAGTGAGCCTGTCTTCTGAAGATGTAGCAGTTCTTAAGTGAATATTGTGCTTTGTGATATGAGGATACACTTCATTGAGCACATACAGAAATGTATGCTCATCCATTCTTAAGTAATTGATGTACGACTGGACGTCTTCCACTGTAAGCTCACGTAACAAGTTTTGTTGAATGCTTTTATCGTGTCGTCGTAAAACCCACGGCATCACCCAGATAAGATTAGTTTTTCGTTCCACAGATCCGTGCTGAGGAGATCCTCGTGGATGTGGAACATGTCGATTTTTTTAAGCTGAAATAACAATACTAATAGTATGAGTAAATACAATACACCATTTGTTTCTATTAAAAATTTCGCCAATGGAGTAGAAGGAGTTGGCTAGTAGTAAGTTTTTCAGGCTCCTTTTAAACTGATCTTTATTTCTAACTAAATTTTTTATGTTTCCTGGCAAATTATTGAAGATGAGTGTTCCTGAGTAGTGGACCCCTTTTTGAACTATAGTAAGTGTATGTCCTTGTGCAGATCATGTTTGAACTGAGCTGTTTGTTGGAAAAAGAGATAATTATTTACGACAAATTTCATTAAGAAGTAAATATACTGAGAGGCAGTAGTTAGTATATCCAGTTCTTTGAAGAGGTTTCTGTAGGACGTCTGTGAATTTACTCCACAAATAATACGTATTACACGCTTTTGGACTCTGAAAACTTTTGTTTGACTTCAAGATTTACCCCAAAATAATATCCCATATGACATTATGGAATGAAAGTAGGCAAAGTAAGCAAGCTTTTTCATTTTTATGTTGCCTATGTCTGCTAACACTCGAATTGCAAATACATATTTGTTAAGGCCTTTCTGCAGTTCTGTGGTGTGCTCCTCCCACCTGAATTTATTATCAAGCTGTAATCCCAGGACTTTAAGACTGTCAACCTCGTATGTATGGTTCCATTTTTCCCACCACTTCTTTTCCGCATGGGCACACAATGCAATTGGGGTACGTACAACTGCTGCGGTTAATAACAAGTTGTTGTCAGCCATCTTGAACTTTGACGAAAAATTTGATGACAGTGTAATACCCCTTCTACCGCTACGTCAAAGATCTTTGTCAAATATATTGGACGGAATATTGGATCACATCTTTGATCAAATCTTTGACAAAGAAATTTGATAGTGTAATACCGGCCTTTCCCACGGCAGAGAGAGAGAGAGAGAGAGAGAGAGAGAGAGAGAGAGAGAGATAGAGAGAGACGGAGCATATCAGCAGCGCCTCTGCTGGTCAGAGCACAGTGCACGCCACACAACACAGCCAGCGCCGGCCTCTGCCCTGCTTCTACCTTGGCTGCCGGCATTGTGCAGTGCCCCATTGGATTTTGTGTTTCACATATGCCGTGCCGTCTCTGTGCGTCGTCTGCCGCATGCAGTGTCTGGCGCAGCGTAACTTCGCATCGCACACTGTCGGCGATCGTTTCAGTCGCACATCCTGCCCTCTGGGCAGTTGATGCGAGCAACAGGACAGAGAGCCACCTAGCGGATAACATAGGAACTACTTGCAACAACCTGCTCACAAGGGAACGGACGATGTGTCTCGGAGCAGGTGAGTTCACCGCTCCCCCCCACCCTCGGAACTCGCCCGCTTAACGCTCGCCGCACCGTCTCGACTCTAGCCAGAGCGTTGAGAAAAGCGACTCAGGTGTCACTCTGGTCTCTGCGGTCTCAGCTCACGCAGTAATACAGTTCGCGGCTCGACCTGCTCGACTCAGCGCCTCTGCATCGGAGTTCGTCTCTACTGGATATTGTTCTTCATAGTAATACCGCTATGTATATTACATTATTATGTTATGTATAGATCAATTGGTTTTATTTTATTATTCTTTGTTTAAACTGATTAGATTAGGTTCCTGACGACTCCTCTTACTATAGGATTTTTATTATGGACACTCGAATTTACGCTTTAATTACGAGCGAACCGATAAACGTATCGCAAAATGTGATACACCAATATTTTTCTTGTTTTATTCTGCGTAAGGCTATATGCAGCACTTTCGTTTTACAGTCAAATTTATATATTTTTTTTCTTATTCTGGTACGGATTTTGCGATTTTAGGCGTCTTCGGAAGGAAACGTTCACTTTAAAAATATATGGCTTGCAATGTATTTGTATGAGGTTAATGAAATTTTCATACATTATAGCCAAATATATTGTTAATGTAAATCTCAAGTTACAACATTTTCCGATCACCCAAAAAACCACGATAGTGCAAAATAAATCAATAATCCAAAACTTTGTCATATCGTGGAAATTTCAATAAACAATACAAAATTCTTACTCATTATCTGTGTTACTTCAAAATAGGATCAAATAAGATCAAAATACAGGTATAGTACTGGAATAAACCAAGTTTAAAGGGCAATGTGCCTTCCATTTATTTTCTATTGTAAATGAGTGGTGAGTCATGAAAAAGAGCTAATTCATTTCAGGGAGTGAACAGTTCTGATCCAATCTCTGAAAAGAACAGTTTTGATCATCTCTATGTGGGACACATCCTTCATCGCATGACGTCAAGGTTTGCCTACGGCCAGACGCCTCTGTCGCCTGCCATATGTTAGCTCAAGTCAAGTATATTTGATCTTTTTGTTTGTGCCACGACAGAGTGGTGCCCAGCTAATTCCGGAACCCTTGACTTCTTCAAACATTCGCAGCTGAGCAAGCACACAAGCCTTGATGTGTGTCCTGCTAGTCCTAAGTCTCTTGTGACTATATACCCCTTAAAAATATGTTTACATCTTGCAGGCCTGCTTTTAATTATGAGTATGAACTCCTAAGTGATAAGCTAACTCCATTCATTGTCAAGTTTGCGTGTTAGCTGCCAATTTGCTGTGATAACTGGTTGGTGTAATTTTTCACCTATGTTGTATTTTGACGAGTGGTATAATTATTTTAAGGGTTATTTTTAATGTTTCTGCTGGTGTGTATCGGCTGGGAATCACTTGAAATTGTATGCCTTATAAGGTTTACTTGTATTTTGGGGGACTGCATATTTGCTTATGGGTCATTATTAATACACTCCTGGAAACGGAAAAAAGAACACATTGACACCGGTGTGTCAGACCCACCATACTTGCTCCGGACACTGCGAGAGGGCTGTACAAGCAATGATCACACGCACGGCACAGCGGACACACCAGGAACCGCGGTGTTGGCCGTCGAATGGCGCTAGCTGCGCAGCATTTGTGCACCGCCGCCGTCAGTGTCAGCCAGTTTGCCGTGGCATACGGAGCTCCATCGCAGTCTTTAACACTGGTAGCATGCCGCGACAGCGTGGACGTGAACCGTATGTGCAGTTGACGGACTTTGAGCGAGGGCGTATAGTGGGCATGCGGGAGGCCGGGTGGACGTACCGCCGAATTGCTCAACACGTGGGGCGTGAGGTCTCCACAGTACATCGATGTTGTCGCCAGTGGTCGGCGGAAGGTGCACGTGCCCGTCGACATGGGACCGGAAAGCAGCGACGCACGGATGCACGCCAAGACCGTAGGATCCTACGCAGTGCCGTAGGGGACTGCACCACCACTTCCCAGCAAATTAGGGACACTGTTGCTCCTGGGGTATCGGCGAGGACCATTCGCAACTGACTCCATGAAGCTGGGCTACGGTCCCGCACACCGTTAGGCCGTCTTCCGCTCACGCCCCAACATCGTGCAGCCCGCCTCCAGTGGTGTCGCGACAGGCGTGAATGGAGGGACGAATGGAGACCTGTCGTCTTCAGCGATGAGAGTCGCTTCTGCCTTGGTGCCAATGATGGTCGTATGCGTGTTTGGCGCCGTGCAGGTGAGCGCCACAATCAGGACTGCATACGACCGAGGCACACAGGGCCAACACCCGGCATCATGGTGTGGGGAGCGATCTCCTACACTGGCCGTACACCACTGGTGATCGTCGAGGGGACACTGAATAGTGCACGGTACATCCAAACCGTCATCGAACCCATCGTTCTACCATTCCTAGACCGGCAAGGGAACTTGCTGTTCCAACAGGACAATGCACGTCCGCATGTATCCCGTGCCACCCAACGTGCTCTAGAAGGTGTAAGTCAACTACCCTGGCCAGCAAGATCTCCGGATCTGTCCCCCATTGAGCATGTTTGGGACAGGATGAAGCGTCGTCTCACGCGGTCTGCACGTCCAGCACGATCGCTGGTCCAACTGAGGCGCCAGGTGGAAATGGCATGGCAAGCCGTTCCACAGGACTACATCCAGCATCTCTACGATCGTCTTCATGGGAGAATAGCAGCCTGCATTGCTGCGAAAGGTGGATATACACTGTACTAGTGCCGACATTGTGCATGCTCTGTTGCCTGTGTCTATGTGCCTGTGGTTCTGTCAGTGTGATCATGTGATGTATCTGACCCCAGGAATGTGTCAATAAAGTTTCCCCTTCCTGGGACAATGAATTCACGGTGTTCTTATTTCAATTTCCAGGAGTGTATATTAATGTTTCAGCTGCTATGTATCAGCAGGGTGTCACATTTAAATTGTATTCTTTCGCAGCTTTCCTTGAATTTTGAGGTATTGTGTATGTTATCGCTTAAGAGATTTTATTAAGGTTTATAAATTTTTAACGGCTTTCCAGCATCCACAATCAGTGTCGTGACTTGTCATCCTTTTTGTATTTTTGGAAGGCGTTGACTGTATGTTTAAAGGGGTATCCATGCTAGATAATTACCAGTACTTTTAGGGAAAATCATTTGTGATCATTTTACTGGCAAAAATTAGTTGTTTTAATCATCTTACAGGTATACAAGTTGGTGTGACTTCAGACTTGTATTTGGGAACTTATGTACATTCCTCGTTTTAAGTACTGTGCTTCCTGGTATAAATTGTTAAAGTTTCTTATTTAATGAATTGATCCTATTCAAGCTCTTGAAGTTATTACGAGCGTTGTTATTCACTTTATGACAAGGTTTTTAATTTGTAATGATAATAATTGTTGTTAAGCGATAAAGTGTTTTCTCGAAATGACAAATGGCGAAATATGTGGGTCCTTACTCCCTGTGTTTTTCCTTAAAACTATCTCAATCCTCGCTGTGAAGTATCACTGTGGAATGCTTCTTACTGCCATATTTCATTGTTCTAGACCAACGGGAAGTACTCTATATGTTCAAATGAGTGACTTCGCGAGTATAAAAAAATATGACATAAGTAGCAAAACCTTACGACTGTATTGTGTTAGAAAATAACATTTATTATACCGTTGGTGGGTCGGTCGTATACCTTAGTACGAGGGTCACTCCAAAAGAAATGCACACTATTTTTGTAAAAATACAGTTTTCATTCTGCATGTGTGAAAGTTTTACAGTGTGTAGATACATCCTTCCCGCTTGTTTTCAAACTTAGTTCAACCTGTTCCCGTGAGTGGCGCCGTCACAGCATGTTTTCAAGATGGCTGCTACACTTGACGTTGGTCAGAGGCAACGTGCTGTCATAGAATTCATGTTCTGTGAAAACGAGACAGTGGGTAACATCCACAAGAAGTTGAAAAACGTGTATGGAGATGCTGCTGTCGATCGCAGAACAGTTAGTCGGTGGGCAAGCAGGTTACGCGATGAAAGCCGGCACGGCAATATTGAGGACTGTCCTCGCAGCGGCAGGCCTCGTACTGCACACACTGCAGACAATGTGCAGAGAGTTAACGAATTAGTGATGCTGACAAACGCATCACAGTGAACGAATTGTCACGCTATGTTGGGATAGGGGAAGGAAGTGTTTGCAGAATACTAAAAGTGTTGGCGGTGAAAAAGGTTTGTGCCAAGTGGGTTCCCAGGATTGACAGTGGCTCACAAAGAAACAAGAATAACTGTATGCAGCGAACTGTTCCAACAGTACGAATGTGTATGAAATCTTACGGGACTTAACCGCTAAGGTCATCAGTCCCTTAGCTTACACACTACTTAACCTAAATTATCTTGAGGACAAACACACACACCCATGCCCGAGGGAGGACTCGAACCTCCGCCGGGACCAGACGCACAGTCCATGACGGCAGCGCCTGAGACCTTTCGGCTAATCTCGAGCGGCTCGAACTGTACGAGAATGGTGGAGATTAATTTCTTGGAATAATTATGGCAGGCGATGAAACATGGCTCCATCATTTTTCACCAGAGACGGAGAGGCAATCAGTGGAGTGGCATCATGCAAATTCACCCAAGAAAAAAAATAATTCAAAGACACACCTTCTGCTGGAAAAGTTATGGCTTCGGTGTTTTTCGATTCCGAAGGACTCTTGCCTGTGGACATCATGCCAAATGGAACCACCATAAATTCTGATGACGACACTGAAGAAACTTCAAGCTCGACTTAATCGTGTTCGACCACATCGGCAAAAGCAGGATGTTTCGCTGTTGCACGACAATGGACGGCCACATTTCAGTCAAAAAACCATGGAAGCAATCACAAAACTTGGATGGACATCTCTGAAACACCCGCCTTACAGTCCTCACCTGGCTCTATGTGATTATCGTCTCTTTGGGAAACTGAAAGACTCTCTTCGTGGAACAAAGTTTGAGGATGATGACACCCTTGTGCACGCTTCCAGACAGTGGCTCCAACACGTTGGTCCAGAATTTTACCGTTCGGGTATACAGGCGCTGGTTGCAAGACGGCGTAAGGCATATGAGAGGTATGAAAATTATGTGGAGAAATGAAAATATTGTTCCTAATGGATGTATGTACACACTGTAAAACTTTCAAACACGTAGAATAAAAGATGGATTAAAAAAAATAGTGTACATTTCTTTTGGAGTGACCCTCGTAAGTTACATAAATTTCAACTTGATAGCAGTTCCTTAGAAAAAGGAGAAGTAACTGACAGACGACCAGGCAAACAGTCAAATAAAAAATACGAAAAAGAAAATTGATCTTTATTTTTACATTGAAACCTGCTTCTTTTCATATTTGATGATTCCTGACCAATCGTAATTACCCTTTAGGTTTTGATGAGTGAGTTAGTGAGTATCAAAACGTGAAACTATAATGGCTGTATCTCTTGATTGCATTGACTTTAAAGGTTCAGTCTCTCGCAATGCCAAGGGACCCTAGTAACTCACATGGATTTCCAGTTGATACGTTTTCCCTTTTCTGAGAAAAAGGGTTCTTAACCATCGGACAGACAGACAGACAGACAACAAAGTGATCCTATGGTTCTGTTTTTATTGATACAGGTACGGAACCCTAAAAAATGAGATTAAGACATTTGTGAATAAAAAATTTAACCTACACCATATTAGTCGGAACTGTTGCATTACTTTAACATGGGAAATGTGGGTAGGGCCGCGCAGCGTTGCAGACTGTTGCGGCCAGTGCTACTGTACAGCGGGCAGCTTGAGCCACCGGAGACGCCGCAGGGCGGGGGCGGACCCTCCCTGACGCCGGCGCCGCCCCCACGCAATTACTTGCAGGCGCCGTCCGGCGGCGGCGGTGTCCTGCGGCGGTAAATCTCTGTCCGACGGAGACGCACGGCCGCCCCGGGCGCCCAGCACGTAGGGGCCGGCACGTAGCGCGCAGCTCGGCCGCTGCTGCCGCCGCGTCGCTGCGGCCGACGGAGAAAACAGCATGCGAACAAGAGCCGCACACGCCCACCCACACCCGGCTCCAGCCGCAGCCATTACAGACACGGCAGCGAAGGGAGCAACAGTTTGCCGCAAGCTCTCCCACCGCTTACGGCTAGCGGCGCCGCCTGCCGCACTTCTGCGGTCGCTCGAGCCGCCTCCTCGCACAAGAAGCGGCAGCCGCAGATTCGCTCCTGACTGCGTGTCCAGTATTTCGGGAATGATAATGAAGACGGGGAAGTATGGTCAGGAGATTGCAGAATTTCTCTCTCTCTCTCTCTCTCTCTCTCTCTGTTACTGCAAACAACTACACGCATTACCACCGCTGTGAAGAATGTACCTCTTCTCTCGCCCAGAAGTGATCATTACACCCAACAGAACGCATCCTCAGTCTTTGGCCATGACGTAACTAACTCTGGTCCCTCAAGGGAATGTTAGTCCGCAGCTCGTGGTCGTGCGGTAGCATTCTCGCTTCCCGCGCCCGGGTTCCCGAGTTCGATTCACGGCGGGGTCAGGGATTTTCTCGACCTCGTGATGACTGGGTGTTGTGTGATGTCCTTAGGTTGGTTAGGTTTAAGTAGTTCTAAGTTCTAGGGGACTGATGACCACAGATGTTAAGTCCCATAGTGCTCAGAGCCATTTAGGGAATGTCAACCACTGTGTTCTACACAGACTGACCACATCGCAGTCCCCACACTAAAAGTCTCTCTTCCTCAACGGTAGGTCAAAGGCGAATGTGAGGTACCTCACGGAGATGAACTGAACAGCCAGTAAGCACCGCTCGTTCGTCGTGTTTAGTCCGACTGTGTACTTTTGCAGTGGAGCAGTGTGGAGGGAGGGCTATTTTGGCCCGCTTATGTAACTGGCAAATTTAACTTCCGACATGTCCTGTCACTGTTGCCTAGTTCTTTGAACCTGCTGGCGAGATTGACAAGCGATGTTTGCTTATTGACGGGTGTATAAGTGGTTGCTCTACTTTGCGTGGCCGGCCGCAGTGGTCTAGCGGTTCTAGGCGCTCAGTCCGGAACCGCGCGACTGCTACGGTTGCAGGTTCGAATCCTGCCTCGGGCATGGATGTGTGTGATGTCCTTAGGTTAGTTAGGTTTAAGTAGTTCTAAGTTCTAGGGGACTGATGACCACAGATGTTAAGTCCCATAGTGCTCAGAGCCATTTGAACCATACTTTGCGTGCCATTCAGATATGTATTGTCCAGTTGCCTTGCCTCCAGTTCTCTCTCTTTTCTCATCACCACTTGTTTGCAGCGTACACGCCAGCATTCGTCGCCTTTTGTACGTGACCTCTTTTCTCCTTTACATTACTTGCATTTTGTCTTGGTGTTACACCACTATGCAGTTATCGCTGTTGTTCCTGCCGTCACGTCTCAAAGCCTTCAAACTGCCACCAAAACGACTTATTCCCTTCACATTTCTGGATTTCTAGGCGACATTCTAAGTCTCATTTAAATTAGTGCTCATTTCGCTGGTTTTCATATATTTTGTCATGCAGTCCACTTTATTATTTTGTCGTAAGTAGCATCTTTAACTTCTCATGGATCTAGCATATTGGATGCTCTAACGTATCTTTCTCGCTTTAATTGACTCTATACTATAAATTCTGCGCTGCTGGATGGAATTATCCCTCTCTGAAAATTTTTGAAATTGAAATTTGTGGTAAGCTCCAATGGGACCAAACCGCTAAGGTCGCCGATCCCTAGGCTTACACACTACTTAATCTAACTTAAACTAACTTACACTAAGGACAATACACACACCCATGACCGAGGGAGAACTCGAACCTCCGACGGGGAGCCATGCGAACTGTGTCAAGGTGCGTGAGAGCGCGCGGCTTCCCAGCGTGGCTGAAAATTTCACTTGTTATCTTTAAAGGCACATTTCTCCTTCCCACTCTTTAATATGAAGTGCACTCTGTAGATTAATTGTAATTCTCATATTAATATTCATTTCGTCATACCTCCAACATCGTAATTGAAAAAAATGGATCAAATGGCTCTGAGCACTATGGGACTTAACATCTGAGGTCATCAGTCCCCTAGAACTTAGAACTACTTAAGCCTAACTAACCTAAGGACATCACACTCATCCATGCCCGAGGCAGGATTCGAACCTGCGACCGTAGTGGTCGCGCAGTTCCAGACTGTAGCGCCTAGAACCGCACAGCCACCACAGCCGGCAAGGTTTTGGTCATACGGTAGCAAAGTGCTTTGGGTAATGGTGGAAGATAGCCCTTGGCTGCGTTTTGTGGTTAGGTTAGTGACCAATTTTAGGCAGTAACTTTAAAAGTCCTATTTTTGTCGGTGAGAGCAAGGCGCAGTGGTATTGAAGGCAGGCGCGGTTTTTCGTGGCTATATACTACGTCGAGTAATTTTTTTCTCTCGACCGACTACCGACGAAATCACTTGTGCCTTCGGGGCCATTATGACTCTTGGGAATTTGTGGAGAACAACATTTGGTTTAACAGTTGCTCAATTGGCTGTTTTAAGTATTACGAGGTCTTGTTTTTACCACCACCTTAACATCGCATAAAAATGCGGTCACTGTGGAATTATTAATACGTCTCCCTCATGATGGTATTATAAATTTACGAAATTTCTATCCCATCAACGCTGGGTTAAGGTGAGCAGAAATGGCTTTACTAATGTTCTATGTGATTTCAGGTATAAATTGTCATTATACACTCATCAAAAAACGTTTTGCATCACCTCGGTTCCGAGAGTTCCGGAACCTGTACAGAATATTGGAATAGAGCTCTACATAAACATCATTTCCGCCCTTCTTACTGCTCGTGAAACCCACACATGGCTTGTTGTACCACCGTGCAGCGAGGCCTTCAGAGGTGGTGGTCCAGATAGCTGTACTCACCGGTACCTCTAATACCCAGAAGCACATCCTCCTGCATTGATGCATGCCTGTATTCGTCTTGGCATACTAACCACAAGTTCATCAAGGCACTGTTGGTTCAGATTGTCCCACTCCCCAACGGCAATTCGGCGTAGATCACTCAGAGTGATTGATGGGTCACGTCGTCCATAAACAGCCCATTTCAGTGTAAGACCTGAGTTTCTCCTGGCGTATGCAACTTTCAAATAACTTCCGAGAATTCATCCAGGTAACACTTTCAGAGACAGCGATGTCGTTATCCTGAAGGAAGTAATTCGCAGGATTTGCACAACACGAGCGCGCATATATGCTGCCAATATGGTTGCTCTGTCGCTTGGAGGATGGCATTCACATATTGTACAGCCTTTATGGTGCCTTCCAGGATTACCAGAGGCTACGTTGGCCCAACATAATTCCACCCCAAAACAGCAGGGAAGCTCCACTTTGCTACATCCGCAGAGCAGTGTGATTGCCTCCAAACACGCCTCCGACTACTATATGGTTGAAGGCATATGCGAGACTCATCGGTGAAGAGAACGTGATGCCAATCCTGAGCAGTCCATTCGGCATGCTGTTGGGTCCATCTGTACCGCGCTGCATGGTGTTGTGGTCGGACCTCGCCATGGACGCCGGGAGTGAAAATGAGCATCATGCAGCCTGTTGCACACAGTTTGACTCGTAACACGACGTCCTGTGGCTGCACGAAAAGCGTTATTGAACATCGTGGCGTTGCTGTGAGGGTTCCTCCGAGCCATAATCCGTAGGTAGCGGTCATCCACAGCAGTAGTAGCCCTTGGGCGGCCTGTGCGACACATGTCATCGACAGTTCCTGTCTCTCTGTATGTCCTCCATGTCCTATAAACATCGCTTTGGTTCACTCCGAGACCCCTTGTTGAGAGCCATTTCTGGCACAAAGTAACACTGCGGACGCAAACGAACCGGAGTAATGACCGTCTAGGCATGGTTGAACTACACCCGTGTACCACCTTCCTGGTGGAATGACTGGAACTGATCGGCTGTCGGACCTCCTCCGACTAATAGGCGCTGCTCATGGGTGGTTGTTTACGTCTTTGGGCGGGTTTAGAGACATCTCTGAACAGCCAAAGAGACTGTGTCTGTGGTGCAATATCCACAGTCAACGTCTATGTTCAGTTCTGGGAACCAGGGTGATGCAAAACTTTTTTATGTGTGTAATTTACAGGGTCATCATCATCAACAAATCTTTCTTAGACTACCAATGAAACAGCCCTAGGTTCCGCGTTCTAACTTAGTCACTTCTTCGATTTTAAATATAAATAATTGGTAATTACGGACTAAGACATACTGTACAAGGGGTAACGACTTCGTCACAGAGGTTGGATGAATGGATAGTGTTTCAGAGCACCCTGTTGCCCTTGGGTTGGCATAGTGTCCCCAAAAGCGTAAGACCAAGATATATTCAACGGCAGTGGCAAGACTATCATGTAGACTAGTGGACTGAAGGCACATACGTCTACTCAGAGTAAATAGTCTGTAGTGGAAAAGTGTTGTCACAAGCTTCCTATTGCGAAAAATATGCGGATAATCTCCTGTTCGGATCGCTAGGAGGGAACTACCAAGATGGATGTAACCACGAGAAAATGATTTCCAAACTAATGTGAGGGTAATATGCTATGAGTCTGAGCGTGAAATGTCGACAATTTTATTGATTTGCAATGCCCGAAAAGGAATATGCAAGGCTTAAGTTTAGTAGGCATCGCGACCCCTAATATCAATTATGATATTATTAAATTCATAATCAAGAGCTGCGCTATGGATTTTGATGTTGCCAGTAGAAGAAAAGAAGGTAAAGTACGTTAAGGTACTGAACATATGTCGCTGTATGCCTATATACAGGGGGAAAAATATCTAATAATAACAGAGTATCTGGAACGGTATCATAGGGGAGCAAATAGAAGAAACTTGTTGGCTAATATGGACTCAATAGTAGGAATGAAAGAGGGAATAGATTTCTTCACTTTGCAATAAATTTCATGTCGTAATTATCGAATCTCAAGAGGAAGTGTAACAGGAAAAGATCAGCGGACAAATTGGATACGAGCTGTATTACATAACATACGGGGATTCCAAAACATGAAATCGATAGATAGGTGTTCCGTGATACAGATAAAGACTCATATCAAAATTTAGTAACGAAGGGTCGGCTGAAGTTAAAGTGAGTCGATACGAAGAAGAAATGTGGGACACTAAAGTACGGTGGAATGATGATTGTCATATGGGATTATCTGTGGCTGAGGATTCCATGATGAAGAATACCACAGTAGGAAAATACGGACATCTCCAAAAAAAAAAAAAAAAAAAAAGAATCACAAAAGTAAGAGAGACGACTATAGAAGTAAAAGGAAGGTAAGTACGAGAGACCCTGGGTAAAAGAAGAAAGAGTGATCTACGAAAGAATAAAATACAGGCCAAAGAAAAAATTTGGTCAGCAGGAACGTCGAAGTTAATTTTGTTGAAATTAAAACCAGGAGCATCAAATATTAAGAATAAACATCGAACTCCGGCTTTAAACGCAGAGGAGAGAGCAGACAGGTAGAAAAAGTATATTGAGACTCACCAAGCGTGGTAGGTACTGTTTGTTGACGTAATGGAAGTAGAAATTGATGTAGGTTTGCAAGGTAGACGTCGTTCAGGATTACTGTCAGAATGTGAGAGAGCTTCGAAAAAGGATGAAGTACGAGATAAAGAAAACCCTTCGGAATAACTAAAATCACGGGAGGGAAGGGTATGTGGTGAGTCGGACACTAATGACTTTTCATGTTAGTGAATAGAGTCACTGATTCTACATTCATACACCCAGACTTTCGGAAGAATATCATCCGGAGAAGCCCGAATATACCAAACCTTAATAAATGTGACAACTCACACAACCAGCTTCAAAGCTTTGTTGCTGATTAGAATAACCAATAAGAGAATGTAAAAATATTATGTTACGTTCATGATAATTTTGGATTTAGAAAACATTAAGGGAACAAGAGAGGCAGGTCTGAGACTCCCTTGATAACAGGTGCCAGATTTAAGAATAATCAAGACACTCTCACAAGACTTGCCAGCTTATAATAAGCCGTCGTCAGCGTAAAATTGTTTAACTGTCTCCGAACGTCAGTATAGCCTGTAAGGCTGTACGAATAATATACAATACGTACAAGGCTCAAGAAGAACAACTGCAAATGGAAGATATGAAAAGTAAATGCTCAGTTTATAATGACGTAATGGAGGGAGTGAAGTAAATCTCCCATTATGTTCAACGTGTATACTGAAGATTCAGGAAACAAATAACTGCACATTAGTCTGACGGACAGTTTGAAGAAACGTGATACGAAAATCGGAGTTAGCAATATCTCTGTCACTAGTGACACTTCTCGCCATTTCCTATTATCTAATGTGATACCGCCATCGAAATCCCAGTAACTGGTGCGATACAGAAGAGTCAGCCGGTACATTCTATCAGAACTCGTAAGAAGAGATTGTGGAAACTGAGAGACAAGCAACTACGCAAACGCACATTGGCGCCACATTCATTGCGCCCTTTATGAAGGACAAGGGCTGGATTCGTGACATCTTCCCGTGCCATTTCAAGGCCCTCTTCACATGTGTAGCCAGCTGAGATTTAAAACTCAGTTGTGATTTATAGACGTACTAGACGTTGATGTGTTCTTCAGTCAGAAAAGAGGTTTGCTAGAACTGCCAAGCTTCTTCACTTTCCAATAAATATTGTAACATAAATCCATATGAATTTGCTTACTACATCTATCCCTTGGACTCCCTCAATAATTTTTTCCACCCTCTCACTTCCCTCATGATACCCTGATAGCTCACGATGTGTCCTATCAGTCGATCTCTTTACTCAAGTTGAGATAAATTTTTTCTCCCAAGCTCGATTCAGAAAACCCTTATTAGTTATTTGACATGATAAGTTATCGCATTATCGACGTAACAGCGCTTGCATCCAAGTTTCTGACGAGAATAATAAACAAAAGAATTAAAAAAGAAACTGATGTTAGATGACGATCAGTTTGCCTCGGGGAGGCAATTCTGACGTTGCGGTTGAAAATGGAAGCAAGACTAAAGAAACATCGATAAACGTTCATAAGACTTGTCGACCTGGAAAAAGCGTTCGACAGCATTAAATGGTGCAAGATGTTCGAAAATCCGGGAAACTACCGACAAGCTATAGACGAAGATGGGTAATATACAATATGTACATAAGCCAATAGGGATCATTAAGAGTGGAAGACCAAGAACGAAGTGCTCGGATTAAAAGGGTGTAAGATAAGTATGTAGCCTTCTCCTCCTAGTGTGCAATCTATACGTCGAAGAAATATAAGAATGGTTCAAGAGTGAATGAAAATTCCAGGTGAAACGATTTCTGTGATACGAATCGCTGATGACATTGGTATCCTCAGTGAGAATGAAGAAGAATTACGGGATCTACAGAACAGAATGAACAGTCTAATGAGTACACAATATGGTGTGGGAGGAAAAGCGAAGAAAGATGAAACTAATGAGAAGTAACAGAAATGAGAACCACGGGAAGCTTAACATCAGGATTCGTGATCACGAAGTAGGTGTAGTCTAGGAATTTAGCTACCTAGATAGCAAAACAGCCATGACGGACGGAGGAAGGAGAAAATCGAAAGCAGGCTAGAAATGCCACAAAAATGCAATTCCTGGCCAATAGAAGCCTATTAGTTGGAAAACCGGAAAAGAAAGAGTGTGTGTGTGAATTCCTAAGGAACAAAACTGCCGAGGTCATTGGTCCCTAGACTTACGCACGACTTAAACTAACTCACGCTAAGAACAACACACAAACACGTGTCCAAGGGAAGATTCGAACCTACAGCGGGCGTAGCCGGGCAGTCCGTGACGTGGCGCCTCTAACCGAAGCATTTGAGATGTGATGCTACAGAAGAATGTCGAAAATTAGGTGGTCTGGTAAGGTAAGGATGATAACGTAAGGAATGAGAAAGTTCTAAAGTGAATAGGCGAGGAAAGGAATATATGGAAAACACTGACAAGAAGTAGGGACAGTATGGTAGGACATCTATTAAGACAACGGAGAATAATTTTCATGGTACTACAGGAGCTGTAGAGGTAGACAGAGACTGAAATATATCTACCAAAGAATTTAGGACATCGTAGGTTGCTACTTGGAGATGAAAAAACTGGTGCCGAAGAGGAAGAGGAATTCGTGGCGGGCAGCATCAAACCAGTCGATGATACAAAAAAAAACTAATCGGTATTCCTATGTACCACAACACTTCAAAACCTTTTATTCTCTCCTTGTCTAAACAGCTTAATGTCCAATTTTCACTCTCGTGCAAGGCTGCACCGCAGACAAATACTTTCAGAAATACATTCCAACAAATTTACGTTAAACACAAAACTGCTGTTTCTAAAAAATAATGTATCTGCTGTAGTAAGTCTGCGTTTTATATCCTCTCTAATTCGGTTGTAATCAGTTATTTTCCTGCCCAAATGACGGAACACTTTTATTATTTTTAGTGACTCGTTTTCCAGTCTAATTCCTTTAGCAAGAACTAACTTGTTCAATTATGTCCTCTTACCCTCAGTATTTGTTGATATTCATCTATTATTCCATTTTCAAGACACTGTTCGTTCAGTTTAGAGGCTCTTCAAAGTCCTTTGCTGTCTCTGACACATTTACAGTGTTCCCGACATTAAAGTTTTTATGCCTTCTCCCTGAATTTTCCTTCCGTCACAAATTTCTCTTTGATTTCCATCAATTTTTTCTCAGCTTACGGGTTGTGTAACCTTATGAGAAGGCTAATGACCTGTCTCACTCCCTTCTCAACCACTCCTTTCTTTCATGTCCTTCCACTCTTACATCAGTCTTCTTTCTTTACAAGTTATAAACATCCTTCCACTAAATGTAATTTATCTTAACTACCTCGAAGATTTCTAACAGTGTAGACCAGTCAATGTTCTGAAAAGGTTTCTCTAAATCCACAGCAGCTGTAGAGATAAATATCAGCCTAAGTCGTAGACTCGGTACTACATTTCTCTACAACCTATACTGATCTTCCTGTGGACGTCACGAGCCTTTCTCTTCACTAGTGAACCTTGTTTGTATTTTGTAATAATGATTTTTAAACTGATAGTTCAATAATATTCGGACATCTCAGGAACTACCTTTTCCTTAGGATTGCAATTATTACCTTATGCTTGAAACCTGAAGGTACTTTGCTCGTCTGATACCTCTTATATACGAGGTAGAATCGTTTTATCATGTTAGGCTCTCCCAATGATGTCAGTGACTCTGAGCGAATATAGTTTATTCTAGGGGCCTTGTTTCAGCTCACGTTTTTCATGACTCTGTCAAATTATTGTCGCTATCTCATTCTGATCTATCTGCAATATTGCTTCCAGGAATATTTCCACTGTAATTACCAATACTAAATTTATTAGATGCTGTTTTCGTGGCCCTCAGTCCGAAGACTGGTTTGATGCAGTTCTCCATACTACTCTAACCTGTGCAAGCCTGTTCATCTCCGAACAACCAATGCTACTTACATCCTTCTAGATCTACTTATTGTATTTATCTGTCTCCCCTTACAATTTGTACCCCGCACACGTTCCTCCAACATTAATTTGATGATCCCTTTTTGTCTCAGAATGTGTGCTGCCAACCGATCCCTTCTTGTAGTCATGCCGTGCCACAATCTCTTTTCCCCTCAATTTTATTGAGTACCTTCTCTTTAGCTACGTGATCTAACCATCTAATCTCCTGCATTATTCTGTAGCACTACATTTCAAAACCTTCTATCCTCTTCTTGGCTAAACTTCCTATCGCCCATGTTTCAATTCCATACATGGCTACACTCCACATCAGAAGAGACTTCCTAACACATACACTACTGGCCATTAAAATTGCTACACCCCAAAAAAATGCAGATGTTAAACGGGTATCCATTGGAGAAATATATTATACTAGAACTGACATATTACATTGTCACGCAATTTGGGTGCATAGATCCTGAGAAATCAGTACCCAGAACAGCCACCTCTGGCCGTAATAACGGCCTTGATACGCCTGGGCATTGAGTTAAACAGAGCTTGGATGGCGTGTACAGGTACAGCTGCCCATGCAGCTTCAACACGATACCATAGTTCATCAAGAGTAGTGACCGGCGTATTGTGACGAGCCAGTTGCTCGTCCACCATTGACCAGACGTTTTCGATTGGTGAGAGATCTGGAGAATGTACTGGCCAGGGCAGCAGTCCAACATTTTCTGTATCTAGAAAGGCCCGTACAGGACCTGCAACATGCGGTCGTGCATTATCTCGCTGAAATGTAGGGTTTCGTAGGGATCGAATGAAGGGTAGAGCCACGGGTCGTAACACATCTGAAATGTAGCGTCCACCGAGACGTGTAACTAATGGCACCCCATACTATCACGCCGGGTGATGTGAGTACCGGGCGTGAGTCGTAGCTCAGTTGGTAGAGCACTTGCCCGCGAAAGGCAAAGGTCCCGAGTTCGAGTCTCGGTCGGGCACACAGTTTTAATCTGCCAGGAAGTTTCATATCAGCGCACGTCCCGCTGCAGAGTGAAAATCTCATTCTGTTCGCGCAGATGGTTGTCGTCTTGCAAATGTCCCCATCTGTTGACTCAGGGATCGAGACGTGGCTGCACGATCAATTACAGCCATGAGGATAAGATGCCTGTCATCTCGACTGTTAGTGATACGAGGCCGTTGGGATCCAGCACGGCATTCCCTATTACCCTCCTGAACCCACCGATTCCATATTCTGCTTACAGTCATTGGATTTCGACCAACGCGAGCAGCAATGTCGCGATATGATAAACCGTAATCTCAATAGGCTACAATCCGACCTTTTTCAAAGTCGGAAACGTGATGGTACGCATTTCGACTCCTTACACGAGGCATCACAACAACGTTTCACGAGGCATCGCCGGTCAACTGCTGTTTGTGTATGAGAAATCGGTTGGGAACTTTCCTCATGTCAGGACGTTGTAGGTGTCGTGACCGGCGCCAACCTTGTGTGAATGCTCTGAAAAGCTAATCATTTACATATCACAGCATCTTCTTCCTGTCAGTTAAATTTCGCGTCTGTAGCACGTCATCTTCGTAGTGTTGCAATTTTAATGGCCAGTAGTGTATATGTATTCTATGTTAACAAATTTCTCTTCTTCAGAAACGCTTTCCTTGCCATATCCAGTCTACTTTTTTATATTCTCTCTACTTCGGTCATCATCAGTTATTTTACTCCCAAATAGCAAAACTCATTTACCACCGTAAATAACTCATTTCCTAATCTAATTCACTCAGCATCACCTGATTTATTTGGCTACATTCCATTATCCTCGCCTTGCTTTTATTGACGTTCATCTTACATTCACCTTTCGAGACAATCTCCATTCCGTGCAACTGCTCTTCCAAGTGCTTTGCTGTCTCATTCATTGGTTTCGTTTATTAGACATATTTGTGAAATTCTTGTGACCTATTACTCGTACAATGTCTTCCAGAATCTGATTACATTCTCCATAAAATATGTTTAACCCCAACACCATGAAAGGAAATTAGCACAGCATTTTGACTGATTCCGCATGGAGTTGTGTATCTTTCTCCCCCCCCCCCCAAAAAAAGCAACGCTATTGGTATCTATGGCCCTTGTGGAAACATCTGGTGGATACCTATTTTGTATTCGGCTGCAGTTAATTGTCGCGTAGTTAGGGGTTTCCCAAACTACGTGCTCCACTGCCGAGATACCACAGAAGCACGTACTGATCCTTAATAGCCAGACCTAACCGTTGTTCGTGAATTGTTAGCACTTCCATCATTAGCCGGATGAGCATCCCGATTCTGCGTCACTGTTACGAACTGTACAGAAGTTCTTCTTCTGGCACAGATATCAAATCTGTGTAAACGAAATTCTATTTTAGGTTGGTGCACCTTGCACAGTTCAGTAATTCGAATTCAGACGTGATCTGCGGAGTACATTTCGGAAAACCATTGTGAAGTCGTTGACGAGTAAACCGGAACCACGAACAATCTAAACATTCTTACCTGTATTGGAATGTGATGCGACGAAGCGACATTGTTCATTTCTATAAAGAAACGATAACCCTAGATAAACTTACAATTGCTCTCAACGTATCTTAATGCAAAGAAAATAATCTCATTTTGGTTTCATGTTTCATTGCAAAACAATCCGTCTGTAATATAATAAGCAGCTTACAGACAACGAGTCAGAATAATGTTCACTCTACAAATATGAAAACTTTACAAAAACCTTCAGAAAGTTCCGTTTCCGGTATTTAGCTGTCATTAGATGCTTCCATGTGTTTACGTAATACTCCTACCTTTAATAAGTTGTAGCTGACTGTGAGTTTTTTCAATATCCACATGTCACTTCTTGCTATCCTTGAGGGTGGCAGGTACCGTTTCTATGCTTGTCAACGGAATGTTTGTCTCACGTAGTGTGGTTACTTTCCTTATACAATCACGCCTGAACACAATTCATTGAAATATGAATATTTAATGCTTGGGAGTTGTTTCACAAAACAAATATGTAGAGTATTGGCATGAAAGAAAATAAAGTTTATCTGTGTTTGATGGTGTATCGAAAAGTAAACTCTTGCAAACTGACGAAGATTTCTAATGAATGTGGTACCTTATCTTCAGCAGCTAAGACTTTTCGAGAAGATGATAGACTTGAATGACGTTCGAAAACACCATGTAGGTGATATTAAAGGCATTCAAAGTACTGTACCAAATGTTTTGTTGCCATTATCAAATAGAGAGAAGAACGTCATGTACAGCGGAGAGGTTTTATTTACTAAACAACATCCAATAGCGGTTTTATTTAGTACTATTTTTAAATGTTTGTAATTTACGTTACATGTCTCCAAGTGCAAACAAAAAACGTACACAAAGACCTCTGACAAACTTCAGCAAAACGGAAACTTGGATAAAATCTCAACAGACACTCTAAGACACTACATCGTGACGCGTAAGGCGTAAATATCCATCAAAATAGACATAAGCTATCAAACATACATTTTTTTAATAATTTTATACGAAACTGTATATAGCATATTGCAGGATTACTCGAAAATGGCAAACTGTCGAAACGCGACTCGTCGTGTACAAATAACGAGCTAATAAAGTCATTGGGCAGCAGAAAACTTAAAACTTCTTTCACTGACCTGCGGTATGCTGCAGACTCATAAAAGAAACTTTTGGTATGACTTTACCGTTCGTGACTGAGCGTTCAGTCTTTGAAGTACAATGAAGACTCAGTGGTTTGTAGCCTGGTCGTGTTACAATAAATTCATTGCGATATGGTTTACTGAGAGGTTGCATAACTTGACTAATTTATTTCGCCAATGTTGTTTCGAGCATCGTCCACTTCATTGGTAGTTATAGAAAGCCCTCATACATTGTGTGAATTTGAAAATATTGTTCCAATGTGAATGACATTGTCACATCCAAAATTAAGTATTACAATAAAATATTCAGATTCAGAACAACCACATCGATCCAAGTACCAGGAATACATCTAACACTTAGCATAAAAAGTGTTTGTAAACATTATTGGTCAATACACTAACTGGATAAATATCTTGATTAAGATGTAATAAAATAAAACATAACATTTGTTAGTACTTCAGACAAATGCTGTCGGCAGAGGTATTTCTACAGCTACCACTAAAGATGAATGCTGCTCTCGATGTTCGTCCCGCGCAATAGTAGTTCAACTTACACGACCGTTAACCACACAACAACGAATACTCGTTCTGTGATTTTTTATTCGGCCGGTAACATCTTATTAACGTAACGACATATATATATCGCAACGGCAGCAACTCTGACTTATCACCGACGAACCGGTTGACACTAGTCAGTAGGGGGCCGTTTTTCTATTGTATTCAGTCCACTGGAACAGCCAGTCAGATGAAGTATTTGGCAGGCGACAACGGAGACCGGCACCAATCATTACATAATTTTTAACTGAACTATTCCCCAACTCTCCACCGTGACCTGCTTCTTATTCTTTGTTACTGAAGCATTACTTCTCTACACACACTTCTCTAGCGGGTTACAAGTTTCCGTAACGTGGTGATAACTATTAGCACTTCAACAAAATGCATTTTGTTACCATTCTGGTTAAAAATGGTGTCAGTCCACCTCTACAGATTTTAAAACCACAACAGTTCACAGTCAGTGGTTGGGAACCTTTCCGTACTACTGTAAAACACTAGTCAGAATAAGCAAGTTGACATCAGTTCATAACATCACTCTTTCGACCAAACTATTCTTTAGTCACACATTGCCATCTGCCTAGAAGACAGGACAATTTTCCCATTAACCCCAATAGGAAGAATTTTGAGGATCGTAAGAGATAGTAACAAGAACGTAGACACGCTCTTCATCAAGAGTTCGGTTGACGTCAGTAGAGACACCCGTGCCACAGCGCTATAATGTGGTGATGCGAAAATCCTTTCAGACCACTCTGACCATGACAGGAGTGTCCTCGTGTCACTGGTTTTGCTATCACAATTAATTGCATAGGTTCACCAACTGCGGCGTAGTCGCACACACAATCAGTGATCCAATACTGTCAAATGTTTTTTTATTCCAGTCTTTGATCACAATATCAATTCTTTAGACGATGAACGGTTTCAGTCCGTAATGAACATCCTGAGATCTCTTTTACACCATGGTCATTAAGGACTGAAACCGCTCATTGTCTAAAGAATTGATATTTTGATCAAAGACTGGAATAAAAATAATACTTAATTGCATAGCGTTAAGGATTAAAATACTAGTGCTCTTTCCTAGTGAAAGATTTCGCTGTATCTTATTACGCCATGTCTGCAACATCAACACGCCCGCTTAAACTGAGATTTATGCGGTTACAGGGAACAATTGAACATGCAAATAAGATATTCCCGGAAGAGAGCATTCACCACTTCGACGTGTTTCGTGAAATGCCTGAGTTTAGGTACAAGATATAGTACGTTTCTTCGGCTTCCTAAGGATTCGTGAGGAACTCATTCGGTGATGAGGACCAGCTGCACGGATTAGGAATACCAAACCTTTAGATTCTGCACCCCGAGATGGTGAGGCCGGAGATAGGTGACTACAGTGTTTTTTAGACGCTGGTAAACTGCCAATAGACAATCTGGGTCCGCGCAGAGCACCAAACGTGTTTGGTGTGTGGGTCGATTGTTTCCTCTACTTCTGTTCACCGAAAGAGTTTACAATCTGTAACGAGAACGTTAAATTCGATATTGACTGCTTCAAGGAAATCAGTGCACATACACAGCAGGGAAAACTGGCCGTTTAGCACTGGACAGCCTCCTCCATCTACAGCACCTAATGACTGCATGTTGGTCAATGAACTGCTGGATACAGGCCAAAAGGCCTGTAGTATCCCTACTCAGGAACAACCGAACATAACACGTGCAAACCACATTGTTAATTCGGTGTTGGAGTGAAACAGAGGGAAAGAAACAGATAATAATTTCATTACCAAAATAAACGCTGTAGTCACATCTGTTACTATGGAGGCTGGAGTGCTAAGCGCAACAGCCGTTTAGAGAGCCGGGCGGCACTTCGCAAGCCAGGTCCACCCTAAGCGATTGGTTCCACGTGACACAGAGTTAGTACCACTATTGGTGTATCAACTGCTTCATTATAGGGACCGCTTTGGTATCAGAAGAACGCTCCGGAACAGTAACCCACCTGTAAAGGAGTAGCTTACAAAATCCTAGTTCCACACGCGTCTGAACATTGCTCGTTAGTTTGGGACCTGTACAAGACAGCACTGATAAAGGAAATAGAAGGTACAAAGAAGAGAAGCCCGTTATGTC
This sequence comes from Schistocerca cancellata, assembly GCF_023864275.1. Lineage (NCBI taxonomy): Eukaryota > Metazoa > Arthropoda > Insecta > Orthoptera > Acrididae > Schistocerca > Schistocerca cancellata. The sequence continues at coordinate 203,912,687 of NC_064631.1, read as the reverse complement.
ACAGGTTCGTGAAGCAAGCGTTAAACTATGCTGGAGAAGCCCAACAAACTCCTGTAGCAGACGCTACACGAGATCTGTTCTCCCTCACGATTTGCTTCATAGTTAAAATTTCTAGAGTTTACGTTCCTAGGAATTAGCCACCGTATTGCACTCTATTAGGTATATCTCGTGAAGTCTAATTACAATTCTTCTTCCCCCGAACTATTTGCAACTGGGATAGGAAAGGGGAACTAGAAATCTTCCTCCTTTTTTCAGCTTCTTCAAAAAGTGTTTAAAATTGATATTATCGCTTTAAATTTATTTTAGTAATTCTTTCTATGTTTTCGGAAAACTTTTTGCGCACTATCTTTTTTCTCAGAATTTTACAATTTTATATTACTCTGTTCCCTCGATTTCTGTCTTCTTTATATAACTCGTCGTCTGCGAAAATTTTTATTAGCGTACGACCACTGATGACGTAGTCGTCGCGCACCCGTAGAGCGATAAAACAGCCACCGGCGATCCAGTAGGAACAATTTCTATTCCGAGGACAGCAGCACAACAATCGAAAGATTGGCATTAAAAAAATCATCGTCACCCAGGCTTACCTGAATCTCGTATTTCCTACTACCTTATCCTCGATGGAAGCTTGTTTGCCTACCGGATATGTGCTCACAACTTAACAACTGAAAAATGCAAACTATGGCCTTGTACATGCAAGACAATCCATTCCCTCTTGTACGGAGTCTGCTCCTCATGAAACATCTTCTTAAGCGAGACCCTTCACTCTACTTGATAGCAGGCGTCAGCTTCAAAACAGCTGAGTTTTGATTGTTAATCGTTTTGCTACAGGGATGGTGTCAATTAATTTTTCCTATTACGTTAATGAAAATTGATGAACACCTGGTTTGAGTGGTAAAAAGAAATACAAATGATGGAGGTAATGCAATGAATAGGATACTAAGCAGCTAGCAGTATCCATTTACTTCATTTACGCAGTTTTATAAAGAAACGGGAGGCGTAAAATGAAAGGAAATACTCAAAATACCTTAATTTTTCTTTTGATATCGGACTTGCCTTTGTTACTCTTTCTTTATTCTACCGCAACACAGAAAATCTGTAACTGCCTGAAGCACTTTCCCAATGCGCATAAAGGAAGGCCGTTTTAATGCCCGAAGTGCACTGACAACCTGAAATTGCTACGATCCATTCGAAACAAAGAAAATTTTTATTGTGATTTTAAGAGCGCTGTAAAACGTTTAACGTTCTGGGGCCTCGTAAATGTTTTATTGCCTTGTAGTCGGCGTATTAAAGTCCCTGGTTCCGTATTCAATGAGAACGTTCCTCATTTAAAGGGCTATATAATAGGTCACGTTAGCACCATAAAGCACGATTTTGTTACGTAAATTTCACGGAAGTTTCTCTTTTGTTCAAACGAAACAAAATTCTTCTTCCTGTTACGACCTGCGAAACTGCTGTTGGAAGAGAGAGACATATTTGTGGGTGGCGGAACGAATCTAAACTCCTACCATCGCCCCATATAATTCTAATAAATATATCGTTGGTCATGCATAAATTCTACAATATGAGATGAATGGTGGCATTACAGATGGAGAAAGCAAGTTAAAAAAAGATTAACCTTAAATTTCGATTACTGCGACAGAAGTATATTATGGTTTCTTTAGTATGTGACTAACTGACAAATAGCAGTAATGCTTACGTGCCCACAACAAGGCAAATCGATGTTCATGGAAAAATGTAAGTATATTTGCGTTTAATAAAGCAAGTAGGATAAATGTGTAGAGCTATTACCGGCATTTTCGAAGACATAATTACTTTGTATGAGAAATTATGTTGGCCAAATATAAATTCAGCCACAAATAAGGAACATATGAAGCCACTAACATAACTCTGATTACCTTACGTCACAGTTTACCTAAATTAAGAACTTTGGAACAATTTTTATACAGGTTAGTCTTTTAAAGTCGTAGTTGCATCATAATTCATTTATTTTCATGACAAAATAGTCAAATATTTACCATGCTGTTCCGATATCATTGTCTTTGGAATCTAAACTAGTAGTCCACAACATGTTCAAATGCCAGCAGCAGCTTGCCCTTATGATTACGAAGTTCTTTAAATATCAACATTACCGGGAGCACCACCTGAAAAAAAGTAGGGGTGGAACACATAAGTGTCTGAAAGCAAAAACTGACTATCGACTAAGCGCGTCACGTTGCACTGATGCTGGCTGAAAATCTAATCTATCATGGCTGCCTCAGTACCTCTCAGTATCATGCAGTCACTCATGAGGCCTTCCGCGACTGCATTCTCAAGGCGAAAGCTCTCTAGTTCCAGAAGCATCAGTGAAGTGCATCAAAGATACTGCCATGTGTCCTGTCACGAAAGCGATGTTCTTAAATAAAGCGAGCTTATTTTTCAAAGGTTGTTGCCTCACCGTCACAATTACGAGTGTGTTTAATTATAAAAATGTGCTGTCCACAGAGTATCCAAAACCTCACATTAACGTAGTAAATTACTCCGATGCTAACTATTCACCTATATGTTCTATACGGTGGACTATGTATCCAGGTAAATGCCTTGCAGCTGCACACATAACTCATTAACTGTTATTCCTTACGTCTGTCAGAATAGTTTCGCTGTCTCGAAAGTTTGGTATTGCTATCCATTCCCGATGAAACTCTTATAACATAAGAATACTCATAAGGAGAGGCCCCATTATTATTTTGAACAAATCTGGAATGTTGCATGTCAATTATGGCGTGAGGGCTCTTTACTAGAGTGCTTGAAACCGATAGATAGAAACAGGAGTATCCTTTGTATAATACACAGTTATCACGGCAAACTAACATCTACAGGAAGTAATAGATACCTCCAATCACGATTAAATAATGAGTTGAACGACCACGTATAAAACCCATCTACCTGTTTACAACGTCGCCGGCCGGTGTGGCCCTGCGGTTAAAGGCGCTTCAGTCTGGAACCGCGTGACCGCTACGGTCGCAGGTTCGAATCCTGCCTCGGGCATGGATGTGTGTGATGTCCTTAGGTTAGTTTGGTTTAATTAGTTCTAAGTTCTAGGGGACTGATGACCCATAGAGCTCAGAGACATTTGAACAATTTTTTGAACTACAACTGTGCGCCGTTTGCCCGTTTTAGCCATTTGATAATATAGATCTGACATTGTTTCGTAACTGACGACGCGTTCCTTATGGTAGACGGTGACTGAGAAAATTTAGTGGAACAACATTTTCCACAACAAACTTTTTTCCATTTTTCATTAACACCTTCCCTACAGTTTCTCAGTCAAGTGATGAAACATAATTACTGTTGCATCTTCACCTCGATGGAAATTTAAAAAGCTAACTTGGAACAAAATGCTAAAAAACTCGTCACGATTTTCGATTTCATTCCTGTGCCAATTAAGAACAATAACAAATTCACTAAAGCTGTCACAGAGTTAGCATAAAGAACAACACCCAGAGGACACAGGAAACAATACATCCCAGGATGGTCCTACGAGTGTGATGAGCTATACGGGGAATATGAACTTACACATTCAAATAAAACAGCAGCTCTGAATGCCCACGGAAGAAGGACATGGCAAGAAGCTACAGAGAGCCTCCACTTATTCGAGTAGTAAAGCGTCGCAGCTAATTGGATGCAGATTCCAAGCCTGATAGATGCGAACACAACATCGCACCAAACGAAGTCGCGACACGCTTATAGCAGCACTCTAAATCAGCTACAACAAAAACCGCACTAGACTACGAACAAAAAACCTACGCTATACTTGTGAAAACACAGTCACGATCCAAAAGCTCTTAGCAATACCAGCCCACTCCCTCCCCCCCCCCCCCCTCCCTCCATTCAGAGCTTTCACGCGTGTTCACAACCGATGAACTGGAGGAAGCGTTGGCAAGTGTGTGTACAAACAAACCGACTGGTTTTGACGAAATGTATTCAGAGTTCCTGAAAAATGCGGGCCTGAAATCTATGCGATGGATGTTACAGCTATATAGTATGATACTGATCACTGGAAAATTGGTAACATAATTTAGGGCTACAAAGGTAACAGCTGACAAATATCCTGGTAAAGATGGCACCGAACCATCACATTACCAACTCAGATGACTACTTAGTGTAATTTACAAACTACTAGAAAGAATGTTGGTAAACCGGATTCAACTAGCTCCACTACATCAAACCCGTTTTTGAAAGAATGTCTGTTGCTATGAACAGGTATTGGCACTAGCATCTTTATCGAAGGAGGGTACCAAAGCAAATGAAAGACTGCAGCAGCACTTGTTGATCTTAGGGCTGCATTTGGAACCGTACAGTGCCATAGCCTGCTGCTTAAATTTGCTGAAATCATGAATGTAAAAAGTTGGTGAATTTTGTGTATATTATGCTGAGAAACAGACGATTTCAAGCATTGCTTGGAGATGAAGGCAGCAGATGGCGAAGGTAGAATTATGGGCCACCGTAGGGCTCTGTGGTATCACCAGCCCCTTTCAGTCTTTATACCAGCTGTAGGCCCAACACTAATGCTAAAAAGATTCAATTTTCGGACGACCTAGCACTAGCTTATGAAGCAATAAAGCTGGAAGAATGTGAAGGATCATTGATCATAGTTTTACACATAATTGGCGACTATTTCTAGAACTGGAGATTGACGCCAAATCCGTTCTAAACCGGAGGTAAATGCTTACCATATTAATAACAGTGAGGTAAATCACACATTAAATGTGATCATCGACAATGTCCCGATGGCACACTACCCATACCCAACATACTTAGGGGTCATTTTAGAGCGGGATCTTACCTCCAAGAACCATTTAAAAACGTAGCAAAAAAGTAAAACCAGAATTGAAATTGTCCGGAAACTCGCCGGCTAAGGATGGCGTGCAATTGCAGATTCCGTACTGCTGCATTGGCACTGGTTTACTTCACGGCAGAATACTCTGCCCCACTATGGGAAAATAGTGCACATGAACGCATATTTGACGTCAAATTGCGCAATGAGAATAATCAGTGGCACTACTAAATCTACATCACTTTCATAGCTGCGTATATTATGTAATATTGCACCTCCATCAATAAGACGAGAACCAACAGCAATACGATAAGAGAGTTCCAAATGTCTTTGACTCATCAAAACTCCCTTTTTTATAAGCAACTACAGAATACACCTGCCAGCATGCTCAAATCCAGAAAACCACCCTGGCCAACGCAAGCTGTATATGATGTTTGTCACACAAGCTGTATATGATGTTTGTCACAAATGAAAACACGTTTGGCAGAAGTTTACTCCGACTAATTCTCATCTTATAACTGACTAACAAAAGTGTAAATGAATTTGGTTTTCCCAGAAAACTATTGACACCCATGAATCGATTCCGCTCAGGGCGTCGAAGATGTGGTGCCTGTCTGTATGAATGGGGGTTCAAAGCTGCCCCGGTGTGTGACAGTGGTGATCCTGTGCAAACTATACAGCACCTGATTGCAGATTTTACTCTGCGAAACTTTCCTGGTGGATTCATCGAGCTGCGTTTGGTGACACAGTGGTTAAGAAACCTACATATTCAGTAATAATCTTTTCTCGAGATGGTTTGTTTCCTTGTTTTTATTATGTTTTTTGTGCATATTTAATATTTTATATATGAAGTCCTTAAATGAGGCTATAAAATCTGTAAAATGACCATGTAAGCCTCACTGACAACACCGTGACAACACTGTTTTCAAACTTAAGAAGCCCTGTTGAAACAAGTTACCTACACGTGCATTTTTATTAAGTTTGTCAACATGCAGTGATGAACACAGTGTTACAGTAACCGGTATTACCATTTTTGTTTCTTCTTCAATACAATTATATCTCATATATTTCTTCATACAATACAATGAGTGTCCGTTATGTATGACGTAATTTCCTGAAAATATAGACCTTTACTACATTCTGTGCACTGGTTACTGGTTTCGTTATTCTGATCTTTATTGTTTCTGGCTAAAAGTTCCAAATATCGGAAGACTTACGGGTTATAATTTAGTAACATTTTTTCTACTTGATATTTTGTTGTTAACCTCTTTCATTGGTTTTATCGCTTGTTTATTTAAGTTAAGAAAAGTGTTTTTTACACTCTAATTTTCCCAACAACTTTACTGTACGTGAATATAAGGTACGTTTAGTGTCCTGTAAAGTATGGTGAATGAGAGACCCTTAGAGTGGTGTACGGGTTCGATTTACTGGCAGTAAACGCCGATTAATTAGCCAGAGAAAGTAAAGATCACATTCAGATATCGAATTTGCCTGGAGATGGGGGCGATGATTTTACAGGGGAAACTCTGAGTCACATTTCCCGTAAACAGAGCACGTACCGTCAACAGCAGAGTATGAATCATCGAAGGAAAAATTTGTCACACAGTCCATGTACACAGAAAAGTCACCACTACTGAGCTTATAAGGCACTCTTCGAACAGATTCATTTAGCGGAGCGATCTGTGAGGCATACATAATATTATAGTTTAACGTCAGAGTGTGTGCCCACCGCAGTTTTTATAACGGTTTCTGCCTGGCCTCTGTCGCGCTCGCCTCGCAGAGATATGTCCTATTCTCCTCATAACGATATATTCATCTTGCGATGGGTCAAATATCTCTCCATTTTGGTCCTTGTCAGACCAACTCATGGCAGGATACAATACACGTAAGCCTCCGTAACTGCCGGCCGGGGTGGCCGAGCGGTTCTAGGCGTTACAGACTGGAACCGCGTGACCGCCACGGTTGCAGGTTCGAATCCTGCCTCGGGCATGGATGTGTGTGATATCCTTAGGTTGGTTAGGTTTAAGTAGTTCTAAGTTCTAGGGGACTGATGACCTCAGAAGATAAGTACCATAGTGCTCAGAGCCATTTTGAACCATTTGAACCGCCGTAAATCTCAAAAGATAGCGACTCAGTTTCAGAGTAGCCCCAGACTATTCTTAATAACGTGACAGCACCTTCTTAGAACTTTGTTCAGCATTTCAACTTGTTTTCCACTTTTAATAATTATTTCGTTGTTCTCCTACAAATTTTATCTAAGAAGTTGAGCTCTCCCATAGAATTACCTCTAAAACATGCCCCTGTCTTTTCTGCCGTCATAGGGACTTTCTCCATCAATTAATTCACATGTATCCTTTAAAACACACTTACAGAGGCTTGTATTATATGCCTACAACTATTTCTTACTACTAACAAGTAATTTCCCAAATTATTTAAGAAAATCGAGAAAGTAAAAGCACTAAATGCAGTGGCTAACGTTCTTCGTAGTGAACCTTTTTAATATGTTGAAGAGCTTTTGTAATATATATTTGCCTTCAGTTACTTACCAGAACGGTAGGATTTATGTCACTTGTACCCAAATTTATTGAACATTAGGTTAGAAAATTTAGAATTGGAAATAGATAGGTTAAAGTTAGATATAGAGGTAATTAGTGAATTTCGGTGGCAGAGGGTTCAAACGGTTCAAATGGCTCTGCGCACTATGGGACTTAACATCTATGGTCATCAGTCCCCTAGAACTTAGAACTACTTAAACCTAACTAACCTAAGGACAGCACACAACACCCAGCCATCACGAGGCAGAGAAAATCCTTGACCCCGCCGGGAATCGAACCCGGGTGTGGGAAGCGAGAACGCTACCGCACGACCACGAGATGCGGGCGTGGCAGAAGGAACAAGACCTCTGGTCAGGTGCCTACGGGGTTATAAACATAAACTCAAATAGGGGTGATGCAGGGGTAGGTTTAATAATGAATAGTAACATAGGAATGCGGGTAAGCTACTACAAACAGCATAGTGAACGCATTATTGTGGCCAAGATAGATACGAAGCCCACGCCTACCACAGTAGTACACGTTTATACGCCAACTAGCTCTGCAGATGACGATAAAATTGAAGACTTATATGATGAAACAAAAGAAATTATTCAGATAGTGAAAGCAGATGAACATTTAATAGTCATGGGTGACTGGAATTCGGTAGTAGGATAAGAGAGAGAAGGAAACGTAGTAGGTGAATATGGATTGTGGGTACGAAATGAAAGAGGAAGCCGCCTGGTAGAATTCTGCACAAAGCACAACTTAATCATAGCTATCACTTGATTCAAGAATCATAAAAGAAGGTTGTATACATGAAAGAAACCTGGAGATACTGACAGGTTTCAGATAGATTATATAATGGTAAGACAGAGATTTAGGAACCAGGTTTTAAATTGTAGGACATTTCCAGGGGCAGACGTGGACTCTGACCACAATCTATTGGTTATGATCTGTAGATTAAAACTGAAGAAATTGCAAAAAGGTGGGAATTTAAGGAGATGGGACCTGGATAAACCGACTAAACCAGAGATTGTACAGAGTTTCAGCGACTGCATAAGGGAACAATTGACAGGAATGGGGGAAACAAATATAGTAGAAGACGAATGGGTAGCTCTGAGAGATGAAGTAGTGAAGGCAGCAGAGGATCAAGTAGGTAAAAAGACGAGGGCTAGTAAAAATCCTTGGGTAACAGAAGAAATATTGAATTTAATTGATGAAAGAAGATAATATAAAAATGCAGTAAATGAAGCAGGCAAAAAGGAATACAAACGTCTCAAAAATGAGATCTACAGGAAGTGCAAAATGGCTAAGCAGGGATGGCCAGAGGACAAATGTAAGGATGTAGAGGCTTATCCCACTAGGGGTAACATAGATACTGCCTACAGAAAAATTAAAGAGATCTTTGGAGAAAAGAGAACCACTTGTATGAATATCAAGAGCTCAGATGGAAACCCAGTTCTAAGCAAAGAAGGGAAAGCAGAAAGGTGGAAGGAGTATATAGAGGGTCTATACAAGGGCGGTGTACTTGAGGACAGTACTATGGAAATGGAAGATGATGTAGATGGAGATGAAATGGGAGATATGATACTGCCTGAAGAGTTTGACAGAACACTGAAAGACCTGAGTCGAAACAAATCCCAGGGTGTAGACAACATTCCATTAGAACTACTGGGAGCCTTGAGAGAGCCAGTCCTGACAAAACTCCACCATCTGGTGAGCAAGATGTATGAGACAGGCAAAATACCCTCAGACTTCAAGAAGAATATAATAATTCCAATCCCAAAGAAAGCAGGTACTGACAGATGTGAAAATTGCCGAACTGTTAGTTTAATAAGTCACGGCTGGAAAATATCAACGCGAATTCTTTAGAGACGAATGGAAGAACTAGTTCAAGCCGACCTAAGGGAAGATCAGTTTGGATCCCGTAGAAATATCGGAACACGTGAGGCAATACTGACCCTACGACTTGTCTTAGAAGCCAGATTAAGGAAAGGCAAACCTACGTTTATAGCATTTGTAGACTTAGAGAAAGCTTTTGACAATGTTGACTGGAATACTCTCTTTTAAATTCTGAAGGTGGCAGTGGTAAAATACAGGGAGCGAAAGGCTATTTACAATTTGTACAGAAACCAGATAGCAGTTATAAGAGTCGAGGGATATGAAAGGGAAGCAGTGATTGGGAAGGGAGTGAGACAGGGTTGTAGCCTCTCCCCGATGTTATTCAACCTGTATGTTGAGCAAGCAGTGAAGAAAACAAAAGAAAAAATCGAAGTAGGTATCAAAATCCATGGAGAAGAAATAAAAACTTTGAGAGACAGCAAAGGACTAGGAAGATCAGTTGAACGGAATGGATAGTGTCTTGAATGGAGGATATAAGATGAACATCAACAAAAGCAAAACGAGGATAATGGAATGTAGCCGAATTAAGTCGGGTGACGCTGAGGGAATTAGATTAGGAAATGAGACAATTAAAGTTGTAAAGGAGTTTTGCTATTTGGGGAGCAAAATAACTGATGATGGTCGAAGTAGAGAGGATATAAATTGTAGACTGGCAATGGCAAGGACAGCGTTTCTGAAGAAGAGAAATTTTTTAACATCGAGTATAGATATAAGTGTCAGGAAGTCGTTCCTGAAAGTATTTGTATGAAGTGTAGCCATGTATGGAAGTGAAACATAGACGATAAATAGTTTGGACAAGAAGATAATGGAAGCTTTCGAAATGTGGTGCTACAGAAGAATGCTGAAGATTAGATGGGTAGATCACATAATTAATGAGGAAGTATTGAATAGGATTGCGGAGAAGAGAAGTTTATGGCTCAACTTGACTAGACGAATGGATCGGTTGGTAGGACATGTTCTGAGGCATCAAGAGATCACCAATTTAGTATTGGAGGGCAGCGTGGAGGGTAAAAATCATAGAGGGTGACCAAGAGACGAATACACTAAGCAGATTCAGAAGGATGTAGGCTGCAGTAGGTAGTGGGAGATGAAGGAGCTTGCACAGGATAGAGTAGCATTGAGAGCTGCATCAAACGAGTCCCAGGACTGAAGACCACAACAACAACCTGACTCCTTTTAAGCAATAGCAAAGTAAGTGAAATCTAGCAAGACGAGCACAAACTCATTGATCCATCAGTTTTGGCAAACATGAACATACTAGCTGGGATACATTCAAAATTTCCTCGTTTCTCTGCTTCTTAAGTGTCCACCTGTGAAAGAAATCGAGGTCAAATATGATTAGTATCCGTTCAGTGCAGTTGGAATCAGCACATACCACGGACACTATCTATTCGTTTCCGAGATGTAGAAGAATTAGGTGTTTCATCTGTCGCAGATACACTTCACAAAGACAGACTTTGCTAATAGGGGCAGTGATCAAGTTGTATAAGACCATAGTCAATTTCAGTTTCCGTATGTGTGAGGCCCACTTGTTGCAATTTATCTCTCTAGTCAGTAAGACAAAGAAATCTGGTGGAAATTAATACATTGTCATCTTTTGTTTAAACGACTGGAATAGATCTCGTATTTTTATTGTGATAACAAAAAAATGGTTCAAATGCCTCTGAGCACCATGGGACTTAACATCTGAGGTCATCATTCCCCTAGAGCTTAGAACTACTTAAACCTAACTAACCTAAGGACATCACACACATCCAAGCCTGAGGCAGGATTCGAACCTGCGACCGTACCGGTACCTCGGCTCCAGACTGTAGCGCCTAGAACCGCACGGCCACTTCGGTCGGCATTGTGATAACAGGTTTAGGTAGATTTAGAGCATCTTCAGGTATAAAGCTGCCACCGTCATCAGCATGTGAACATTGTAATAATTCTGCTTTTACCATCAAAATCACATTGTACCAGAGTCTTGATGACGTTGGCCGAATTAGGCCAATGTACGACAATGTGCTGGCTGATGCAGACCGTTAACGATAGAGAACGTGATCTGAACTAGATGTTCCAAATCAATGTGTTATCGCTCCATGGCGGACGTGTTCACTTCTCTAAGGAACGGCAACTTGGGAGGGCGGCGTCAAGCCGGTATTCTAACACAAATGAGTCGCTATGGTGGTCGGAATGACGCGTAGGGGGTGGGGGAGGGGAGAGGGGAGTCAGCTGTTTTTGTTTACCGTGATGATAGTTCTTGTTTTAGTTGTTAACTGAGAGAAACAGACGAGGACATATTTTCCTAAATCCGGTAACGATAATAGTGGAGTCAGATAACAGATGGTTCTAAGTGTAGTGCAGCAACTGACAGAGGTCCAGTGCGGGTTGTAAGTAGAGTATGGCTGCGAATCTTGGTGCAATACTACTGCGGACCGTACTTATACAGAAAAAAATTAGTTCCAGTTTTGGCCACCAGGTGCTAACCAGGCGCTGTACACCTTTTGTATTACGGTATGATATCCACGCTATCATTTGACAAACCTTAACGTGAATGAACAGCATGGGCATCGAGAAGAGAGACCATGACGTGTTAGTAAGACTGTTTTATGTGAATAGCGCCAATTACAGTGCTGCATTGCAAGAGTATCGGCGACTGGAAAGTCTGAGGATAAGAACTGTGTTATTAAACGGTTTCAAGACGTGCTATGTGGCAACTGGAAGAGGAAGGCGTCCTATTCGGGTGGTGGTTGCTGTAGCTGTAACTGACCGTCCAGCACGTGTCCCGAGTAGTGCTAGTGCTTTTGCAGCGCTACGGGAATTGGCCATCCCACAGTCAACAGTAAGGACAGTTGTGCGTTCTGTTTGACGATGACACTCATACAAGACCCGGACAGTGTAGTAAGTGAAACTTCGTAACGCGCTGCCATGTTATAAATTTGTCCTTCAGTTTCTGGTAAGGCCGAAGTGAATGACATGCAGCCGAGCAATATTCTGTGAAGTGGAGAGGCACGTTTTACGCAACAGGTTGCAGTGAATACACAGAACTGTCGAATTCGGGATACTGTGGCACCATGATTTGTGCACAAAGAACAACTTCACTCGCCGTTTGTGACTGTATGATGTGGGCTGAGAAACACCTTTATTCTCGGTTTGCTCTTCTTTGAAGGGAATGCACCTGGAGGACCTGTCACGTTTACCGTGACGTCCGCACTTTATCGAGACCTCTTGTACACTACGTGATTCCTGCTTTGGAAGACCGCAAAATGTGTGGAAAACACAGTTTTCAAGCAAGACAGGGCAACACAATCGCTCTCCCAGTGTAAGATCTGCGTAATACAACCTTCCGCGAACTTGTTATCCCCAGAGGTTTTCCAGATCACCTTATGCGAATGCACGTGACGTACGGTTCTCAGGATATCCAAAAGAAGGCGTTTACCAGTGACACGTTCGCTCTTACATGATCTGAAGTCCCGTACACACGGACACGTGGCACAGATTCCACCGGAACGGTTGACCACTTCCTTTTACGGTTGCAACATCTCACACACGTTTCTAGTATTCATACCAAACGAATTCTGTAAGCGACCGACAGTGCTAAAATCAACATTATGCCTTGCTCACTTGTATTTCAGCTTTTCTACCCACGTCCGGTTTCTGTTCCATTACATATGGGAACATTTCTACTCGTCTTTCTTGCATTCACAGCGTCAGATTTGCGTCTGGTGACCAACATCGGAAAAGAATTTTTTTTCAGCGTAAATCGGTTCCTAATTAACACATTAAAATATACACCAAGATTCGCTGCCATGTTATAATTCCAGCCCACATTGGACTTCTATGAGTTGCTGCCCTTTAATTGTGACAACCCAATACCATTGACAAAAAATCATAAATCGATTACACAAGCCAACGATGAAAACTTTTTTGCTGAAAATACCTTATTCTTAAGCTTTTTAGGGTGAGAACTCCAAATATGATAATTAAAAAACTGTATCACCCACCATTCTACACATTTTACAGTTGAATTTGTTAAATTAAGCGGTTTCTTAAATAATTTAATAGCTCTTATATAGTTAAAATAATTTAAAAAGGTGTAATGAATGTAGATGACGTTGGTAGCACTGGTGAAAAACAATTACTGGGAAAAAAGGTCGATTCTATTTTTGTGTTAACAGATGGTGTTTTGTGACTCTTGAAGCATTTTTGGTGTTTTGTTTACTGTCAACCTATCCTCACTTTCTCGTTTTCTATACATGTGCTCTGTACAATGTCTAATCGTGGTTGTAATAACTCTGCTGACAGTTTTTGTTATATTTGTGGCCAATTTGTGATTAAAAAACACCAAAGGAACAATACATAATTGGTCAAAAAGGTTTATCTACCATACTTTGCATCTAAACTTGGTGATCAAGATAAATCTTGGTCGCAGCATAAGGTGTGTTATGTGTGTGTTGAAAATCTCAGAAATTGGTCAAAAATGAGAAAAAAGGCTTTAGATTTGCTGTCCCTATGATATGGCGGCAGACAATAAATCATTCTGATGATTGCTACTTTTGCAGTGTTGATTATACTGGTCGTGATTCGAAAACCAAGAAGGTAATAAGCTGCGCTAACCTTCCGTCCGCCATCCGAACGCTACGGCATGGTGTAGATTTGTCGGTTCCTGAACCACAAGATGATTTAAATTCTATACCAACAGAAGTGTTTTCTGATGTACAATGTGATTTAGATGAACCAGATAATGATGAATTCCATTGTAATACGGGAAGTCTAGAGCCCAAATTGTTTATTCAGACCGAGCTTAAGGATTTCTTTAGGGACTTGGGCTTAACGAAAGAAGAGCCTCAGTTGCTTGGCTCTAGATTAAAAGAAAAGAACTTATTGGCAGTTGGAACCAGAATATACATGTATAGAAAGAGGGAGTAGCAGTTTTCCAAGTGTTTTCAACAAGAAGGTGATCTAGTGTACTGCTCAGACATTGCCAGTCTGATGAATGAGTTTGGTATTGAATAGAAAAAGGAAGGCTGGAGGCTGCTTATTGATTCAGCCAAAACTAAAAATTTCCTGGCAGGTTAAAACTGTGTGCCGGACCGAGACTCGAACTCGGGACTTTGCCTTCCGCGGGCAAGCGCTCTACCAACTCTAGAGCTTGCCCGTGGAAGGCAAAGGTCCTGAGTTCGAGTCTTCGTAAGGCGCACAGTTTTAATCTGCCAGGAAAGTTTCATAACAGCGCACACTCCGCTGCAGAGTGAAAATCTCATTCTCGAAACAACCCCCAGGCTGTGGCTAAGCCATGTCTCCGTAATATCTTTTCTTCCAGCAGTGCTAGTTCTGCAAGGTTCACAGAAGAGCTTCTGTGAAGTTTGGAAAGCAGGAGACGAGGTACTGGCGGGAGTAAAGCTGTGAGGACGGAGCGTGAGTCGTGATTGGGTAGCTCAGTTGATAGAGCGCTTGCCCGTGGAAGGCAATGGTCACGAGTTCGAGTTTCGGTCCGGCACACAGTTTTAATCTGCCAGGAATGTTTCATAACAGTGCACTCTCCGCTGCAGAGTAAATAACTCATTCTGCACCCAAAACTAGTTTAAAGGCTGTTTTATTACACAATGGTAACATGCAGGCATCTATGCCTGTTGAAAATTCTGTACATATGAAAGAACGCCATGAAAACCTTGAAATAGTGCTAAATAAAATAGGCTATTCAGCTCATGGTTGGATGATATGTGGCGATACAAATGTAACATGCATGCGCCTTGGTCAGAAAGGTGGCTTTACCAAATTTCCATATTTCTTGTGTGAATGGGACAGTAGGGCTAGGGATCAACACTTGTGCACAAAGAACTGGCCTGTGAAGGAGTCTTTAAAAATGATTAGAAGAACGTTCTACGCAAAAAGATTGCAGATCCAAAAAAACTTACTCCTACCACCTCTATATATAAAGTTAGGCCTAATGAAACAATTTGTGAAGGCTTTGCCTAAAGATGGACCATGTTTTAAGTATCTCTGCCAAAAGTATCTCTGCCTTTCAGAAGCTAAACTAAGAGAAGGCGTCTTTGTCGAACCTGAGTTTAGAAAATTGATGTTTGATGCTAACTTTGAATCCTCAATGACCTTAAATAAGAAAGAAGCATGGGTATCATTCAAGCAAGTCGTTACCAAGTTCTTAGGACATGAAAAAGACCCAGAATATATTTCTAATATAGTTACAATGTTAAAGAAGTTTAAAACCTTAGGATGTCTAATGAGCTTGAAAGTTCACTTTTTGAACAGTCACTTTGATTACTTCCCGGACAATGTAGGAGATGTTAGTGAGGAGCAAGGAGAGCGTTTTCACCAGGACATTAAAGTGATGGATAAACGCTACCAAGGCCGCTGGAACACTAACATGATGGTGGATTACTGTTCGTCACCTCACCGAGAAGGCAGCAAGCGACTCATCGTAGAAAGAGCTACACAACAAGCTTCAAAGAAGAAAAGAGAAAGAAAATACAAACCAATTCGATCTTACAAGTGAATCCTGTATTAACACATATAATTGTTTTAAGTAACATACTGTAAATACAAACCATGCTTATGTGGTAACAAAGCATTTCATTAATTTCCCCGTTTGCCATATAGCATAGGATTTATATACTATATACTAAAAAGCATATTGCTCGAAAACTATGGGTGAAACAAAAATACTTAAGCTAGATTTGGATTCAGCTCATAAAAATCTGTAAAGATCAGCTATCAAAGTAAAAAAACTTTTTCAAAAAAGTTTTTCGTTGGCCTGTGTTACCAGTGAGTTTAAAAATCAGACTAGTATATAAATACAACTATGGTTTGAAACACAGTTTTTGAACTGAAACTTCATCTTCCACAAAACTTTGTTATGCCAGCAGGTGCTCCGTTTTGCAGTCAGTGGTTGCGCACGAAGTGGGAATTGCCAATTTCATTTTTCCAAGTTTTAAATAGTATGAGAAACCCTGCGCTCTAGGTAAACAAGTTTTTGTTGTAGAAGCTGCTCTCAGGACAAACAAAGGCTTCCATGTTTCTATACAGTCTCATCTTTAGCAGCGAAACGGTGGAAATCATATACCACTAGGGAAATAGAATGTCAAGTAGAAGGGACGAGATGGCCTTTGGTCTGAAAGAAAAGCTTTTCGATGTATTTAAGAACTGAGAACTTGTTACATCTAAGAACTGGTGCTTACGCATTGTTCGTTAATTGGAATACCATGCTAATGGAGGAACTGTTGTGTGAAACAAGTTTGACCACGGACATGAAAGAATTTTTGAAGAAAAATCATTCCCTTAGAAAACACATTTTCAAGGAAAACTGAAGGAGTTGCATACATGATCGGTCGGCATCGTGAATATGTGACAAGTTTGTGATCAGTTTTAACTCTGGTGAAGGTAATCTACTTTTTAATCGACAGTCAGAATCTCATTGCTACAACGCCGAAATGATTTGTCAGTGTTGGGAAGTCTTCTCTTGTGCAATGATGGAAATGGAAATGAGCGTATGGCGTCAGTGGCCGGTAGTTCCCAGACGGGAAGATCGGCCGCCAAGTGCAAGTCTTACTTTGTGACATTTCTCTGAACTGTTTCATACAGTAATTGAGTTTCTGGAGTCTATGGACTCAAACTTCTGCGTTGCAAACCACCGATGACATCTTTACTGGAACTAGTATGTTGGCCTGTTTCATCCTCTGCTGGGTTTAGAATCTCTCGAAGTTACCCATTCATCTGTACTGCTTTCCTCTGTTTTAATCGATTGTTCTGTAACGCTGTATTTGTTTCAGTTTATACATGTCCCGTGTCCTTATTTGCAGTCTGTAATTTTTTTAGTTTTGCGAGTAATCTGTAGCTCCTTACCGCTAAATTATTGTCACTCTCCGCAGCTGTCCCAGCAACTGTTTGATAGTTTAACATGTGTTTTCAAAATCTCTGATTTACTGCTGTATTAGACAAAGAAAGCGTTAGCGATGCACACTCAAACAAGCATTAGAGTCTGCACCTTGTCGTCCCGTTATCCTAAGGGAAACTCTTATACTTGCTATTGCAGCATGTCAGTACGACTTTGGCGCTGCTTGTCACATCGAGAAAATGATTGTTGCGAGCACCGCATTGTGATTGTATCCTGAATCACGTAAACCTCGTATTACGCAACCACCATTGTCACCCTCAGTAACAGCAACTGCAACAGCATAACCTCTCAACCAGTTTTACTCTGTGAGTGCACTGGTTCCGCAGCCACCCACACAACAGGGAACTACAGTTACCACTGACATTGGGATGCCGTCCACCAGTCGTGTGAACTAACATATTGACATTTCAGTGCTCCGTACCAGGAGGAAGATTCACCTGTGAGGCCTCACCGTTCGACCTCGTCTGCAAAGGACACACTGGTAAACAAATTTCTTCCAGCTCTCAGCTATAAGAGATTTTTTTTCCTGATTCATATTGTTTTTGACCTGCTGATTTCAAATCTGAAATCGGTTTTTCTCTGTATCCTCTGATTTTCATGTAATTTGAACTTTTCCATTCCAGCCGTTTCCGGTTGGATTAATTACTTAGAAGTGACCTGGACAAATATATGATGGTAGACTGTTGCTGGAGTTTTAAACGAGATATCTCTGAAGTTGTCCACAAACGGTAAAGCTTGAACCGATATTGGGTCTCTCTCCAAACTTGAAGCTGAAGTGTTGGCGGCTATATTGAAAGAAACATGTATACTGAGTGATACTGTAAAAGTTTGATATTGTTGAAGATGCAAAGAGGTCTTTCTTTCATATTTTGGAAAGGAAAATAACTTTCTTTATTGCCATGATGTCTGAGGTTCTCTTCAGCAATTAGGGATTAGAGTATACAGTCCAGATGATTAGCGTTTGTTTGCAAACAGTTGGCAGTATGAAGTGTGGACTATTAACCATACATAATGCAATATCTGTGCACCTGTTCAAGTTGCTCAATCCGTGAATTAGGAGAGGAGCATACTGACGGGAAGAGTGAAAAATCCACTAAAATACCAACACCACTACTGGTTAATATTCGTGGACCTTAAAAAGGTTAATTTGAAAAAAACACCAACTCACGGGATTTACAATGTATCCCTGCTGTATTTGCATGTACAACAGCCAAGGACGCGATTGTCACCGAAACCGGAAAGAGTGGCCTATAGTTGAGACTCTGCAAGCAGTTATACCGAATTTTGTCAACGATCCAACTGTCATTCGAGGAAAAATAATTTTCCCTCCTCTCCATATCAAATCATTAGACAGAGTTGGTGAATACTTCCAACATACGATCAGTACTCTTCTTGCATTATCCCTTGAGATGATGAAGGCTGAAGTGTTTAATGGCCCCCAACTTCAAGTTCTTCTACTTGAAGAAGGATTTATCACAAAGTTAAATATCAAGGAAAGAGTTCTATGGGTGTAATACGTGGTGACAAAGAAAACCTTCTTGGCAAGAAATAATCTGCTACCTGTGAAAATTTCATAGCTGATATGTTGTCAGTTTTATATGTCATGGGATTTAATATGAGAGTCAAACTCCATTTCGCATATAGTCACCTTGGTAAATTCCCTGAGAGTTCAGGAGACGTCAGTGACGAGCAACGCGAACGCTTCAATCAGGACGTCAAGACTATGGGAGAGAGCTATCAATGGAAATGAGACAAACATGCACTGAAGAGCCAAATATCCCAGCGAGCAGGCAGAAGTGCCATAACGCGGCGTGGACTCGGCTAATGTCTGAAGTAGTGCTGGAGGGAATTGACACCATGAATCCAGCAGGGCTGTCCGTAAGTCCGTAAGAGTACGAAGGGATGAAGATCCCTTCTGAATAGCACGTTGCAAGGCTTCCCAGATATGCTCAATAATGTTCACGTCTGGGGAGTTTTGTGGCCAGAGGAAATGTTTAAACTCAGAAGAGTGTTCCTGGAGCCACTCTGTAGGAATTATGGACTTGTGGGGTGGTGCACAGTCCTGCTGAAATTGACCAAGTCAGCCGGAATGCAAAATGGATATGAACGGAGACAGGTAATCAGACAGGGTGCTTACGTTGTTGTTGGTTGCTTTTTGGGGCAGGAGACCAGACAGCGAGGTCATCGGTCTCATCGGATGAAGGAAGGGAGGGGAATGAAGTCGGCCGTGCCCTTTCAAAGGAACCATCCCGGCATTTGCCTGGAGCGATTTAGAGGAACCTAAATCAGGACGGCCGGACGCGGGATTGAACCGTCGTCCTCCCGAATGCGAGTCCAGTGTGCTAATTACTGCGCCACCTCGCTCGGTCAGGGTGCTTACGCACGTGTCACCTATCATAGCCGTATCTAGACGTAACAGGGTCCGATATCTTCCAACTGCACACACCCCACTCCATTGCAGAGCCTCCACCATCTCGAACAGTCCGCTGCTGATATGCAGGGTCCATGGATTCATGAGTTTCCCTCCATATCCGTACACGTCTATCCGCTTGATAGAATTTGAAATGAGACCCATCCGACCCGGAAACATGTTTTCAGTAATTAACAGTGCTACGTTGGTGTTCACTGGGCCTAATCGATGATGTTTCGTTGAACGGTTCGCAAGCTGACACAAGTTTATGGCCCAGCATTGAAATCTGCAGCAGTTTGCCGAAGGGTCGCACTTCCGTCACGTTGAACGATTCCCTTCAGTCGTCCTTGGACCCGTTCTTGCAGGATCTTTCTCCGCCCCAGCAATGTCCAAAATTTGATTTTTTACCGGATTCCTGATATTCACGGTACACTCGTGAAATGGTCGTACTGTTGAGTGGTACTTAGGATACGTAAATAAATTTGTGAAATCAATGTGAAGTGAAGCAGAAATCAGAAAATAAATGAAAAACTTAGTTTAGTTTAGAAAAGTACACACTGGCAAACAGCGGGCAGAGCAGCAGTGCCACCTGCCTGCGCTTGCAAGTCAGCACGTCGGGAGAAACCATCGCCCTCCCCACATATGCGGAAGCTGTCGATTCAGCCGTCACACCGGCTCACGTGTTTCTCAATTGTCACATGTGATCTAAGGCCCTCGTCTATATTCCAAGAGCCAATGACCGACGTTAAGAAGATTCTTCGGGAAGCTTTTCAACGTGACAGACGAGGCAGTGACCGTGAAGTCGTTCACCTCCAGTGAACTGAAGTGAATAAATACGCTACACGCAGTGGGCCCGACAAGAGTAGTTTTCAGTTCACTTTCGGTGCTGAAGACCGTCATGCAGGAAAAGACTACAAGCTGGCCGCGGTGGTCTAGCGGTTCTGGCGCTGCAGTCCGGAACCGCGGGACTGCTACGGTCGCAGGTTCGAATCCTGCCTCGGGCATGGGTGTGTGTGATGTCCTTAGGTTAGTTAGGTTTAAGTAGTTCTAAGTTCTAGGGGACTTATGACCTAAGATGTTGAGTCCCATAGTGCTCAGAGCCATTTGAACCATTTTTTTTGAAGAGACTACATCGTACACAGAAGCACCAAGTCCGCCGCTGTAATGGAATAGCAAGCAGCAGCCTCGCCACCAGAAGACAGAAGTTAGAAGGTATTTGAAGACTGATTTTTACGTACCCGGGTGACTCGTGAGGACGGGAAGGAGACGGCTTCACATCAGCAGTCACCTGGGATGAAGATCTGACAGCCGAAGACTGGCAAGCGGGAGTCCGTTGTTCGAGTCCGGGACACTGGCCTTCCCCCGCCGCGCATCTCCGCTGGCCGATGCACAACATTGTCACACGCGGCCGCTTAGAGAAGAGAAACACTGGGACGCCATATCCAAGTTATCACCATCAGATTCACGACTTCGTTCTCAATAATTAAACGGGCCACAGCACAGCCACAGTGTTACGGAGATGTTTAACAAACTCAAGTGGCAGACTCTGCAAGAGAGGCGCTCTGCATCGCGGTGTAACTTGCTCGCCAGGTTTCGAGAGGGTGCGTTTCTGGATGAGGTATCGAATATATTGCTTCCCCCTACTTATACCTCCCGAGGAGATCACGAATGTAAAATTAGAGAGATTAGAGCGCGCACGGAGGCTTTCAGACAGTCGTTCTTCCCGCGAACCATACGAGACTGGAACAGGAAAGGGAGGTAATGAAAGTGGCACGTAAAGTGCCCTCCGCCACACACCGTTGGGTGGCTTGCGGAGTATAAATGTAGATGTAGATGTAGATGCGCGTCTCGAGTCAACTGGGCGACACGAGATACACACCGCCAGGTGTAATCAGACGCCGCCGCTCACGCAGCATGAAGGCTTCGCAAACGACACAGCTGCCGCTCTCCCAGACAGAACAATCCAGTAAGAAAATCATTTACAAAACTTTCAATAAAAGTTATCTTATGTATAAATGCTGTTTCAATCTACCTCATACCCTAGCCAAGGAAGAACCCACCCTGCCCTCATGTTGTTAAGAGAGAAAAATTAATTTATTTCGTGTTTTTTCACCCTGTCATAATGCTTCAGAATCAAATGCGCTTTGCAGTAATGCTGATCCTGACACTTTACTAGCATCAGAAGAGAAAACCCAGCTACTTTTAGTGTCACAAGTGTTACAGTACCTGAAAATCCCCACTTCGTCACTAACTCGGAGATTCTGTGTCCCATCGCTCGTGCGCCGACTGCGACACCACCTTCAGACTCCCGTAAACGAGCAATTATGGCAGCAGTAACCGATCTAACGACTGCACCAGACACTTGTCTTACATAAGCGTTGCCGACCGCAGCGCCGTATTCTACCTGTTTACATATCTCTGTTTTTGATACGACTACCTATACCTGTTTCTTTGGCTCTTCAGTGTGGAGTGTTAAACGAGATCTCCTTGAAGTAGACCACAAACAAAATAGCTCGAAAGAAAATTTCGTTTCTCAGTGGACTGTTTGCTTATAAGTCACAGTTATCTAGTGTACCGTTTTTCATGGTGGTTAATGTTTTAATTTGTACCACTGAATATATTTAGGCTGCGTTTCTATTCAGTTTGTAATTAATTTATACCACCAGGCTACGTTCGAGAGACTTAAATCAAAGGTTTATACCCGTACTTTATGATTGAATGGTAGAAACAAGAACTATTTTAATTTCTCGATGGTAAAAAAACAGGAGCTTTCTGAAAACCGACCTCAGATCTGAAATGAGAGTCCTCGAATTAGGGAAGAGTATCTACTGATATCAATGCAACAAAAATGTTCGGACCACTGATACAGGTGATCAGGAAATCCAAGTTCGTTTCTCACCCTCTACAAAGGAGCTTGAATGAGCTAGTTTAACTTCTCAAGGGGAAGGGGAAATGCTGTATTTGCCAATGACAGCGGTAGCGGCACAGAGTACCAGCTTTGTTAAATCACACCACTGGCGAAGCTGTGCTTGCTGGCTTACACTGAGAGCTGCAGTGACACTGGACCTGGATTGTGTTGTCTAAACACATACCGATCCAGAGCGCCACACCTGGTGACCCATGCCTCAGAACAGTATGTATCGCATATGACGACAGTATTCTGCCCGATGCGTCGATGTGGAATTGCACAGATCATGCGTCGCCGCTGCCACAGCAGTTGCGCACGCGTGCAGATAGCGGCGCGCGCCCGTGCGGCGTCCAGACGGCCTGATGGCTGGGTTCCGTCGTCGCGACGCTGCCAGCTACAGCCAGCCACCGCCGCGCGTGCCCCTGAATACAAACAGCGCCGCCGCACAGCGGCCGCAACCCGCGCGGAATAATATCGCGGGATTCGCGAGCCCGGCCGCCATCTCTTCCGCATCCTACCGTCGCGAGGGCCTCCCTCCCGTTTGCTCCCCGCCCACAGCGAGACAACTTTCTCAAAGCACAGTCCTCTGCCATTTCAAGCTGATAAGTAGCTACAGTCCTTTACCAGGACGTGATGGTGGACGTTCAGCTATTCACACAACGGCAGCATTTTTCATGAATAAATGAAGTGGCTTGTTTTTGTAATTCTGGTCTTCAGTTCTGGTCTTCAGCCCTCCACGCTACTGTATCCTGCGCAAGCCTCTTCACTTCGGTAGAACTACTGCAACATACATCCTTCTGAATTTGCTTACCGTATTCATTCCTCGGCCTCTCTCTATAATATTTGCCACCGCCCCACTTCCCACCTCAACCCCCCCCCCCCGCCCCCTCACACACACACACACACACACACACACACACACACACAGCCACATACACTCTTTCCTCCACTAGTAAACTGCTGATACATTGATGTCTCAGAACACGTCCTGTCAACTGAACTCTTCTTCTAGTCATGTAGTGCCACAAATTTTTTTTCTCACCAGTTCTGCTCATTCTCCTCATTGCTTACGTCATCTACTAATACTCAGTTTTATTTTTTTTTAGCACCACGGTTCAATACTTCCTATCAGCCTCCTATCTAAACAGTTTATGATTAATGTTTCACTTCAGTACATGGATATAATCCAGACAAATACCTTCCGATAAAAGCTTCTTAACACTTAATTCAATATTCATTGTTAACAAACAATCTTTCTTCACAAACAATTTTATTGCCATTGCCTGTTTACATTTTATATCATCCCTACTTCGACCATCATCTGTCATTTTGATACCCAAATAGGAAAACTCATCTACTACCTTAAGTGTCTCGTTTCGTCATCTAATTCCTTCAGCATCACCTGATTTAATTCGAATACTCTCCATTAGTCTTACTTTTCATTTTGTTGATGTTCATCTTATATCCTCCTTTCAATACACTGTCCTATCCCTTCAACTGCTCTTCCAACTGCTCTGCTGTCTCCGACAGAATTACAATGTCAGCAGCTAACTTCAAAGCTTTTTCGTCTTTTCCTAATTCTTCTCTGACTTCCTCTACTGCTTGCTCAATTTACAGATTAAATAACGTCATGGACCGTGACTCACTCCCTTCTCAACCACTGCTTCCGTTCCAAGCCCCTCGACCCTTTTAACAACCGTCTCGTTTCTGTACAACTTGTAAATACCGTTTCCACCACTGTATTTTATCGATGATACTTTCAGATTTACAAAGAGTCTATTTCAGTAAAGATTTTCAAAAGCTTTCTCCAAGTCTGTAAATGCAATAAACGTAGCATTGCCTTTCCTCAACTTCTCTTCTGCAAGAAGTTGTGGGGTCAGTATTGCCTCGCGTGTTTCTAAATTCCTCCAGAATCCAAACTGAACTTCCCGGAAGTCAGTTTCTACCAGTTTTTCCATCCTTCTGCAAAGAATTCCTGTTAGCATTTTGCCTCCGTGAATTATTAAATTGGTAATTCGCAAATATTCACATCAAGGAACTCTTCCTCCTTTTGCAATCAGTGAGGGTACCTCACATCTTTCACACAAGAAGCAATAGTTTTGCCACGGTTTGCTCTCCAAAGGCTATCAGTAGTTCTGTCGGAATATCGTCGACTCTCGGGGTCTTGTTTCGACTTAGATCTTTCAGAGTTCTGTCAAATTCCTTTCGCAGAATTACCTCTCGGATCACTACTTCAACCACGTTCACTTCTCTTTCTACACTATTGCCTCCAAGCATATCTCCCTAGTATAGACTCTCTATATACTCATTTCACATTTCAGCATACTCTTCTTTGCTTAAAACTGCTTTTCCATTGAGCGCTTGATAGTCACACAACTGCTTCTCTTTCACCCAAAGGCCTCTTCAATTTTCCTGTACGCACCTTCCCCATAGTAAAATACGCTTTTGCATCCCTACTTCTGGCCCCTAGCCATTCCTGCTTAACCATATTGCACTTCCTCTCAGTCTCATTTTTAGAAGTTTGTATTCCAATTCGCTGCTTCAATGCTGTATTTTTTTGTATTGTCTCATTTCAACATTAAATTCGATATCTCCTGTGTTATCGAAGAACTTCTTGTCTTTTTACATATATCATCCTCAGCGGTCTGCCCTACTTCATCTCTCAAAACTACCCATTCTCATTCCTTCCCCCTGTTCTAGTATATCGATGTCTAATGTACTCTCTGAAATTCTCAGCAATATCTAATTCTTTCAGGTTTTCAAGGTCCAATTTCCTTCATTCCCTATCTTTTCGCAATTCCTTCAGTTTTAATCAACAGTTTATTATCAATATACTATGATCAGAATCCACATAAGTCTTACAATGTATCTTATAATTTAAAATCTGGTCAGAGTCCACATATGTTTTACAATATGCCTTACAATTTAAAATCTGGTTCCGAAATCTCCTTTTCTTTTTTCACCATGCTTCTGACCAGTCTGATGCCTCCCACCATGAATTCCCCTCCTTTTCCAACATATTCATGTAAGAATGGAACTTGCAATTTACGTTCTCAGTTGTTTGCTGTATGTATTCCAACCTCTGTTTTCCTCTACTGTTTTTACCCTCCACTCTCTACAGTCCCATCGAAGTTATTCCCCGACGTCTTAACACATGCCCTGTCATACTGACCGTTCTTCTTGTCAGTGTTTCCAATATATTTCTTTCCTTGCCGATTATCGGCAGAACATCCTCATTCTTTACCTTAACAGACAACCTAATTTTTAACATTCTTCTTCTGTAGCATAATATCTCAAATCTTCGAATCTCTTCAGTTCGGGTTTTCCCCTCAGTCCAAGTTTCATTACCATACAATGATGCGCTCAAAACGAACTGTCTCAGAAATTTCTTCCTTAAATGAAGGCCTATATTTGACACTACAAGACTTCTATTCGTCAGGAATGCCTTTTTTGCCAGTGCTATTCTGCTTTTAACGTTTCTTTCTCTACTAAAGGTCTATGTTTGATGCTAGAAGGCTTCTCTTGGTCAGGAATGTCCTTTGTGCTAGTGATAGTCTGCATTTTACATCCTCCTTGATCCGACCGTTATGACTTACTTCGCTGGCTAGGTAGGAGAATTCCTTAATTTCATCTACTTCGTAATCACCAATCCTGGTGGTGAGCTTCCTCGTTGTTCTTATTTCTGCTTCTTCTCATTACTTTCATTTTTCTTCGATTTATTCACAGTCCATATTCTGTACTCATTAGATAGTTCATTCCGTTCAACAGGTCCTGTCGTTTTTATTTATTTGTTTTATTTAACGTCTAGTTTCGTAGGACCAAATTGAGAACCGGAACGTGTCAGTACATGAAATTACAACATAATAGTATTACCCGATAAAGTAAAATGTTGATTAATACAAAAAAAGTCAAGCCATAAATTTTAGTTAACGTAATCAACAATATAACATACAAGTCAGCTTAATTTTTCAAGGAACTCTTCGGCAGAATAGAAGGAGTGACCCATGAGGAAACTCTTCTAATAGATTATTGAAAAGTGATGCAGAAGTATACTGAACAACTTTCTGCACGAGAGTCCGATCCTAATTCAGGCTTGATTTCTGCTGAGTATTAACTGAGTGAAAGCAGCTTATTTTTGGGAATAAGCTAATATTGTTAACAAGAAATGACAGTAAGGAATATATAGGGTGTTACAAAAAGGTACGGCCAAACTTTCAGGAAACATTCCTCACACACAAATAAAGAAAAGATGTTATGTGGACATGTGTCCGGAAACGCTTAGTTTCCATGTTAGAGCTCATTTTAGTTTCTTCCACCTACGCTCAATGGAGCACGTTATCATGATTTCATACAGGGTACTCTACCTATGCTGCTAGAACATATGCCTTCACAAGTACGACACAACATGTAGTTCATGCACGATGGAGCTCCTGCACATTTCAGTTGAGGTGTTCGTACGCTTCTCAACAACAGATTCGGTGACCGATGGATTGGTAGAGGTGGACCAATTCCTTGGCCTCCACGCTCTCCTGACCTCAACCCTCTTCACTTTCACTTATGGTGGCATTTGAAAGCTCTTGTCTATGCAACCCCGGTACCAAATCTAGAGACTCTTCGTGCTCGTATTGTGGATGGCTGTGATACAATACGCCATTCTCCAGGGCTGCATCAGCGCATCAGGGATTCCATGCGACGGAGGGTGGATGCATGTATCCCCGCTAACGGAGGACATTTTGAACATTTCCTGTAACAAAGTGTTTGAAGTCACGCTGGTACGTTCTGTTGCTGTATGTTTCCATTCCATGATTAATGTGATTTGAAGAGAAGTAATAAAATGAGCTCTAACATGGAAAGTAAGCGTTTCCGGACACATGTCCACATAACATATTTTCTTTCTTTGTGTGTGAGGAATGTTTGCTGAAAGTTTGGCCGTACCTTTTTGTAACACCCTGTATATATATATATATTGAGAGGCCAATGCGAAATTACCCAGATTCGTGAAGTCGACAAGAGGTTCGTCAACTTACACCACTTACTGCCCGAACCGCCCGTTTCTGAGCCAAAAATATCCTTTTAGAATGTGAAAAGTTACCCCAAAATATAATACCATACGACATAAGCGAGTGAAAATAAGCAAAGAAAACTAATTTTAGTGTCGAACGACCACTCACTTCAGAGACCGTTCGAATAGTAAAAATGACAGAATTATGTCTCTGAACAAGATCCTGACCGTGGGCTTTCCACGACAGTTTACTATCAATCTGAACATGTAGAAATTGTAACTGTTCATTTTCACTAATCATAGGCCCATTCTGCGTAACTAAATTTCAGGTTTTATTGAATTGTGTGTTATAAACTGTAAAAACTCAATCTTACTGTGATTTAGCGTCAGTTTACTTTCTACAAGCGATGAACTTAGGTCATGAACTGCACTGTTTGAAACCAGGCCAATGTTGCACACAACATCCTTTACTACCAAGCTAGTGTCATCAGCAAACAGAAATATTTTAGAGTTAGCCATAAGACTAGAGGGAATATCATTTACATAAATAAGGAACAGGAGTGACCCCAGCACTGATCCCTGGGGCACCATCACTTGACTTTACCCCACTCAGACCCCACATCACGGCCATCCTAAAGTAAGAAGTGAACCAATTGTGAGCTATTCCCTGTATTCTGTAGAGGTCGAACTATTGGAGCAATATTTTTTGATCAACATAAGCAAACGCCTTAGTTAAATCAAAAATTGTGCCTAGCGTTCGAAACCTTTTGTTTAATCCATCATGTACCGCACAGAGCAAAGAGGATATGGAACTTTCAGTTTTTAATAGACTTCTAAAGCCGAACTGTACATTTGATAGCAAATCGTGTGATATAAAATGATGAATTATCGTTAAATACACATTCTTTTCAATAACTTTAGCGGGCGCTGATGGCATAGAAATGGGTCTATAACGATCTACATTATCCTTTTCTCCATTTTTAGAAAGCGGGTTTACTACTGAGTACATTAACCGTTCATGAAACTGACCATTGCCGGCCGCGGTGGTCTAGCGGTTCTAGGCGCTCAGTCCGGAGCCGCGCGACTGCTACGGTCGCAGGTTCGATTTCTCCCTCGAGCATGGATGTGTGTGATGTCCTTAGGTTAGTTAGGTTTAAGTAGTTCTAAGTTCTAGGGGACTAGTCCCATAGTGCTCAGAGCCATTTGAACCATTACTGCTACTACCCGTTTAGAACGTTTTAATGGAAAGCAACATTGTATTTGTGCTCTATGTTATCAACACTATAAACATCGTGTCTCTCTTGTTCCTTAACGAGGTTTAAATAACTCGCTATTGCCAATGAATAAGCTTTCCTGCATAATTTATAATCATATAAAACTTTTGTTTGAATACAAAAGCAGTTCTTCTTCACTTTCACAGAGGATAGCAATGTCATCAGCGAATCTTAGCATTGATACCCTTTCAACTTGAATAGTAATTATACTCTTGAACAGTTCCTTTATCTCCGTCATTGCTTCTTCGATGTATAGATTAAGCCGTAGAGGAGAAAGACTGCATCCCTGAATAACACCCAACTGAAGCATATCCCTACTTTTCTAAGAATTTCGAACGTCTTGCAGCATTTGACAGTATCGAACGCGTTTTCCAGGTCGATAAATCTATGAACGCGTCTTCATTTTTTTTAGTCATGGTTCCATTATCAACCGCAATCTCAGAACTGTCTCTCGGGCGCCTTTACCTTTCCTAGAGGAAAAATGATCGTAATCCAACACATCCTCAGTTTTCTTTTTCAAAGAAATGGTTCGAATGGCTCTGAGCACTATGGGACTTAACTTCTGAGGTCATCAGTCCCCTAGAACTTAGAACTACTTAAACCTAACTAACCTAAGGACATCACACACATCCACGCCCGAGGCAGAATTCGAACCTGCGACCGTATCTGTCGCGCGGTTCCGGACTATAGCGCCTAGAACCGCTCGGCCACCCCGTCCGGCCTTTCTTTTTCATTCTTCGGTATATTATTCTTGTCATTATCTTGGATACATGAGCTGTTATGTTGATTCTGCGATAATTTCGCACTTGTCACCTCTCGCTGTCTTCGGAACTGTGTGGATGACGTTTCTCCGAAAGTGAGATGGTATATCGCCAGTCTCTTACATTCTGCACACCAGCGTGAACAGTTGTTGCCCCTTCACCAATTTTTTGTAGAAATTCAGTTGGCACATTAAATACCACTCCTTCTTTCTTTGATTTTAAGTTTTCCAAATCTCTTATTAATTCTGATTCTAACACTGGATTAGCTATCTCTTCCCTATCGACTTCAGTTTCATCTTCTATCACGACATCGGACAAGCCTTATCCCTCGTAGAGGCCTTCGAAGTACTCTTTACACCTATTCACTCTCTCCCCAGGACTTAACACTGGGATCACCGTTTCACTCTTAATATTACCACGGTTGCTTCTAATTTCACCGTAAGTCGTTATGACTTTCCTATATGCTAAGTCACTTCTTCCGAAAATAATTTCTTTTTTGATTTCTTCACATTTTCATTCAGCCGTTTGATCTTAGCTTCTGTGCACTTCCTATTCAGTTCATTCCTAAGTGACTTGTGTTTCTGTATTCCTGAATTTCCTTGAACATTCTTCTACTTCCTTCATTCATCGATCAACTGAAGTAGTTCTTCTGTTACCCATTGTTTATACGCAGTTACCTACTTTGTACCTATTTTTCTCTTTTCTTTCTATCTTTTGTGATTGCCCTTCTTAGAGCTCTCCATTCCTCTTCAGCTGAACTGCTTACCGAGTTATTCATTATAGCGTTATGTATAGCCTCAGAGAACTTCAAACTTATGCCTTCATTCCTTAGTACTTTCGCCGGCCGCGGTGGTCTCGCGGTTCTAGGCGCGCAGTCCGGAACCGCGCGACTGCTACGGTCGCAGGTTCGAATCCTGCCTCGGGCATGGATGTGTGTGATGTCCTTAGGTTAGTTAGGTTTAAGTAGTTCTAAGTTCTAGGGGACTGATGACCACAGCTGTTAAGTCCCATAGTGCTCAGAGCCATTTGAACCATTTGAACCTTAGTACTTTCGTGTCTCACTTCCTTGCACACTGATTTTCCCTGGCCAGTCACTTAAAATTAAGTCTATTCTTCATCACTACTAAATTGTGATCTGAGTCTATATCTTTACCTGAATATGCCTTACAGTCCAGTATCTTATTTCATAATATCATTATGTAATCTGACTGAAATCTCCCCGTATCTCCCGGACATCTCCAAGTACACCTCCTTCTCTTGTAGTTCTTGACATAGTGTTCGCTGTTACTAGCTGAAATTTATTGCAGAACTTCTTAGTACCATGCCCACATGCTCCAGTAAACCTTTCTTCTACTCCTCCACCTACAACCCCCCTTGTCTATTAGATTTTCATTACCCTCTATGTACTGAATTACCCATTCGATATTTCCATAGACTTTCTCTGTCTCTTCATCTTCGACTTGTTTCCTCGGCGTATGTACCTGAACTGTCGTTGTCGGTGTTAGTTTGCCGTCTATTGTGATGCGAACAACCATATTACTGAACTATTCACAGTAACTCACTCTCTGTCGTACCTTCTTATTCACAACGAATCCTAATCCAGTTGTTTCATTTCTCGCTGCCGTTGATCCTACACCCATCTGACCAGATATGTTTGCCTTCCTTCCGTTTCACTTCACCGACTGCCTTAGCGTATCCATTTTCAGATGTTCTAGCTTCCCTACCACATTCAAACTTCTGACATTCCACGCCACGACTAGCAGAACTTTATCCTTTCGTTGATTATTCAATCTTTCTCTCATGGTCATCTCACCCTTGACAGTCCCCACCCAGAGATCAAAATGGAAGGACTAGTTAATGGAGAGATCTTCATAACACTTTTTCATTTACATGCCACATGTCTTGTGGATACACATTATGTGTCCGTAATGCAGTTCTTTCCATGGCTTTCTGCATCCTCATGCTGCTGGTAATTTCTGATTCTTACGCGTTTAGGGGAAGTTGCCTATCCCATGTTCAAGAGAGAGCCTTGAACCTCAGTCCTCTCCTCCTCCCTCTGTGACTAGACTTGCCTGAATGAACATTACTTCTTATGCTAGAAATCTTAGGTAGCAATTGCTGATGATTTTTTTGAAACTTACGTGTTGGCGGTATTCGAACCCGTGACCGAAGATGTTTTGATTACTAATTAAAAGCGCTGTCCCTGTAACACGGGTCCCTGTGTATTACCATTCTATAATCGATCTGAAACCTTCCACTTGTCCAGCCTTCTTTCATGATTCTCAAAACAAGTGTTATCGATGATTCCTTTCCCCAGTACATTTACCTACTATTCTAGTACCGATTTCCAGTTCCCCATCACTATTAAATTTTAGTCTCCTCTAGCTGTCCTAATAATTTCTTTTATCTCGTCATGTTGTTCTTCAATCTTTTCATCATCTACTGAGATAGTTGGTATATAAATTTGTAGTACTGTGGTGCATGTGAGCTTCGTGTCTATCTTGGCTACAGTAATGAGTTCACTATGCTATTACTAGTTGCTTACTTGCATTGCTATTTTCTTTTTCATTATTGAACCCACTCCTGCATTAGCCCTATTTCATTTTGTATTTACAACCCTGTACTCATCTGACAAGAAGTTCTGTTCCTACCGCCACCGAGCTTCACTAATTCCCACTATATCCTATCCATATCCCTAGTTAAACTTTCTAACCTACCTGCCCGATTAAGGAAACTAACATGTCACGCTCCGATCCGTTTTGTTTCTGCCGATGACAATATACTCCCCGCCCAGAGATCCGAATGGGTGACTAGTGTACCTCCGGAATATTTTATCCAAGAGGAACCCATTATCGTCTCACGATACAGTAGGGCTGCATTCCTTTGGGAAATCTTACGGCTGTAGTTCCTCTTACCTCCAGCAGTTCGTAGTACCAGCACAGCAAGGTTGCATAGATTGATGTTGCAAGGCCAGAGTAGTCAAACATCTAGACTGTTGCTCCTGCAACTACTGAAAATGCTGCTGCCACTCTTCAGGAACGACAAATAAACTCTTCGACCGACTCTTGAGTACTGTTCATCAGAGTGGGACTCTCACCTGGTTGTATTGTCTAGCGACGAAATACAGAAATATTCACCTCAAGTAGCTCACAAAGAAGTCTGTGTTAGTCGGCATATTAAAAGTTTGTGTTTTTCACAGTCTCATATCTGTCTGTACTGATCGTCATCTTCTTCTGCTTCTCCTTCTTCCTCTTCTTGTATAAATGGTGTGGTAATAGTATTAGCCAAAGTTTACTTTAAATTTGTTTCTGGTGTTTGCTTTCAATATACTACAAATAGCCGTACTTCGTTGCTGCAGTCAGCGCAGGCAACTAGATTAAAATGTTGATCTTTCTTCTCTAGTATCAGTTCAGTTACATCTACATTTGCAGGGCTTGTTCTGTCAGTGAATTCCTATTTCTGATGGAGGAAATTCGCTACTGGCAATTCTGGTAGTGGTTGTGAAAACGCCTCCATTCCTGGACTTGAATCTTTCGCCGATGGAGATGTCTTCGCCTACAGGTATTGTGGTATTGATCCGAAGACCCAAAGTAGACCTAGCTATGTTTATAGTAACATGCCATTTACATTGTATACACGCTCCTGTAGAAAAGTTAGTAATGATAAAAAAATTCATGTATGGATGAAAGGACTTCGTGTATTTGATGAAAATGTAACTGTAACTGGAGATATTACTTTGTACTATAATTATTAATAAAGTGTGATCCCTGACCTTAGTAACCGGGGAGCGTACATCGCGAACCGGAGGCTCAAGGATGCAACAGTTTGAAAAAATTTTTATAACATAGTGCTGCACTGCCCACTGAGCGCCTAGCGAGTCGGTGATGCAACCCGCCCGACTTGGTTCGGCGCCAGGCCGGCGACCAGGGTACGAGTGCTGCTTCGGATAAAATGTAATAGCCAAGGTCGTATTCAGTACTACTTATTCCTGATCAACAATTTCAACAGTTAAGACCGTCATCTTATGATCTTTAAAAAACTTCTTGTTTCCGTTCTGTTCCATTACAACTGTCACAATATGATATTGACATTCAAGTGGACATTATGTAGCACATTCCGCCAAGGTTTGTTAAAAATAAAAATTAAAAACCGGTTTGCCACAAGAAAAGCAATACAGTTAAAAAGTACCTTGCGTAACTGGGAATACAGATATTAAATTGCGTAGCAGTGTATATTTTTGCACTTCTTTAAGTTTAAATGACGAGTTGTATTCATCATGGATCCACATTCTTTCAAGTACACCTTCTTTGAAATACACAGTTCAACCGACTGACGAAACATAATATCCAACGGAATGTCAGCATCGTATGTGTTTTACTGTCGTAATGGAATAGGGCGTATAACAACCATTTATTAAAGATTTCTGAAACCAGAAATTACGAATAAATAATACTGAATACTATCTTGCCTATTAGACTTTCTCCAAACCACAGAGAACTGTTTTGCGAGATTAACACATCGTATGAGGCCTCACAATTACATGCAGATAATTTCCATGAATACACGACAGTGTCTGTCTGAATTTGATTACTTTTTGTAAAAGATAATGCACGACTGAGAGTACCATGCTCCCAATTCTATTCAGCTAAACTGACAGAGGATAAGCTTATAGTTACCTTGACGTACGTGAAACCGAATTCAAAAAGTTTTATTTTCCTTTCTTTTTAAATGTTATTTCAAACGAAAATAGTATTACACAACTTAAAAAATTGCATTTAACATCACTAGTGGCAATAAATGTGCGACACATTGACAAGACAAAAATATATTGTCAGTATTAAGCGTCATTCCTGTTCCACTCCACATCTTCCTTCTGATTGACCTATTTTTATACTGAAAATGGCTAGCTTGCCAAATTTCTGGCCTTTGTTGTGCCGCTGTCATAACTTATTAAAATTGCACATCCTGCACGCTAAAGGAGCACATACTGGTTTATGTTGCTAGCGAACGAAAGGGGGGGGGGGGGACACGAAGTAACGAAGTTCAAGCACCAATCCTCTCAGGACAATGTCTTACACTGTTCTGCGTTACGTGAGGAGCTTGTAATGTCCCCACAGAAAATACCCTCTACCACGCACCAATTAATCATTGTCAATCAAACCATCCACATTCATTCACTTTGGAAAAGTATCTGATCTGATTTTCTCGTAACATATGCGGCGACAGCTCGACGACGCCAAAGTATTTTCTAGTGCGTTTATTCTTTGAAATAACAGAGATGCATATATGCATTCTCCATGGTTTTTAGAGTGGTAACTGGGACAGCTTCGGTAGTATCTGTTGAGGGATTGGCGTGTTTCTGAGAGATAGATATTTTGCTTTTCTTCTCGCTAAAGCGAGCCAATTTACATTTGTGCCACTAGCGGTTTGTTTGAAGAGAAAGAGACTGTAAACGGAAAATAATTAAGACGTGGAATCACCGGAGATCTGGACATGTAATGTAGATGGATTGAATACACAATTTCCTTCATAAATAAGTGACTTTTTGTTCTGGAGTGAATGAACGAATGAGTTTTTTTCTGAATCATTTGATGATCACGTTGGCCCTGTAATTAGTGGAGAAGTTTCAGCTGTGTCGAAGAGAGCCTGTAATCACTGAGTCTGTGTTAAATCGTCCAAAAAGGCTTCGTACACATCTGGAATTCGCAATCTTTCGTAAAAGGAACAAATTGTCCACACGATTGATTCTCCCGACTGAATGCAGTGTTTAACAGCAATAATAAATGTAAAGATCTCTTACAGTAAGCCAGCCGCTGATTACCAAGACGAAGGACTCCACCAAAGATTCTATTTGGCTGATTTCACGTAATGAAAAATTATATTAAAAACTGTACATAGATAAAGGAGAGAGAGAGAGAGAGCGAATGAGAATAGAGAAAATACTAATAATCCTCCATTAGTCTAACTTTTCGCCTGTCTTATCACGGATCAGCCGACAAATGGGAGGCCATTATTTTATTGTATAGATTTATGTGTGAAGGTGAAGGGATCTTAAAGGCAACAGATACACGTCTATAAAGACAAGACATTACACAAAGTTAGCGGCTAGCTGCATTCATCATCTATTCTTACATGAAGAGACGGCAACTTATTATCGTTAACATTTAACAAAAAAGTGTTAAAAGCTGTTATGGTAACTTCTCTATTCCGCTGAATGTCGCACACGTGGGTGGATGATCGTCATACATCACAAATGCAGTACATCCATGAACAATCAGATAAGTCGGTACGCTTCGCTTGTGTCACTGGATTCGTGGGTTCCTTTCCGAATGGTCGCAGTTCGTACTAACTACGGAAAGTCGTTAAGTAAAACAGAAGTGGTACCTGGCATTTTCCGAGGACGAGTTAAAGGCCCTCTGTTGTTAGTAATCTAGATCAAAGACTTAGAAGATAATTTCAGCTGTCCTGTTATATTGTCTGCTGACGTTTCTGTGAAATACGTACGTGTTTGCATCCTCATTATACAGTGCTCAAGAGAATTAAGGGAATATCAGTTTCAGTGTCTGCCACACTCTATTGAGCAATAACTGAGGACTAGTTATGTTACCAAATTATACCTTTGTCTTTCACAAATTAGGTACGCAATAAAACGATAATACATCCTCGGTCTTTTACATAAAGAAACTGAAATTTCCAACAGATCTCGCAAACAAAGTGGAAACAATCATTAATTCATGCCATCCTGGGTGATTTTTACCAGACTTTCAGAGCTTCAGTAACAAGTACGTATGCCCTACGAGAACGTTTTTCACTGCTGGACATCTACGTGTCATGTTCCCTATAAGCCTACAAACGTCACACTGTGGTAACCATTCTCATTCTTGAGTGAGAGCCCATGGGAGGAAAGTCAGTGGTGGTACAGGACGACCACTAATGCACGTATCATGCGTGTGCCACATATGCACCATGGGAGGTCAGCTCTCTCCACCGGGTAATCCGGTACTTCAGTGTCCAGGCTTCGCAAGATACCCCTGCTGACTCCCGGCCATATTGGCTTATGCAGTAGCCACAACATGTTCCACCAGGATCTGCTCCTCGTATTTCCAGGTAGTAAGGAGATAATGGACAACAACAAGATATATATGTTGTCAACACTGAAGCCGCCCCACAACATCACAGAACCTGGGAAATCTGTCGATTTACTGGACGACATTCAGGAGGCGCCGATTACCAAACCGAGCGAGGTGGCGCAGTGGTTAAACACTGGACTTGCATTCGGGAGGACGACGGTTCAATTCCGCGTCCGGCCATCCTGATTTGGGTTTTCCGTGATTTCAATAAATCGCTCCAGGCAAATACCGGGATGGTTCCTTTCAAAGGGCACGGCCGACTTCCTTCCCCGTCCTTCCCTAATGCGATGAGACCGATGACATCGTTGTCTGGTCTCCTTCCCCAAAACAACCCCAACCGATTACCAAGGGTCTCCGCACACGACAATGACCATCAAGTTGCGTTATAGGATATCTGAACTCGTCTTCGAATAACATGTTTCGCCACTGATGAAGGTGCCAATTGACATGGGAACGGCAGAATTGAAGGCGTGATGCAGGATGTTGTCGTGTCAAGTGGGGTATTCCTTTCTCCTAACTTTTTCATTGCAGTCTGATAGGACACAGCGCCTCCAGTGGCCCTTCTGAGAACGTCTTGCATTGCTCTGGTGGTGATTTTATGACGCCGAAACGCACAGATGGCCAGATATTGGTCTTCACGTGGGCTTGTAATGCGTTAGCGACCTTATGCAAATCGCCTTGTGTATCAGAACCGTCTCCCCGTAGATTGTCGTGTCAAGAGGGACGTTCAGCCACCCGTCACTAACACTGACACAACCCATATAACAGTGCCGACCCCTAGGTAAAATGGCAGCGAAGAGGAAGTCTGTATATTTCGATGTTTCACCAACATGCCTGTACTCGTTACCCGTAGTCTGAATTGGAAGATCTACTGTACCGTTGAGTCTTTTCATAGTCCGTCAGAAAATATTGTCACTTCCGTGATTCCGATAAGTAGTGGTTGTCAGGATATCATGTAACAAGCATTTACTTCATGGTCATTCAATGCTACCCGTTCCGATAACTAATCATTTTCGCGATCCTTTGTCTTATTTCACAGTATAAGAATCGAAAAGTAGCATATTCTGTCGTATGACTGTAGGATAACAAACGTTATTGTAAGTACTCATGAGACATAAGCTGCAAGCAGTTGGTTGCGATTTGTGATAGGCTGTCCCAAGTAAATCATCTGCTTCCGAAAGCACTGCGGCGATGCACGTACGCTCCCGACCACTGCCGGAAGTAGACCACCCAATGAGGCATTTGTACTTTTCTTTTTTGGTCTTCATCTCTTCGTTCGACTTGCCATCTGTTATCTTCTTGAACTGGCGTCTTCCACAAATATTATCTTTAAAATAAAATTTTTATTTTTCAAAAGGTAATTTCTTTTTTTAGGTCTTTCTACTTTCTAAATTTATTAATTTCCTCCTTTCTACCTTTTCTAATTAAAAATCCTGCTTTCCTCGTTTGAATATGAAAGGATATCGACAGGTGGGAGAAACTGAAGTTGACTTCAGTGCCTTTATAATATTAAATATAGAACTTCAAAACGGCTCCTGACTTAAATGACGTGAGTTTATTGCAAGGAGCATGTGAAATGAAGAGAGTTTTGATACATTTTATTGTACATACAGTGAAATTTTAGTCTTATCTTTAAACGTTTCTGTGAAAAGTATTCGTCAAAATTTTGTTTGCAGTGTTGCACGTGTACTGAGTGAAGTGACCAACGAGTTCGGTGTGAATATTTTGTTTAGATTTTGGAAATAGCTTCTAGTCCTCCTGAAAACCTATTATGAGCATCATATGTTGCTACGCATAAAATTCCAGACGCGAAAGAATTTTTTTGCCTAAGATCACTGATGAGACCTATGACTTTGGAATCTACAGCCACATCTTCATAATTACTCTGCAGTTCACAATGAAGTGCCTAGCAGAGGGTTCATCGAACAACCTTTCAGCTACTTCTCTGCCGTTCCAGTCTCGAAATGCGCACGAGAATAATGAACACTTAAATCTTTCCGTGTGAGCTCTGATTTCTCTTATTTTATTAGGTTCGTTATTTAATCATACGTAGTTGAGAGCCAACAAAATATTTTCAATTTCTGTGGAGGTAGTTGCGGAGTGGGCCCTGTGTTAGTCATAAATTGTATTTTTTCAGTGTCAGTGCTATTTCTGACACGTATCAAGTTCACTGCCAGGTCGACCCTAAATAAAATTGTGACTGTTGCAACAGATGGTTGACTAACCTTTATGCGAGTACTTGCGTATTGTGTGATTTGTTATCATAGATTCAAATGTACAAATATCTTCTTAGTGACCCATTCCGTAAGTCATTGATACATCATATATTTGGCCATCAGTAACTTTGTTAACTTTTTCTAGGCTCAAGAAAACATTTAAACCCACATTTATCTACCTAATTGCAAATCTGTGACATTGACAGACCACTAAGAGAAAGGGTAGCTTTGAGCGTGGAGAGGGGAGGGGGGGGGGGGAATTCGTGCAGAAAAAATAAATGTAATACGTCACAGTTCACGTCGTAAGGAAGAGGTATTGCAATATATAACAAATGAAATTTACTTTACGCATGTAAAATGTATATGACTGGTGCACTAAGGTAAATATGCATGCAGGTTTACTCAACTAACACATTCTCTTAAATCCGTAACCGAATTCCCAATTAGTGTGAAAAACGCCTTCATTAACTCTATAATTACAAATCTAACAACATATAATTTTGAAACATCCGCACATACGACTTCGTCACATATTTATTGTACTTTTGACGAATCCAGATTAATATCATTTCAAAGTAGGTCTACAGTGGTGCAGAGAGATCCACATAATATCGTATAACGTTGCGCAGTGATTTATTTGCAGCAATACATCAACGTCTGATGAACGCAATCGCACTGCAGGTATCGACTTTGGTTTTCATCTCGTAACTGAGTTTTGGAAGCGCTGGCGTCGGTGATTGCTGATATTTGTTAGCTGTGCGATACCAAATCACCAGCGCATTAGTTCCTGTACGTTTCGTATATAATTCAAAGCCTCCATTGCATTTGAGTTCCGTGATGAATGACTTCTGCCAGAACCACTAGGGGAATAAGGAGACGTGGAAATATTTCAAGAACTTAGTGAATCTGCAAGACCTTTCTCGGCTTCCGTTAACAACTACATAAACCTCATAAACAATTTCTATTATCCTAAATCGTTTGCCCATGCAGTGGGTAATTTCAGATTACAATTTTAATTCAAATATCGACATTATTCCGAAACCTGAAATATTAAACACCTATTGAATTCCTTGTAGGATAACCATCTCATATCGTCAGGCCTTCGGAATAAGTATGTTTGCATTATATTGTGTCGTAATTTCCTACGTTAATACCTTATTTGTTAATAAAATACAGAATGTTCTAATAGGCCCAAATATGCATAACATTTTTACTATGTAAAATGCCAGTTTTTTTAAAAGAAAGTGGGCGTTTCAGATAACTGCAAATTTTGTATAGGGTTGGGTGCAACATATTATAGTAGATTTTCTATAAATCATCTTTGACATTTCATGAAACGTAAAATTTTAATATGAGCTGAACAACACGTATAATGGGAGTTACACGTAACGTTAGACCGCACCATAAACGCTTAGAAAATGGTTCAAATGGCTCTGAGCACTATGGGACTTAACATCTATGGTCATCAGTCCCCTAGAACTTAGAACTACTTAAACCTAACTAACCTAAGGACATCACACAACACCCAGCCATCACGAGGCAGAAAAACTCCCTGACCCCGCCGGGAATCGAACCCGGGAACATGGGCGTGGGATAAACGTTTAGAAACGTAGACGCTGGTGTTAGGAGACTGATATTTTTCCGAGTCATTAGTAACTGGATCATTTTATTTACCAAAATAGCTCATGGAAACAGAGTTTTTATAATTCCTCTAACGGCACTGAAGAGCCCTTGGAATGTGCAGAATAACGATCTGGTACACGATAAAATTTTCTCTGTAACGTAGTGTCAAAAGAGAAATATCTATTAGCAAGATATTGAGGTGCATACTGCCAGAGAGTACAAATGGGTCTTATGTCAGAAAGTTAGATATTTCAGCCATCCAGTAGTTAGTTAGATTAGTTCCGGCACTTGTCAAAAACTGAATTTTACCGCTTCATTCTTTTTTTTAGCTTCATAAACAACTATCTTAGGTACCATACACGGAAAGAAACCTCAGATACTGGGTCTATCCAGAAGGGCCAGTACATAAGATACACTCCTGGAAATTGAAATAAGAACACCGTGAATTCATTGTCCCAGGAAAGGGAAACTTTATTAACACATTCCTGGGGTCAGATACATCACATGATCACACTGACAGAACCACAGGCACATAGACACAGGCAACAGAGCATGCACAATGTCGGCACTAGTACAGTGTATATCCACCTTTCGCAGCAATGCAGGCTGCTATTCTCCCATGGAGACGATCGTAGAGATGCTGGATGTAGTCCTGTGGAATGCCTTGCCATGCCATTTCCACCTGGCGCCTCAGTTGGACCAGCGTTCGTGCTGGACGTGCAGACCGCGTGAGACGACGCTTCATCCAGTCCCAAACATGCTCAGTGGGGGACAGATCCGGAGATCTTGCTGGCCAGGGTAGTTGACTTACACATTCTAGAGCACGTTGGGTGGCACGGGATACATGCGGACGTGCATTGTCCTGTTGGAACAGCAAGTGGCTGGTTCAAATGGCTCTGAGCACTATGGGACTTAACATCTATGGTCATCAGTCCCCTAGAACTTAGAACTACTAAAACCTAACTAACCTAAGGACAGCACACCACACCCAGCCATCACGAGGCAGAGAAAATCCCTGACCCCGCCGGGAATCGAACCCGGGAACCAGGGGAACAGCAAGTTCCCTTGCCGGTCTAGGAATGGTAGAACGATGGGTTCGATGACGGTTTGGATGTACCGTACACTATTCAGTGTCCCCTCGACGATCACCAGTGGTGTACGGCCAGTGTAGGAGATTGCTCCCCACACCATGATGCCGGGTGTTGGCCCTGTGTGCCTCGGTCGTATGCAGTCCTGATTGTGGCGCTCACCTGCACGGCGCCAAACACGCATACGACCATCATTGGCACCAAGGCAGAAGCGACTCTCATCGCTGAAGACGACACGTCTCCATTCGTCCCTCCATTCACGCCCGTCGCGACACCACTGGAGGCGGGCTGCACGATGTTGGGGCGTGAGCGGAAGACGGCCTAACGGTGTGCGGGACCGTAGCCCAGCTTCATGGAGACGGTTGCGAATGGTCCTCGCCGATACCCCAGGAGCAACAGTGTCCCTAATTTGCTGGGAAGTGGCGGTGCGGTCCCCTACGGCACTGCGTAGGATCCTACGGTCTTGGCGTGCATCCGTGCGTCGCTGCGGTCCGGTCCCAGGTCGACGGGCACGTGCACCTTCCGCCGACCACTGGCGACAACATCGATGTACTGTGGAGACCTCACGCCCCACGTGTTGAGCAATTCGGCGGTACGTCCACCCGGCCTCCCGCATGCCCACTATACTCCCTCGCTCAAAGTCCGTCAACTGCACATACGGTTCACGTCCACGCTGTCGCGGCATGCTACCAGTGTTAAAGACTGCGATGGAGCTCCGTATGCCACGGCAAACTGGCTGACACTGACGGCGGCGGTGCACAAATGCTGCGCAGCTAGCGCCATTCG
Organism: Schistocerca cancellata; assembly: GCF_023864275.1. Classification (NCBI taxonomy): domain Eukaryota; kingdom Metazoa; phylum Arthropoda; class Insecta; order Orthoptera; family Acrididae; genus Schistocerca; species Schistocerca cancellata. Next base: position 203,870,343 of record NC_064631.1, on the reverse strand, counting down.
ACGGCCAACACCGCGGTTCCTGGTGTGTCCGCTGTGCCGTGCGTGTGATCATTGCTTGTACAGCCCTCTCGCAGTGTCCGGAGCAAGTATGGTGGGTCTGACACACCGGTGTCAATGTGTTCTTTTTTCCATTTCCAGGAGTGTAGTAGCATTTTTCCATAAGTCTAATGAACACTACAAATACACGTAATTGAGACCTTAGTCATCAACAATATATCGTTCTTCGCGATTTGCAAGTCTGTTGAAGCTGGGGTAACTTTTCTATTCCGTGACTTCAGAAATCACGTGGTTTTGAGCCGAAGTACTCGTCGAGCAAAGTTCGTAACATTTTTTCATCCGTAAGGCAAATTCCTTGAAAACTGTTCGATTGATAGTGGCAAAGGTGAAAATCTGACTGTGCAATATCAGGTGAATAAGGCGGGTTGCTGAATGACTTCCCATGCCAACTCGTGTATAGTGTTTTTTGTCATTCTGGCAGAACGCGAGCAGGAATTACCAGAGAGTAGCGTCACTTAATGTAGTCCTCCAGGTCGTTGTTCTTAGACTGCATTTGCAGGACGTCCCGCCTGTTGACAATACATGTCAGCAGTGATGGCTAAGCCTCGCGGAAGCAATTCGTTGTACGTCACACTGTCGCTTTTCTACCTGATGCTTAACATTATCTTTCCTATTCCACTTGCAAATAAAGTGACGGAAAAGGACTACCCATATACCTCCCTATGAGGGCTAATTTCTCGTATCTTATCTTGGCCATCCTTTTCGAAATGTATGTTCATGACAGTAGAATGCTACTGCGGTCAGCTTGAAATATACGGGGAGCTGTTGCTTCGTTTGGGCCCAACCATTCATCTCCTTATGTTAGCATATAGACACAATTTCTCGTCATCAGTAAGGATACAGGATAGGAATGGTCGGTGTTGTTCACGAGCTGTTAATAATGAGTATCCAGTGACGCACATGCGGCCACCCGCGGCAAAGACCATGTGGAAGACATACACCCGACTTTTGAACCTTCGCCATTGCATGAAAATTTCATACGATGGTAGAATCATCACAGTTCATCGCATCTGTCAGTAGTCGAGTACATCGACATGGATCATTGTGGATTAATGTTTAAACGCTCTTCATCAAACCACGAAGTTGTTCCTGAAGATGGAGAGGCACGATTCCCTTTAAAACGAGAAATCCATTTCCTTACTGTGCTCTCTCCAAAGGCATTATTCTATCACACGGCGCAAATGCTTCTGTCTTCCTCCACTGCTGTCACCATTGTATCGCTCGCAAACACAAGAATATGTCGGAAATGTTTCGATTTCCTCTAACGTTCTAAGTTCACTATATCCATGCGACAAAATAACAGTACGAAAACTCAAGTAGCAATAGTGAAGTACAGATGAAAATTGACAGTCGATAAATAAACTCACAGCAACCGGAATACCAACATTTAAATCCAAAACGCTGCAGATGCTACACTCAGCGTGTTCGACAACATTTTGGCGTCGCAGAGCCAGGAAGTTGGATCGAAGCGTACAAGACGACCCTGTCATTTAGCAGATTGGACTTGCCAGACGCGTGTAGTCGTAATAATAACAATAGCAATAACCGTTTGGGCGACAGAAATCAGTGTTACCAGTTTTTATTTTTTATTTATTTATTTATTTTGTAGGCCGGAAAAAGTGATGAAGGTATTTATGATCGTGCCCTTCTATTGGCGAATCGTTTCGGGATGTAGAGAAACCGGTAGACAAAAGGCTATTACCGTCAAGATTCCATGTCAAAATCGTCACACCTTTGTGATGAAGGTTACAGAGAAAACGAATTTAGACCATAAGTGCCCACATTCTCACCGTATTCCATTCAGTGTGCCAGTCAATGTACGTAGTTGAAGTCAGACTTGAATGTACTCGTTAGTTTAGAGTACTTGAAGACTCAGTGGCCTCCATACCAGCTCTGGACACGGCCATCCATTTTACGTCAGCACCTTTCGCGCATTTCAAACTGTAGCTATCAATTCACAGCTATACGACCAACTAAATTTGTGTATACTCTGGGTGTGACTTAAACAGAAAAAAATATTCTCATATTTCTTGGAAGTATCTACCGTCTATAAAACAAACTGAAGGCAGTTTGTCTGTTGCCATACGCGTTTCGCTTCATTTCATTGGGAAACATCATCATGGCCTGTAAGACATCTTTCCTTTTTTTACATACAATAAACGTATACGTGGTAGATATAGTAATATGCTGCTGTATTACATTGTGTCGTGTCTTTCTTTTGTTGTTACGTTAAAATCAACTTTCAAGCACAAAATTCGTAATGTGAATTTATCGTTTCGAGTTTCTTACGATTTCCAGCGCTGTGTGGTTCTGCATATGTATTCCTTATGTTCCATACTCGAGCTGGCAGATTTCTAGCGTTCTTACACCCACACTTGTCACATCGCGTATATCAATTGCCCTTTCAATTTTGTGAGCAACATATGTGTGTTTTCAGTGTGTAGAGTTGCTAACTGTTGCTGTGTGTCTTTCTTTTGTTTGTGGTCTAGTTCAATTTTTTTTTCATTTGTTGTATGTGTGTGTATCACCATTGCGTAATTCTGTTTCTTTCCTGTGAGGGTTTTTTTGGCTTTACTTTTTTTGATATTTCTTTGTGTGTGTGTGTGTGTGTGTGTGTGTGTGTGTGTGTGTGTGTGCGTGTGCTTTGCTCTGTGTACATGTTTTTATTTTATTTATTTATTTAGTTTTATTTATTTTTTTAGAATATATGAAAATATCTTTATGTGTGTGTGGGGGGGGGGGGGGAGATAGGGAAGGGGGGAAGGCGATTGATTAATTATTTATCCCAGTTACATTTCGGTTTGTTATTGTTTTGGTGGCTAGCATGATCAGAAAGTTATCGCTTATATGGATTTGGTCGTTGAGTACCTTCGTTTCCATTGCAATGGCTCTTTGTATGTGAAAGTTTTCTTGCAATGTTAAAAGCTTTTTTGTGTGATTATTGACTCTATGATCACTCATTCCACGTTGGATGCTTCATGTCCAAGTTTTATCAGGTGTACGGCGAAGGTAGAACGACTATTTTCATGTTTCCAACTTCTCATATGTTCTTTATATCTAGTTTTGAAGTTTCTGCTTGCCATCCCCAGGGATACTGCTTTACATTCTTTGCACTCTAGCTTGTATAAACACGCTCCTTGATATTTATCTGGTTTGTCTGTTATTGCAAATGTGACTAGAGTTTGTTTATTGTTCTGCAAGTTATGTGTAATCCCTGTTTATTTAGTATACTTGCTGTCTTGTGTGTTGCTTTGTGTTTGTATGTGAGAGAGTACCATCTTTTGTTATTCATGTCATGATTGTTATTATTTTGTGTTTCCGTGTGTGCTGCAGTTTCTGGGGGATGTTTGGTGTTTGCGTTCTCTGATTGTTTTGATTTTTCTTTAGTTATGTTCTAATTTTTTGGTTGTGTTTTTGTACTATATGGGTGTTGTAACCACAGATTGTGGCTATGAGTTGTATTGTTTGTAATTCTTTTTCAAAGTGTTGTGTGCTGAGTGGGATGTTATTTAGTCTGTAAAACGCGTGGATCCCCAATTTCAGAAACACTGGCAAACATATTCATCAACCACATAGAAACCACAATCGTTGATACAATCATCACAAGGAAAGGATACAAAATTGTTTACTGGTACAGATATGTGGACGAAATAATCAGCATATTAGATGAACCAACAGAGAGAATTTCATGAACTTCATATACATATAAACTACATACACAAAAATTTTCATTTCACCATCGAAAAAGAAACACAAAAGCAAATACATTTCTTAGATATAACAATAAACAAGACAAGAATAAACACACATATGACATCTTCAGAAAGCCAACAGGCACAGACATAATTATACATGCTTCATCCAACAACCCAAAAAATCAAATGTTTGTGGCCCTACGACACACGTAAATCAGTATATCTAGAGATGACAAGCAGGACATTTAAAAATAGATATAAGGAACACATGAGAAGTTCGAAACATGAAAACAACCATTCTACCTTTCCCCAACACTTGATAAAACATGGACAAGAACCATCCAATGTGGAATGTGACATGACCATTTTGAGAGTTAATTATAAGAAGAAAAAGCGCCTGACATTGCAAGAAAACTATCGTATACAAAAGCACTCCGTCTTCAGGCCACAAGTGACCCATCGGGACCATCCGACCGCCGTGTCATCCTCAGTTGACGATGCGGATAGGAGGGGCGTGTGGTCAGCACACCGCTCTCCCGGTCGTGGCGATGGTTTTCTTTGACTCGAGCCGCTACTATTCGGTCGAGTAGCTCCTCAATTGGCATCACGACGCTGAGTGCACCCCGAAAAATAGCAACAGCGCATGGCCGCCTGGATGGTCACACATCCAAGTGCCGGCCACGCCCGACAGCGCTTAACTACGGTGATCTCACGGGAACCGGTGTACCCACTGCGGCAAGGCCATTGCCCATCATATACAAAGAGTCATTGCAATTGAAAAGAAAGTACTCATCGACCAAATCCATATAAGTGATAATTTTCTGATCATGCTAGCCACCAAAACAACAACAAACCGAAATGTAACTCGGATAAATAATTCATTAATCGTCTTCCCCCCTTCCCCCCCCCCCACACACACATAACCACATATTTACATATATTTAAAAAAATAAATAAAAATAAATAATAAATAAATAAACAAAATAAAAACATTTACACACAGGTGATACAAACACACACAAACAAATGGTTCAAATGGCTCTGAGCACTATGGGACTCAACAGCTTAGGTCATAAGTCTCCTAGAACATAGAACTACTTAAACCTAACTAACCTAAGGACATCACACACACCCATGCTCGAGGCAGGATTAGAACCTGCGACCGTAGCAGTCCCGCAGTTCCGGACTGCAGCGCCAGAACCGCACGGCCAACGCGGCTGGCACACACAAACAACAAACGAAAAAATCGAACTATAACACAAACATAAGAAAGACAAACTCACAGCAACAGTTAGCAACACTACACACCGAAAACGTACACATGTTTATCACAAAATTTAAAGTGCTAGTTATATATGCGATGTGACAAGTGTAGGTGAAAGAATGCCAGAATTCGGATGGCAGGAGTATGGAAAATAACGAATACATCTGCAGGACCACACACTTGAGTTAACAGCGCTGGAAATCGTAAGTAGCACCGAACGATGAGTTCACATTACGAACCTTCGTGCTACAAAGTTGAATTTAGACTAAAAGACAAGAGAAAGGCACGACAAAATGTAATATAGAAGCTTATTGTATCCATCACGTAATACGTTTATTGTATGTAAAAAAAAGGAAACGTGTTACAGGCCACTGATGGTGCTTCCCAAATAAATGAAGCAAAACGTGTATGGCAACAAACAAACTGACTTCAATTTGTTGCATAGATGGTATATACCTTCAAGAGTTTAAGGGAACTAAGGGAAAGGTGGTAAACCGAAAAAATGACGATACTGTGAGAGTGTCGTGCTGTTATACGCAGCGAGTGAAGAACCGTTATTATCTTCTCTGTCCAGATCGTATTATTTACCACGTAAAAGATAACTTCTCTTTGGATGTCTAAGTAATTCACTATACAGTCACGTACATAGTACATTAATGTCCTGGTGCCCACGGGCCAGCTCACTGGATGCAAGCACAAAAATACTCTCATTGTAGTGTACTACAATCAAGATAAGAATTTCTGAGTTCTCTGTTGCCCACAGAGACAATGTCGACAGCATTGTTTCTCCTGTAGTTTGTTGAAGGAAAACGATCCCATATATACATCACAGCAGCAAGAACATTTAACTCGATAATATAAGCTAGAGAGAGGAAAATGAATTAGTGGAAACTCTAGCACTTGGTGGCAACGACAAATAAATCCTCGTTGTAGGTAGACGAAGAGAATGTTTCATTCCATCATGGAAATCCAGAGAGTAAGAATTAGCTCTTTCAGAACAGAATCAAAGACTTAGAGCCACCGCTGTCCGATTACTATACAATAGTTTCCTCTCCCTTCCATGGCAGGGAAGTTACTAACCGAAAACGGAAGTCAAAAATTTCAAGAAAGCGATGAGTTGCAAGATCGTCATTTTCTCACAATCCATTGCACCAAGGCAGCCTTTATCTAGAAGAGTGTGTTCAAAACTCATAATATGCGCGATGGGGTTGCATTAAATGCTTACAGTATGTGGATTATCTTATCAGTCTTCTGAATGGTCTGATGCGTCCCGCCACGAAACCCACTCCTGTGCCAATCTTTTCGTCACAGAGTAGCACTTGCAACCTACGTCCTCAGTTATTTACTAGATGTATTAAAATCACTGTCTTCCTCTTCAAATTTTTGTCCTCTACAACTCCCTCCAGTACGACGGAAGTCATTCGTTGATGTCGTAACATACACTCCTGGAAATTGAAATAAGAACACCGTGAATTCATTGTCCCAGGAAGGGGAAACTTTATTGACACATTCCTGGGGTCAGATACATCACATGATCACACTGACAGAACCACAGGCACATAGACACAGGCAACAGAGCATGCACAATGTCGGCACTAGTACAGTGTATATCCACCTTTCGCAGCAATGCAGGCTGCTATTCTCCCATGGAGACGATCGTAGAGATGCTGGATGTAGTCCTGTGGAACGGCTTGCCATGCCATTTCCACCTGGCGCCTCAGTTGGACCAGCGTTCGTGCTGGACGTGCAGACCGCGTGATTTTGCGCATTCGTCTGTAGCACAACACCTAACATGCTGCTAGTCTTTGTTCTGGTTTTTCCGCATTCCATATGTCATTTCCATACAATGCTGTGCTCCAAATATACAATCTCAGAAATTTATTCCTCATATTAAGACTTAGGTTTGATACTACTGGACTTTTTTCGGACAGGAATGCCTTTTTTGCTGGTGCTAGTCTGCGTTTTATGTCTTCCTTGCTCCGGCTGTCATGGATTATTTTGCTGCCTAGGTAGCAGAATTCCTTAACTTCAACTGCTTCGTGATCACCAATCCTTATGGTAGATTTCTCGCAGTTCTCAATTCTGCTACTTCTCATTGGTGTCGCCTTTCTTCGATTTACTCAGTCCATATGATGTACTCACTAGATTGTTCATTCCATTAACAGATCCAGTAATTTTTCTTCATTTAAGTGAGGATAATAGTGTCATCAGTGAATCTTAACATTAATATATCGTTGAATTTTAATCCAATTCCTAAACCTTTCTTTTATTTCCGTCATTGCTTCTCCGAAGCACAGACTGAACAGGAGGAGTGAAAGACAGATACCTGTCTCACACCCTTTCACTCACACACTAGCACTCCTGAAAGAAAGGATATTGCGGAGACATGGCTTAACCATGTCTCCGCAATATCCTTTCTTTCAGGAGTGCTAGTTCTGCAAGGTTCGCAGGAGAGCTTCTGTAAAGTTTGGAAGGTAGGAGACGAGGTACTGGCAGAAGTGAAGCTGTGAGGACGGGGCGTGAGTCGTGCTTGGGTAGCTCAGTTGGTAGAGCACTTGCTCGCGAAAGGCAAAGGTCCCGAGTTCGAGTCTCGGTCCGGTACACAGTTTTAATCTGCCAGGAAGTTTCACTAACATTCTACATCTTTACTCTTCACATCTACATACATGCACACACTTGCCGCTACAGAGTCCCTAGCGTGTAACATGTCGGTATGTGACGTAACTATGTCGGTTCGTGATCAACAGCGTGCTGTAAACGCGTTTCTATCCGCAGAAAACATGTCTCCGCATATGGAATGCCCTCTTCTTCGTCATGAGAATGCCAGATCACACACGAGCGCCGCGACATCTGCAATAATCCGACGCCTTGGTTTATGTGTCATCCGTCATCCTCCGTATTGTCCAGACTTTGCGCCATCCGATTTTCGCACGTTTCCAAAACTTAAAGAACACCTTCGAGGACCTCACTTTGACAGTGATGAAGCGGTGCAAGCAGAGGTGAAATTGTGGCTCTGTCAACCAAGTCAAACATTCCACTGTGACGGTATCAACAAACTGGTCTCTCCTGGGTAGAAATGTGACTACGTTGAGAAATAAATATGTGGACATGAAGAATAAATGCGTAGATCGTTAATAACATTTTTTCAATTAAACATCTTTACCAGTTTTCCAATAAGAAATCTGTGGCATTACTCGTTATTTCTCCAGCAATTATTTTCCCCGTTTTCGCTGTTTTTCTAACGATTCATGTCGGTTACATGTTTGTGCTGCTTTAAGACCAGCTTTTCAGCTCTACCGGTAGTCAATAAACATTTTTGTGCTGTTACGGCCAGCCTTTCTGCACTAACGGCAATAGTTTCTGAATGTAAATAGCAACATTGCAATAAGCACGCAGGTTTTGATTAATCCGTAGAGATAGAGATTCTAGTCACAATACGAGTGGAAGTCATTCTTATCTACAGAATAAATCGAATTTACGTAACAACTGGGGAAGAATGACTGGAAATATTAACAACATATGTGAGAATTCGGTAGTGGTATTACCACTTTTCGAGTAAGCGTCCGAAGGGGGGACGGTCGATACAAAGGGCCACTTTCGTTCACGTATATAATAATGGCGTGTGACGAGGGCCTCCCGTCGGGTAGACCGCTCGCCTGATGCAAGTCTTTCGATTTGACGCCACTTCGGCACCTTGCGCGTCGATGGGGATGAGACAGTTCGTCGCGCTGACCACTCAGCTACCGGGGGCGGACTTCGTTCACGTGACCAATATTTACTTAGAAACACCTATTCCAGTTATGCAAGAATAGAAAAGTTTTTGGGGCAATGGATTCCCCAAGTCTCCGTCATAGAGCTCACACATTTCTCGACCTTTTCCCAATCGGGGAATAGGCATGAAAAATTCATTTATGAATGTAACAGGCTGTAAGTATTTAGTTAGTTTACGTTCGTGAATACGTCAGACATTTAGTATCTTATCTGGTGCAAAAGCGAAAATTTTCCTTAAGAATAGTTTCGAAATCCTCGCGCAGCTAACCTTTGATGACTTCTACCAAGCAGTTTTCGCATTCAATATTCACTCAGTTCGTCTCATGAGCTACAGTTTCTTAACGCATACATAGCTTCCAATCTCGTTTGGAAATTTCCTGGTAGACTATGACCGTGTAGCGGGCTCTGACTCAAAGCGGGATCATTTCCCATAGGAATCTAAGCTCTTATCGACTGAGCTATTCCGACACAAATCGCAGTAGATCCTCAGTCTTCAATTCTGCCGATACTGTAAGAGGATACCGGCGGATTTACTGGCCCATATCGGTGAAGGAAATTTGACTTAATGCGTTAGCTCGATCCGACAAATAATTAGGCATAGAATTGATCATTAATCATTTTCAGTAAATAGACAAGAATTAGGTATAGGATATGAAGTGCCACGCGTCAGACTGTACTGTACTGTATTGTAACCTAGTATTAATAAATGTTACAGGTTATCTTATACTGTGTTGCCACATTTCTGTTCTAGTGACACTCTGTCAAAGCAAGAATCTGTTTCATAATAGTAGTACGAAATTGCCACCTTTAATGAAGTACAGCAGTTTTCAGCTGCCGTGGATGTTTCGGCTTAATTAATAATGACATTCAGTTACAACATTCAGAGTAGTTATGTTCGTAAAGTCTTTAGAACCAGTCACCGAATATGTATTCAACCATTCTAACTCGTGCGAAAAGTAAAAGGGGCACTCAAATAAAATCGAGATACATTCAAAAGAAGGAAGTTGATATTATTGTGGTTTTAAGATTTATCTTTTAACATTTATTTTTTGAATATTCATGTTTCATTGTTTCAAAAGTAATCACCGCAGCTGTTATTACATTTAACCCACTGTGAGACAAAGTAGTTAGTGCTAATACCAATGCCATTATCTCTTCGTCAGAAGCGAATTGACAGCTATGAACGTCTTCCTGCAGGACTCCAAAAATATGGAAAACGCGTGGTGGGAGATCATCACTTTATGAAGGATGTGTAAGGGCTTCCCAGCGAATCTTCTACAGCATACTCGAAACAGCCTTGGCAACATGTCCCCTTATGACTTCCACAGTTCTGTAGCCCTGAAGAAAGACATTTGTGGGCGTCTATTTGCTTCGGATGCAGAGGTGCTCGTCTAGGTATAATCTTAGTAGCAAGAACAAACGTTGCAGTTACAAATATGTCTCATAGTGGGATAAATGTATTAACCGTTACAGTTAATACTTTTGAAATAATAAAGAGTTTCCTTACTTCTTTGAAGTGTGTCTTCTTCATTTGGCAGCCCGTATACGTAACTACCGTTAACAATATTATTCCAGCGAAATAAGTACAGGGTGTGTGTAATTACACTTTCGATACTTGAGTCAGTACAGACAGAAAAATATTTGCTGTGTGGGAACTCAACTTTACACAAATGATGTTCAGATTGTACGCTGCATGATTTGCGTTATCAGTACTGTTAGCGTCATAGCTTTTCGTTAGGTGCCGGTAATGATACGGAGACGTAGAGTTGAAACACAAGTGCCAGCGTGCATTACAGCTGCAGACGGACAACAAGGATCTGCACAACGTCAGCAGGGCTTTACTCGTAAGGCTGTTTTATCAAAACAACAGCAACACTGTTGCTGCTCTTCGCGAGTATCGAGGCACGATGGACACACTGAGAGGTCTTCTTACTGCAGCGAGATTGAAGAACATGATTCGGAAGTTCGAATTAACTGCACCTCTTTGCATGGCTCAGAATGTTGGACGCAGTGTTCGATGTTCATGGCAAGGACGAACTGTGTTACGGCGGCTGAACCTTCCATGGTCCAACGTTGTTTAGAGCAGCGGTACTGGTATTTCTAATGCGGCTCCAGAGAGCCCCGGACGCAGATGGTCGTCACATTGAGCAACGTTTGTATCCCGGAAAGTAAGCATGGTGCGAAATTCACAAATGTGTCTCTTTGAATGGTTTATTCGTTAGTTCTCTCTCGCATGTCCTTACAAATGTTTACACAACGTTTCCTTGTCATACGATCACTCGTTTTTCATGCGGGCCCTCTCAGGTAGCAAAGTTTAATTATAACCACCTTGTATATAACTCATGTGGCTGGTTCACTTACATATCCATGCCCCATTAGACTTCTGTCCCGCCTCTAACGAGCTTCTATTTTTCTCTTCCTGTACTGTAGAGCATTGAAAGTTTTGACATATTTTCCCAAATTTAAACACTGTACTGGACTCGAAATTTGTCTGCGTACATTGTTGGTGGAAATCATTAATTTCACTTGGCCGCTTATTTTGCAAATATTTCACATTCTGAGGAATCATTTAACCCTTTCGCAAACTCCATGAACAGGAATAGTTTAATGTTTCACTTTACCTCAATTCACGATGGAAGCTAACCCTCAGAAGGCTGTAGTATAGTGATTAAATTCCAGTGACAGAGAATGAGCATTACTTTTAGTTGTACGAATTTTTAATTTATATCTGAGTTTACTGCTACGAATCAGAAATGTGGGCTTTGACTTCAGTAATTTCCGTCTCTACTGACTCGTGCTTGATTTGAAGTTGTGAACGCGTTTCATTTTGTTTCGTATAATGCATTCTACTTTCTTTAATGAATGGATGAATGGGGATGAAATAAATGAAAAAGAACACCATTAAACGAAAACGGAGCTAACTCTTTAGATATGCTGAACCCAGATTTCCTACTTATCGTGAGAAGCAACCGTCAAGCAGCCATCAATAAAATTTTCAATAACTTATGTTACCACCTACGCTTTCCGGTCAGTGCTACCATAGGTTCTGCCACGTTGTATGTAGGAATAGGAGATGGAGGCCCGAGGCTTGCTGTGCCACAAGTAGTACGTATACCTACATCATGCTCTGCAGTGCACAATTAATGGTTGGTAGAGGGTTTACAGACCCATTTTCAAGCTTGTTTTCTGTCATTTCTCTCGAGTAGCATATGAACCGAATAAACAACCAAGTATTTCCGTCCAGGCTCTAAATTTTCTTACTTTATCACCACGATCATTTTTTCCTATGTAAGAAGAAACTGACAAAATATTTTTACTTTTGGAAAAGGAAGTGAGGACTGAAATTTACTGAAATTTTCATCACAAACGAACCGCCTTCTTACTAATGATTGCCTCCCTCCCGTAATTCGCCTATCATCCACCTGACCCTCTCTCCCTTATTTCGTGACATTACAAGATGATCTACCATTCTTTGAACCTTTTCGATTCCTTTTATGTGTGTCTGCTGTGGCAGGGTAAACTACTCTACAGTCCTTCAGAGACTCCTTTCCTCCTGTGCTGCTGTTCTCTCATGCGGCATGAAATATCTTTCTCGCAGTTTTCGGAAACCATTGCTGGAAACATCAGTTACACTGACAGTTTGAGTCAGATCTGGAGGCTTACTCACTTGTCTAATAGATAAGGTGACAGCTCGCTAAACGCAAACAGTCCAGGTTTGAGTCGCAGTCCCGTACAAAAGCTGACTGTCGCTGTACCTAAGTTTCATAAACAATGGTCCGCACAAAAGTGACTACCTGGAATAATATAGACTTTGCTGATAAAAGCCAACGAATATCCTAAATAATAATTATTTGTAGTTAAAAGTTATACTAAAGCATAAATATGCATTGAGTCTAAACCGGAAAAAGACATTAGTGATTAGAAGTAGCAGAAACGAGAACACTGAGAAAGTTAAGATCACAATGGGTGATCAGGAAATAGACGAAGTTAAGGATTTCTGTTGTCTTAGAAGCAAAATAACCAATGACGGACGAAGGGAAGAGGACATAAAAATCTGTTCAGGACAGGCAAAGAGGAAGATCTCGGCTAAGAGAAGTCTATTGGTATTAAACATAGGCCTTATTACGGGAATGTCTTCAACGTTTGTAGCCCTGTCTTCCTCAGTTGCATGTAATATTACGATATAGTTGTAATTTTTACTTGTTGACCGTCTAACTATCTATTGAATGAAACACAGTTTTCGAGCTGTACGCTTTTCGTCTTTATTCTCTGCAAGGCATCTTCAATGGCCAGGAATATGTACTTTTTATTATTTGGTTGAAATTTTGGGACAATGTATATATAGGTTGTAAACAGTTTTTCTACGGCGTAGTAACATTTTAAATTCTACTTATAGGTTCCGTGGATGATTTTCTACGTGTTGTATTTTAGTTCAGTTGCTGGCACTGATTTCCTTCTTATAATTGTCATTTGCGTTTTCTGTTTTCCACACTTCACAGAACTAGGAACTGAATACTTGTTTTGATGCTATGTTTTGGTTTGTGTTGGCGACTGTCGGATATTACTGCCAAAGATCTAATTTTATTGCCAACTTTCGGGTGTAATTTTTTTTATTTACATATAAGTATCTGATTGTGTGTGTGTGTGTGTGTGTGTGTGTGTGTGTGTGTGTGTATAGAGAGAGAGAGAGAGAGAGAGAGAAAGAGAGAGAAAGGAAGGTTTGTATTTGCTTTAATGTGGCTGCATGTGCAAGAGGGATAACACTGTTCGACATGGGTTGTATTTCTGATATTAAAGTATGTGCTTCTAGACCATTTTATCGTGGTAAATTCAAATATGTAAATAAAATATCGTTGTCAGGGATACTTTTTATGTAATATGTATATTCACAGTTCATGGCAAACACAGAGACGTTATAGAGAAATACGGGTATGTTGCCGCATCCAGTAGTGATAGAACGTGATAATTTCTTGTGCAACAGCAGGTGGGAAGAATCAGACATCATTAGGTTATCCCCCGCCACACCTATGTTATTAAGACCACCTGAAACATCTCATTAACACGAACGGCGACAGCCGATCGCTGACTCGGCAGTAAAGCTTCACGCCTCCTAGGGGCAGGTGCATCGAGTTTACAGTGGTGTTAACCGCAATTTGTGTCAGTCTTAACGAGTGGGTGTTTTGGCTGACAAGTAACTTTCATATTTCCGAGCACGGTGGAATTTTTTAGTTCCTGTGTGTAAACTGATTGGGCCTGGGGCTGAAGGTAAAACGACTGCTTGTTTTTACACATCAGCATTCCTCTAGTTCCCTACTATTAATTTATTACAGGTGTATTACCAAAGTGGTATTTTTAAATTTGCAGAAATTCCACGTCGTCGTGGATGTCGATATAAGCTGGACAACTTCTGCTACATCTGTGGGAAGTTCACTTTTGCCATAAATAGGAAGAAAATTTCTTCAGTCATAAAGAAAGCATACAAACATTACTTTGGAGTAGAGGTAGGAGACCAAGATAAAGAATGGGCACCATATTTCTGTTGTGCTACATGTTACTGCAAACTAACTCAGTGGTGGAAAGGTAAAGAGAATGTGGTGTTATTTGCTGTTCCCATGATGTGGAGGGAGCCTCGGGACCATGTTACTGATTGTTATTTCTGTCTAACAAAAATTCAAGGTTTTACAAACAAAAAGTCGAAGAGGCACATTATTTACCCAGATCTGCCTTCGGCGAGAATGCCAGTGCAGCATTCCGACAACCTTCCAGTACCTTCAAGAGCTCGAGGTCAAATTCCGAGTGACAGTGAAATAAGTAGTACTGAAGAAATCACAGATGTTGATTCTTTATATCACTGCACAAGTGAGTCATCGCCACATTTGTTAACACAGGCAGATTTAAATGATTTAGTACGTGATCTAGGACTAAGTAAACAGAAGGCGCAGCTGCTTGATTCAAGGTTACAAGAGTATAATCTACTGCACCAAAGTACTAAAATCAGTGTGTTCAGGCATAGAGAACTTGCCTTTATTTCTTATTTTTCAACTGACGAAGCACTGGCAATTTGCAATGACGTTGCTGGCCTGATGAAAGTGCTGAACTTCTCTTATATTTCACAGGAGTGGAGACATTCATAGATGCATCGAAAACAAGTCTGAAGGGTGTTTTGCTCCATAACGGAAATAAAATACCCTCTATTCCAGTAGCTTACGCTAGTTTGACAAAAGCGAATTACGAATTCGTACAAAGGATGCTAAATTCATTAAAATACAATGAACACAAATGGAAAATATGTGCAGATTTCAAGGTAATTGCTATGGTACTGGGAATGCAACAAGGATACACAAAGTAATCCTGTTTTCTTTGCTCGCTTCCCATGCCCGGGTTCCCGGGTTCGATTCCCGGTGGGGTCAGGGATTTTCTCTGCCTCGTGATGACTGGGTGTTGTGTGATGTTCTTAGGTTAGTTAGGTTTAAGTAGTTCTAAGTTCTAGGGGACTGATGACCATAGCTGTTAAGTCCCATAGTGCTCAGAGCCATTTCAACCATTTTTTTGTTTTCTTTGCGAGTGGGATAGTCGAGACCGAAATTCTCACTACGTGAAAAAGAAATGGCCTAGGCGAAGATGGAAAGTTGGCGAAAAGAATGTACAATGTGAAAGTCTGGTAGCTCCTGAATATATACTACTTCCACTGCTTCACATCAAACTTGGCCTGATGAAACAATTTGTGAAGGCGATGGATCCAACAGGCTGTGGGTTTGCATATCTAGCTACCATATTCCCCCGTCTTTCAGCTGCAAAAATAAAGGAAGGTGTATTTGTGGGCCCACAAATCAGGGAGCTGCAGAAAGATGCAAATTTTGAAGCATGTTTGACTGATAAAGAAAAAACCGCATGGGACTGTTTCAAGACGGTGTCGGAAAACTTCCTCGGAAGAAGAAGAGATACTAACTACAAAGCAATGGTGAAGGATATGATCAAAGCATATCAGGATTTGGGATGCAATATGTCTTTGAAGGTACATATGATGGACTCTCATCTGGACTACTTCACAGAGACTTGTAGTGACGTATCGGATGAACATGGGGAAAGATTCCATAAAGACATTTCTACCATAGAAAGGCGCTATGAAGGGTAGTGGGTACCTTCTATGTTAGCAGATTATTGCTGGAATATCATTCGAGAGAAGAAAGATTCACAATACAAGAGAAAAACGTGATGTGCATTACAAGGCAGATGCTCATTGTTTGTCAATTTTCTGTAATTTCTCATGTCAAATAAATGCTTCAAAGTGTATACACAAAGGTTACTGTGTTATATGTTAGATCCAACCCTCCATTAATGTGATGAACTTATAACATCATAAATATGTGCATTTGTTTGTCGAATTTCACCTCACGTTTGCTGCACTATATCAGAAACTGTAAAGAGAAATAAAATTGCGATTACTCATAAACTATGCCTGACAGAAAAAAACCAAAAACAGTTTTCAATTCAGCACTCAAAATACAACTAGAATCACAATATTTTTCATCAGAAAAAGGAAAAAAAAAGTTTTTTTTTTGTAGAACAGTGATAATTTGTCTCTTACAATTTCTTTTAGTAAGTGTAGCAGGGAGTCTGTACTGATGTGTTTCTGTTTATGTTTCTTTTCAGCGATGGCTTTTTGGACGTGGAAGTTTCCTTGCAGTTGTATCAGATATTTGCCATGCTTTTCTTTAATTTTTAGACGTCCGCTTCTTAGTTCTCATCGTTTATAGGCAGGACATCATTTTGTTACATCACAGTAGCCTATCACATGACAGTGTGGTCCTTTAAACGGCATGAATGTCTGTTCGAACCGTGCAGTGCACCATCATAACTCTGGTCCTGTCTAGTTTATGCACGGCGGCTTCCCGATGGACTACGCAAACGATGGATAGGTCGATATGCTTCTGGTACGGGGTGCATCCGATAACAAAGCTGCTGCTGGTCGTGCGTATGTTGCAAGGTACCCTCAACGGAGCGATCTCGATACGAATGTTTTTCGTCTCCTGGAGCAGCGCCTTCGGAAAACCGGTAATCTTCGACCACAAGTCCAAGGACTAGATGTACGCCACGAAGAGTGGACACAATCCTTGAAATCGTTCACCAGTCACTTCGGCGCAGTACCCGTGATATTGAAAGCCAGTTCCAGATGACGTTGATGTGTTGCACGATAAAGAACAGCATCCACATCATTACACGATAACTCAACACCAGCGGCTAGAAGATCATATTCCACGATTACCGTTATGTGAATGACTGTTACACTAAATGGAAGAGAACGAACATTCTGTAAGTAAATGATGAATCTAGCTTGACTGATGAAGCTATTTTCAACCTCCAAAACAACCATTACCGGTCAAGAAACAAAACCCACTGGTCATCCGTGAAAGTGGCTTTCAGGCATAAACCTGGGAGCTGGAATAGTGGGAAGAGTACTTTTGTGCTCTTACCTATTGTGGTCAAGTTGAATACGGCCCTGTATCGTACGTTCCTCTGCAATACTTTCCCTGCCGCATTAAAAAAACGTTACACTTAGTGTTCGGTGACAAGTACTGTTTCAGCATGATGGTGCACTGCCACACTTTGAAATGAATGTGCATAACTGTGTAAAAGAAGCGTTTCCAGAGTAATGAATTGGTCATGGAGGGTAGGGTTGTTTGGGGAAGAAAGCAAACAGCGAGGTCATCGGTCTCATCGGATTAGGGAAGGATGGGGAAGGAAGTCGGCCGTGCTCTTCCAAAGGAACCATCCCGGCATTTGTCTGGAGCGATTTAGGGATACCACGGAAAACCTAAGTCAGGATGGCCGGACGCGGGATTGAACCGTCGTCCTCGCGAATGCGAGTCCAGTATGCTAACCACTGTGCCACCTCGCTCGGTAACTGGTCATGGAAGTCATGGAGGTTCAATGTACTGATCTGCCCTCCCTTCTGACTTAAATCCCAACGAACACGTGTGGGACCTGTTGGGGAGACGTATTGCAGAACGTCCATATGCACCAACGAGTATCCAGAAGTTGTCAGCCACCACATTGGAGTGGGGGGGGGGGGGGGGGGGAGGAGGAATGGAGCGCCCTACACCAGGAGCTCCTGACGAATCTTGCGGTGCGCCTGCAAGCAACTAGCAGAGCATGCACTGTCGTCTGTGATTATCACAGCCCCTGTTAACTAACATGTCCCGTCGTTTATAATATTCCGGGGACTATCATGAAACGCGCTGGCATCAGCGTAGTTATTTTCTCTGAATATGTCATTTCTGTCCCTCTCACTGTACATTTCTGGCAGTTACCTTCTGTACTATACTGTAGTAATTCCTTCTGTGTATTGACCAAGTTTCATCGAGCTGTGTTACTTGGCAATGACATATCATACGGCAGTTGCTTTCGTCCTTAAGTTTTGCACGCCAGTATAATATCGCTCAGGGCGCAAGTGTAATGTCACGTGTTTCCGTACAGTGCAATTGTTGTGAAGAGGTTGCGAACTCATAATTCCTTGGAAGCTCGTTTCTGCGTCAGTTATAACTTCATTTCATTTCTGTAATATCTTTAATTCTTCGATAATAACTGTTTCTGTAGTGTAAGACTACTCTCTATATAGATGATGCTGTATTACATATCCGTAGCCGTTGTCTTTCTTCGGAAGGAGAAGTGTAGATAGGTTACGCCTACGAGGTTCTTAATTGTGTCAATTGCTTTTAAAGGTCAAAATATTCATCACCGAAATCACGTGTTGGATACATATTTTCCAGGAACATCCTGTGTACAGTATGGTAAGAAGCAGTCTGGAAAGGTTGTAAGGGTGTTGGAGTGTAGGTCGTGCTGAGAAATTATTGTTAAGAAAAAAATTCGATACATTGTGCCAATTACGAGTTATTTAGTGAGCCGGGCGCAGCTCGCAGTCATGCCATTTATTGCTCGTCATCTTGTTTTTATGGTTCTGTCGACTCGTTTTCTTTTAACTGGATTTACTGGCGTCACTAAGTTGCTGGTTTGTTTGTCCCTTGGCGGCAGCAGCAGCGCGTATCGATAGTGCACTGTCGTACTGTCTCTGGAGCGACCGCTAGTATGTCCGGGCCATCGTGTGTCAGTAGCCCCGTCGGGGTACGGAGCAGCAGTCGAGGGAACGAAGCAGTTGGGATAGAGCGCCAGTGAGGTGCGGGCAGCCAGCACTCGCCCGACCGTTGGGCACAAACACGCAGTGTCCGACGGAAGGAGACTTGAGCGGGGACGACCGTTGGCTGGTCGTTCGCTCGGTTGTCTCAGCGGCGACGTGTTTGGTCTTTGACCGTTTCTGGGCCTAAAAAATGGTTCAAATGGTTCTGAGCACTATGTGACTTAACATCTATGGTCATCAGTCCCCTACTTAAACCTAAGGACATCACACAACACCCAGTCATCACGAGGAGAGAAAATCCCTGATCCCGTTTCTGAGCTTCGTCAGTTGGTCATCTTGCTGGACGTGGGTCGGTTCCCAGTTGAAATCTGGTTTCGCAGGACAGAGCGGAGGTTGCGGAAAGGGGCCAAGATCAGTTACAGTTACACAAGAACAAATGGTTCAAATGGCTCTGAGCACTATGGGACTTAACTTCGGAGGTCATCAGTCCCCTAGAACTTAGAACTACTTAAACCTAACTAACCTAAGGACATCACACACATCTATGCCCGAGGCAGGATTCGAACCTGCGACCGTATCGGTATCGCGCGGTTCCAGACTGTAGCGCCTAGAACCGCTCGGACACTCCGGCCGGCTAGACAAGAATACACCACTTTATTCCTCGAAACCCAATGCACAGGTATCTCTTTAAAACAACAAGGATCAGTTCACGGCTGAGGGCCCAAGTAACTTCTCAATAATGAAGTTTAAATAATTCCTTTTAAAACACAAGGATTTAGAGAAACAGCTGAAGGCCTTACATAAGTAAAATTAAAATATCTTCTCAGCTAAAGACCCAAACAAAATTTCATGTCAGCTAAGGAAATTCTTTTGAAAGGGAAGCATTTACAAGTTCAGCTAAAAGCCATATTAAGGAAAATTTAAATTAATTCCTCGGCTGAAAGCCCAGTAATATCTCAACATAATAAAACGGAACTTTTAAAGACAATCATTTACACATTACTACACGAAACCATCTTACGAATACTGAATGCAGTCTGTGTAGTGGAGTAACCGTTGGTCGTTTGCGACAGAGCAGCGAGGAAGTCCCCGCGCCTGAGGCCAGGCCGACCCTTCGAACACTGCTGAGCACCACTATTCTGTTGTTTGTGATGGTGATTTTCCTTTGACGCAAGCTCTGTGCCAGGCCTTCAGCCGTGTATTAATTTTGTCTGTTCTATGTTCAGTATATGTCCTTCAGCCGAACCTTATATGAAGTAATTTAAGATTAGGCCTTCAGACGTGTTTTATTTAAAATTCTTGTTTGCTCTGTATTTAGGCCTTCAGCAGCGTTTGTTTTAGAATCTGTGGCTTCCAGCCGTATTATGTACATTCCTGTCTGTAAGGTTTTTCTTTAATTATCTTGAATTCTTAAAACGGCCTTCAGCCGTACTGTGAATGCTTACCTTAACATTTATCTATAATTATTTTCAATAATTGTTTGGGCCTTCAGCCGTCAAGATATATCAAGTTTCCCTAAGATGGTTTCCTTTTGTACTGTGTAAATGCTTGCCTTTAAACGTTTTCTTTTATTATGTTGAAATATTATTGGTATTAATTAATTTAAACTTTCCTTAGTATGGCTTTTCGCCAAAATTTGTAAATGCTTGCCTCTTAAAGAATTTCCTTTGCTGATCTGAAATTTTATTTGGGCCTTCAGCTGTTTCTCTAAATCTTTGTGATTTAAAAGGAATATTTTGAGCTTCTTATTGAGAAGTCACTTGGGGCCTCAGCCGTATACTGATCCTTATTGTTTTAAAGAGAAAACTGTGCATTGGTTTACGAGGAATAAAGTGATGTGTTCTTGTGTAACTAACAGTAACTGATCTTGGTACCTTTCCACAACCTTATTCGCTCTGTCCTGCGAAATCAGATTTCAATTAGCATCGAAGTAGCCAATCCGGTCGTTGCGCGCACAAATTCAACCGGCCCGTCAGAGACGGTGTCACCAAATGCGTTCTACATTCGGTTTCCTAAAGCTCAACAAGAGAGCGATACAAAAATGGGACATGGCACGGTAGGAAGAATCGCACCCGGGTAGAAGGCTGAACAGTCTCGTGCGCTATCATCTATGCTACGACAACAGCTGACACCAATTGTACCTATGATACTGCAGTGCCTGTATTATTCCGAATTACGATGAAATGTTCCTTCGACAGTGCCTGCATACAGCTGATGGTTGTTTATATTCGCAACTGCGAATATATATCATGTGTTAATTGTATCTGACGGGACGTCTGAATTTGCGCGCACAGGCACCCAGTTGGCTAACATCAATGACAATTAATTCGGAAATGGCCCAGTGTACTGAACTTTTCTCTTAACAATTGTTTCTCATCACAACTTACTCAGCAACACCCTTACAAACTTCTCACACTGTTTTTTACCACCGTGTATTTGGTTGCTTTAAATGTATCACAATAAAGAGCCACCATCTTGTCATGTTACTCAAGTAAAACATGATGTTCACAGTCACTTTTAATAAATCGTCACTCTACTGGAGAGCAGCCAATGAGAATTATAAACAGTAATCGTCAGGATCTTTAAGCATGCTAGTTCCTTTTCAGATAATGAGTAACCTAAGGCTACGAATGATATACTGCTGGGTGCCGATGTGAGACTTGTGTTTGCGATGCTTCAATGAAATGCTACGCTGTCATGTCAAAAAAGACTTACTCATTTAATAAATATTCTTTTAGCCAGTTAACTATTTTTGCATTCAGAATTTATGTGTACACTGCCAGGGAGATTCTTCCACAGTACAACTCGACGCTATAAGCGGAAAGCTAACACATATTCAAAGTAACCCGTTGCTTTCAGTTAGGAAATACATTCAGTATTTCGATATTCAGCCCTATTCTTTTTTCTCTTTGTACTGAATTTATATAAATGTGTTAGTTGTGATTGTTTTTCTTGTATATTCGAGTCTCATCCCGTTATTAACTTTGTTCTTTTGAGTATTACGTATTTCGTTCTGCATACTTTATGCGGATAGTCGATATTTCATTGTACACGCACGAAGATTACGAACGGCAGTATACTGTAGGTGTGGATGCTTTGACATATGCAGGGCTAAAAAGGCCGACATAGCGATATTCCTTACTGTACGTACAGTTGAAAATGCACCCTGCCTCTGTTTTACCAGAAGCTGCCTTAGGTCTGTGTCATTCCTATTTCGACTGCATTAAGAGTAGTCACGTATTTAATTACTGAAAGCTTCCACACAGGTATATGAAGGCTCTTGTAGGGTACTTCATCCACTGGAATTGCCGTTTACCCATCGCGCCAAAGCGGCTGGACTGCCAACACGGCAGGCCGTGGTGGCCGTGCGGTTCTAGGCGCTGCAGTCCGGAACCGCGGGACTGCTACGGTCGCAGGTTCGAATCCTGCCTCGGACATGGATGTGCTTGATGTCCTTAGATTAGTTAGGTTTAAGTAGTTCTAAGTTCTAGGGGACTGATGACCTAAGATGTTAAGTCACATAGTGCTCAGAGCCATTTGAACCATTTTGAACTGCCAACACGAAGCAGTTTCAGGAACAGAAAAAGACAGTCTGTGGACACAAGCGAGCATTAACCGTGCACTGTGGTGGTGTTGGTTACAACATGACCGAGAGGCAATATTTTGATGATTCCACACAGGCAAAAATAATCGGGCAGTTACAAGAAGGACGAAGTGTAACAAGTGTAGCCCCAGAGTTTGGTATTGCTGATAGCATTGTTTCACGTGCACGGGGAGCGCTCCAAACCACAAGCACCGCTGCACTATGGAGAGGAGGTGGTCGATCATGATCAACTGCATCAGCCGGAAGGTGCCCACGTCAAACAGTGGATGCAGTTTCAACCAGATTTAATAGTAATGCAAGACACATTTAGCTTTTCCGTAGTTTTAACAGGCCGTTTAAAAAAAAATACGTTAATGGATCCTGTAAAATGGAAGCTACTGGTTTCCTTGCCAATTCATCACCATGCAGAGGTTGTGCTCTCTCTTTAAAGACATCTTCGACGAGACGTTGGGCATTTAACTTCCTCCCTTCTTTTACATCTCTAACTATTACGAGTCATTCAGTAAACATTAAATATGTGCTCCATCGTATACATATTGTACCACACTGCGTGATCCAATAATCCGTTAACATTTGAAAATTCAACACATCTCGGAATAAAGTAGGTAGACAGGCAATAAATAATTAACACGTGTGCTTGAAATGACATGAGTTTCTATCGAAATAAAAAAGTGCACAAAATTACAAACAGATGACGATTCATTTAGAGGTGATATATGGCATAACAATTTATATTTCGCAAAGAAATGCTCAACATATTGGCTGTCGCTCATGAACAGTACCTGTAGTTCAGGGAAAATTTTGTGAACAGCACTGTACAGCATATCAGTAGGTAAAGTGAGTAACTGCTGTCGGAAGCTGTCTTTTAGCAACCCTAATTAGGTCGGACGATTGCGGTTGTAGGTAACCCCACAATCAACGATCACACGGACTGCCGTCAGGGAACCTTGGGCGTCAAGCATGACGGAAATGGCGGCCCAGCGCGAAATGTGTACAAGACGTGAAACTTCCTGGCAGATTAAAACTGTGTGCCGGACCGAGACTCGAACTCGGGACCTTTGCTTATCGCGGGCAAGTGCTCTACCAACTTAGCTACCCAAGCACGATTCCTCGACCTGTTCTCACAGCTTTACTTCTGCCAGTACCTCGTCTCCTACTTTCCAAACTTTACAGAAGCTCCCCTGTGAACCTTGCGGGACTAGCACTCCTGAAAGAAAGGATATTCGGAGACATGGCTTAGCCACAGTCTGGGGGATGTTTCCAGAATGAGACTTTCACTCTGCTGCCGAGTGTGAGCTGATATGAGATTTTGCGGCACATTAAAACTATGTGGCAGACGGAGACTCTAACTCGGGAAGCAATATGCGATGGAGCGCCATCCTGTATAGAAGTTGTACCTTCCGGCAGGCGTTTGTCAGTCAAGTTTTACGGCTGTACGTGGACAGTGAACTGGTGCATTTTCAAATCTTAACGGACTTCTTTGTCATGCTGTATATGTTCACTGATGGAAAGAATCGCAACGCCAAAAAGAGTAGGGCGACATAAATGAAAATTGGTAGGTGTGTTCCTACATTTGAGAGATGATCTCTATTAAAACTTGGCGCCAGCCGCATAAGAGTGGTGCTAGTAGCGCCACTACGAGGACCCAAGACACATTTGCTGTAAATAAACTCTGTAACGGTCGTGAGCGTTAGTTACCATCGACATAGGACGTAACATGGCTGTGAGAAGCTAGCTGGTTGTTGTTTCTACGATATTCCAGAGAGACCTGATAGGACTGTAGTCACTGTACATGTTTGCTGGCAGAAGTCGTGACTAGTGTAGTGGACTGACAAGACAGCCAGTCCACAGTGACGGGTAACCGAAAGGCACGCGTTTACACACGCCGGCTGGCGTTAGGTCTGAAACAGGATGCGTAATGAATGCTATAAAGAAAAGTACGTAGCTGCTGGAATACTTAACTTTAATCCATCATTTGTATACAGCATTCTTGATGATACAAGTGAGAATCTCTCTAGAAATGGTTAATGGCGCCTTGCTAGGTCGTAGCCGTGGACTTAGCTGAAGGCTATTCTAACTGTCTCTCGGCAAATGAGAGAAAGGCTTCGTCAGTGTAGTCGCTAGCAAATTCGTCGTACAACTGGGCGAGTGCTAGAACGTCTCTCTGGACCTGCCGTGTGGTGGCGCTCGGTCTGCAATTACTGACAGTGGCGACACGCGGGTCCGACATGTACTAATGGACCGCGGCTGATTTAAAGCTACCACCTAGCAAGTGTGGTGTCTGGCGGTGACACCACAACTAGAATATACCGTCACAACAAGACCGGGCTCCAGACAGCCACGTGGCACTGCCGAGAGGGAGGACCACCGTGTTCGGCATACGGCCCTGGTGAAAGCTGGTTCCGCCGTGGTGCCACTGACGTCCATATGTTGGTCAGAAGGAGACCAGTTGACGGCCTGCAGCCATCCTGCATGTGTGCTACATTCTGGACCTGCACCCAGAGACATAGCTCGTGGTGCGATTTAGTATGACAGGATGAGCACTCCCGTGGTTATCCCAGCACCCTGACTGCAAAACTGTATGTCAATATGTTTATTCGACCTGTTGTGCTGCCATTCATTAACACCATTCCAGGAAGGGTTTTCCAACGACATAATGCTTGCTCACATACCACTGTTGTAACCCAACATACTGTACAGAGTGTCGACATGTTCCGTTGTCCTGCTCAATCATCTGATCTATCTCCAATCGAGAACATACGAGACTCATCGGACCACAACTCCAGCGCCATCAACTAACCGCATCAACCGTATCTGTACTGACCGACTAAGTGCAACGGGCACGGAACTCCACCCCACAAACGGACATACGGCATCTGCACAACACATTGTGTCCACGTTTGCATGCTTGCATTCAACATTATGGCGATTACACCAGTTATCAGTGTACCAGCACTTCACATTTGCAATGGCTTATCTCCTGCTTACATTAACCTGCGATCTTGCAGGGTTAACCACTTACCTAGATAAATGTATTCCCGAAATAATTGATGCTCATTAACTATTTTTAGGTGTTGCCATTTTTTTGTCATTGTATAGTCCGCAAGATAGTGGAGAAGGGGGTTAACGCCCCATCGACAACGAGGTCATTGGAGACGGAGCACAAGCTCGAATTAGGAAAGGATGGTGAAGGTAATCGGCCTTGTTTATCGAACGACCTACCCCGACATTTGCCTGAGGTGATTCAGGAAAATCATCGGAAACCTAAATCACGATGACCGGAAGCGGGTTTGAATCTCGTCCCCCCCCCCCCCCCCAAATGCGATCCGCAAGATACCGTGCAGTACATGATGCAGTGTACTTCCTACCAATATTATCGATTTTCCATCTTACTCCATTCGCGTACGTCAATAAGCCTATCAAAACCCCTACTCCCTTTTATGATCTCTTTGCAAGTAACGACGTTGGCGACTGAGTGGCCTCAGTCTTCTTCGGATACAGGTTCTCTAAATGTACTGAACAGATTTTCTGGGAAACTATGCCCCCCTCTTCTCCAGGGAGTCGAATGTAAATTCTCCCAGCGCTTCTGTTGGGCTTTAGTATTGGCTACACCGACCTGTTGTAACCCTAGCAACATATCTGTGAATTGATTCTATGCCTGCTGTCACACATAATGTAGAATTAGTGCATAATGGAGTCTTGTTTGCGATATCCTGTACACACGAACTGCACATTTGCAGATGCCTTCCACTGATTCGGTCTTTCATTCACTTCCCTAACACCTAATTTAGGTGATCGGGCCACTTCATACCGCCTCTTAGAATCACCCGTAAATACTTGCGAGATCTCTTCTCTTTATTTTGCTATTACTATCTTATCTGACCAGTCTAATTTCAGTAGCAGATCTCTGCTCAGAGACCAGCGCTATGTAGTGAAGTTACTAAGCGGAAAATGCATAATGCTATCTAGTATAAGGTGTCCTGAACACTGTTTCCGAAGGGGGTCCCTCTGATACTTCTACAATCCTTTACTATGACATGGGATTTGTTAGCTACGAAACTAAAGCCATATGATTCAAAATGCTAAATTTACTTAACATCAACATTAAATTTTGAAAGGATTGGGCATTTATGATTCACAATGTCATCCCATATGTAAGTACGCTGTTTAGGTTTTCTTATGGGTAAAGCCATGTAGCGCTCTGTATGAAAATCACTGGCTGTGCTGTGTGCAGTCTGTGGCTGGTTAGCATTGTTGTAATATTCGCCATTGTAGTGTTGGGTAGTTGGCTGTTAACAGAGTGTAGCGTTGCGCAGTTGGAGGTGAGCCCCCAGCAGTGGTGGATGTGGGGAGAGAGATGGCGGAATTTTGAGAGCGAGTGATCTGGACAGAGACAGTAAATTTGTAAGACAGGATGTCATGAACTGATATATATATATTATGACTTTTGAGCACTATTAAGTTAAATACATTGTTTGTTCTTTATCAAAATCTTTCATTTGCTAACTATGCCTATCAGTAGTTACTGCCTTCAGTAGTTTGAATCTTTTATTTAGCTGGCAGTAGTGGCGCTCACTGTATTGCAGTAGTTCGAGTAACGAAGATTTTTGTGAGGTAAGTGATTTAGTGATTTGTGAAAGGTATAGTTTAATGTTAGTCAGGGCCAGTCTTTTGTAGGGATTATTCAAAGTCAGATTGTGTTGCGCTAAAAATATTGTGTGTCATTTTAGTGTTGATCAGAATAGGTAAAGAGCGAAATGCGAAATGTCTGTGTACGGTCAGTTCTGCTCAGCTGTTTGAAAATGAAATAACGTAGAGGCTTACCAGCACAGTAATTCACTATCTTTTCTAAGGGGACGTTTTATATGGCGACCCTGCCAGGATACCTCACTGGAATCTTCAGATTTTTTTCTTGTAGTTTTTGTAATTAGTGCAGCCTTTGTTTATTGCTAGCGCGTAATTGTAGAGAGAATTTTCTTGGTAGCTGTAGTTTTCTCATTCTTGTACAGTAAAACAGTTGTGTCATGCATGTATATTTGCACCAAGTATTTTGCAGCTGCGCTTGGAATTAATGAGATATTATTTTCAATGCTATGTTAATGTGTTTTCTTATTTTGCTCTTCAAATTGTGCTTTTCTGTGTTGTCGTGTGAAATATTTTGACAATAATGGCGAGTGAAAAACGTAATATTAGGCTCCAAAGTAAACTTAGAAATGACAGTGAAGACGAAAGCAGTGTGTTAGCGCCGCCGAGTAATGAATTAACTAATGTTCAAAGTACTAATTTGATAATTGTGCATAGGGAAATGGAGCGGGCCGCGAATAATGGTGTATGCAGTGAAACGATTAGTGATCAGGGAAGCATTATCGATCGATCGGTTGGCAACAGCTCGCCTCAGGAATCCGAAATGACAGGACACAATCTTGCAAATACTGTAGATTCACGTTCTGCGTCCTCACCGTTTTCTCAAATAAGTCAAGCCACATTTTCTGCTTGTCAAAATGTGAATGTTTCTGGTGCAAATGCACTGCTGAATAGCACAGAGGAACATGTTTCAGACACCAGTGCACTGTTATTACAGTTAATGCAACAAATGGAACAAAGGCTACAAAAGCATAGCTAAAAAGCATAGAGGAACAGATTCCAGACACTAATACATTATTATTGCAATTGATGCAACAAATGAAACAAAATCAGAGACAAACACAGCAACAGTTAGACACAATGGAATAAAATCAGAGACAAACAGAGGAAAAGCTTCAATAGTTAGACACAATGGAACAAAATCAGAGATAAACACAGCAAAAGCTTCAAAAGTTAGACACCACACTTGAACAAACACGTGATGACTTAACTACTGAGTTACATAAAATCGAATCGAAATGTCAAACAGTCTGTAATGACGTAAAAACACAAATTTGTGAGCATTTTTTGCGGCATGAGAATGCATTACAGAAT
Organism: Schistocerca cancellata; assembly: GCF_023864275.1. NCBI lineage: Eukaryota > Metazoa > Arthropoda > Insecta > Orthoptera > Acrididae > Schistocerca > Schistocerca cancellata. Next base: position 203,841,859 of record NC_064631.1, on the reverse strand, counting down.
CACGAAGCAGCCATAAAAGAACTGCAAACTATTGTTCATGGAAATCATGAGACCTTGCGGGCTGAAATTGACTCAGTTTCATCTACCGACTCGGTTACGCTACTTGCAAAAACTCAGGAAAACTTAAAGGACACAGCAGATACTCTGCAAATTGGTTCAGAAAGACTCATGGAGGAAATTAGTTCATTATCAGAGAAAGTAGTCGAACTTTCGGATCAGCTAAATAATTTATCTGCGAAGGTAGATGATAATCTGAATGACGCAAGACCGGTAGTCTTTAATGACACAGAAGAGTACGAACAAATTGGAAATTCAAACAAAATCAGAAACAAATTAATACGCAACACCAAAGAGAAAAAACCGGGACGTACAAGATCAGTTGGCACAACAAGTAATACAAGAATTACATATATCAGAGGACACTCGCACTCCAACACGGGAAGAGGGACTTACAATTACGGAAACGCCAAAAAATTATAACACAGGGCATTTCGGAATTTATGAAAGAAATTGGCAAGGTGCATCGAATTTTGAGATGGAACCGCCGACACGACGTAACAATGACCGATATGCGACTCGCCGACACGATGATTTTGACTATAAGCTGTTCATTACTACACGTAAATTGAAAACATTTAAGAATTCTGGCAACGACATTCATCCACAAGCGTGGCTTCAATTCTCTCATTGTTTTCCTCCCAACTGGTCATTAGAGCATAGATTAGAATTTATGTGTTTCCACTTAGAAAATGAACCAGCTGTGAGAATGCTATTGGTCATTCACGATTGCCACAGAGAAGGAGAATTTTATCATGCCTTCCTCTCAACATATTGGTCTCAAGCTTCACAAGATCGAGTAAAACATAACATCATAATGATGAAACATTTCGAACAATCTGAATTTTCCAGTCTTGTGAAATATTTTGAAGGCAAGTTGCACAAGAATCAGCACCTGTCAAACCCTTACAGCCCCTCAGAACTCATGCGCATTTGCCTAATCAAATTGCCTGAACATTTACGACATACTATTTTGGCAGGACGTTGCAAAGACGACATTGAAGCTTTTCAGGGACTGTTACAAGAATTGGAAATTGACACTGACAACTGCGGAACGCGAAAACAGGAGCACAACAATTACAGGTCACATCCGTCACAATCCCGCGATGACAGAAATAATAAATGGACACGACAAGGCTATTCTTACAACATAAATTGTGACCAAAACAGACACCACCTGTATGACAACCATTGGCAGGTTAGTAATAATTACAGGGAAAGATCACCTCTCCGCAGTAATGGCTATCACAGAGACATTCAGAGAGACAGACAATTTGGGAACCAAAATAATTATTATCAAGGGAGACAGAATAACTTCAGATGCAACGATCCAGCGTGCAGTTACGATTCAGGGAGAAATTCTCCACCACGTGACCCACAAGAAAGAAACTATGGAATCTACTGACATGACGACAGACGATATGATTGTAACGACAGACCTGAATTTCATCAGAACTGGCGGGATTCAAACAGGGCAGGGCCCTCTCGACAAGGTGAATTTGTAGAAGGTAGGTCTCCAAATCCCAATAACCACACACACCAACAAAGAGACAATATGCAATGACGCATACCGCTGGCAGCCACAAAACGTACTTCTGAAACTGACAACGCAGCTTCCGTAGCTAGTAATAACGTAAAAATGGAAGGCATTAGGGACATCTTACTCCAGGAACACAACGTGAAACATAACAACATTGCATATCCTGTGATTCACATTACAGTAAATGACGTAAAATTTACGGCAGTACTTGACTCTGGCAGTCCCATTTCAGTAATTAGTGAAACAGCCTTTAGCAAATGCAACAAATCGAACGATTGCCCCACACTTCCGTTACGTAAGATTAAATTACAAGGTGCAATCGTTGGAAAAAGTGTAGATGTACGCCAACAAACCAACTTAGAATTCGTTTGTCAAAGCCACAGCATCTCTATGAACTTTCTTATTATTCCATTATTGTCGACGGAAATTATATTGGGAGTAGACTTTTTGAATGGATACAAAGCAATCTTAAACTTTCACGATGCTGAAATAAGTTTAGAGAAAGAAGGTATGTCAATAGCTTTGAAATTTGAAGATTGGCTCTCAAACCATGACGAGGAAATTAATCGGCTTTACCTCCTGTTAGACAACAGTTCGGAATTGTCGACGGAACCTGACACTAGCAATCACTCTGTAAGTACTGACAGGGATGATATCGACGGCGCATTTGATACTAATGAGTTAATTCAGAATAAATTTCAAACAATTGAGAATTGTAATGACACTGATAGGCAGGACCTTTTTGAGATTTTACAAGCACATTCCACAGTTTTTACTCACAAAACAGGAACAATCAAGGGATTTCAATACCAATTTCTTGTTCGTGAGCATACTAAATTTTCTGTTAGACCATACATAATTCCGGCATATTATAGGGACCGTGTTAGAACAGAAATACAATCTATGCTTGACGAGGGCATTATTGAGCCTGCAGTAAGCTCATACAACAATCCATTACATATTGTTGAGAAGAAAAATGGATCGATCAGGCTTGTCATAGATTCGAGAAAAATCAATACTATCATCATTCCTGAAACAGACAGGCCGCAAAAGTTGGAAGAACTTTTTCAAAATTTTAATGGTGTGAAAGTGTTGTCTTCTATTGATCTCAGATCCAGCTTTTATCAGATCGAACTTCGTCCAGAATGTACAAAATACACAGATTTCCTTTGTTTCGGCGTTTGTTATCAATTTCGGAAACTTCCTTTTGGTTTGAACATTTCTTCAGCAGCATTCATTTGCGGGCTAAATTCCATATTACCAGAGTTCTTAAAACGTCACATCACGTTATATGTGGACGATATTCTGATAGCAGAAGCCTCATGGAAACAACATAATCGCATCGTCAACAGCGTGTTACATATTTTTGCACAATCTGGAATTACAGTTAACTTGGAAAAGTCTGAATTCGGTAGGACAAAGGTGAAGTTTTTGGGACATATTATTTCTTCTGAAGGCATTCAGCTGGATCCTGAGAAGTTAGAAGCAATCAGAGCCATTCCAGTTCCATCCATAAAAGACCAAGTCTGCAGTTTTGTAGGTCTTGTAAATTTTTACCGTCGTTTTCTGACTATGGAAATTCTAGATACACCAAAACTTTGTTCTCTCACTGGAAAAAATACTATTTGGAACTGGGATGAACAAGCACAGTTGGAATTCAATTCCTTGAAATAATCGCTACTTAACACGCCAATACTAGCTCATCCAGATCTGTCACAAGAATTCTGCCTTAGCACGGATTCTTCTAAAGTCGGTCTTGGTGCCCATGTATTTCAAGAAGCCACAGAAAATGACACCATTTAAATGAGCAAAGAATTTTTTTAGGATTTGGCATTATTGCAGAAAGCTACGACGTTTTTGAGATTTGACTGAGGTGTTATGATGTTATTATTACGATGACTATATGTATTATGCTGTTGAGGTATGTTTATGATCAATAGGCTGATGCTATATGAGGAATTTGATTATGCTACATATTTATTATGATGAAATATTGAAGAAGTGTGACGAATATGTATATGTGTGATAAGGTAAGGAATAATCAGTAGTGGTTAGGGACTATGACTTATGCAAAAGGACGTTGGAAACCTAGAATAGTACTTTAAGAGTTATGAAATGTGCGTAAATGCGTGAATGTATCACAATGCTGACGAAAATTTTTTGGACGCTGTTATATTTACAGGATTTTGTTTCTACACATTTGTAACGCAAATTTTTGACCTGTGAAATTTTTATATGAGGCTGTCACTGTAGCGGAAACTGATGTCGTAAATATTTCGGTAGGGAAGGTAGGCCACCTTGATGTAATGCGTTTTGGGCCCCCAGCTGAGAGACAGTTGTCTGACAAAAGAAAGCCATTAGGTGGAAAAAAAGAGGCCACTATCCTCGCTACTGACATTTCTTTGTCGAAAGCATCTCAAATACGACACGCTCAAACTTGAAAACATATGATTACACTGTGGGGCTCTTAATTTATGATATTTACTAAAATGCCTAATGAAATGATGAGAAACATTTTACATCTATTGTCTTTCTAGTTGAGAGATTGCTCATTTTGTTTAATATCTGGTTTGGAGCTGTGTTGCAGCATTGTTTTAATAAATTAAAATTAAGTGCATTTGCTAATGTGAAAACTTTCTGCCAACTGATCTATTAAATAATAATTTTATGACCCAAATTCTTCAAAAAAGGAGCACTTGGAAAGGAAAGAACAATAACAAGGGACTAATAGCAGTAACTGTATACATAATTTTCTTTTCAAGTACTTGGTAATTTTTTTTATAGAATAAGTTGTGGTGCACCACTTTAATTACATAGTCATTAAGATGTGAATATACATTTCCCTTATCTGCATTGTTGTCTTTAGTGTACTATTCTTTCTGCTTGTGGGTTTTTCATGTTTAGATATAAGTTATTACATTTACTGCTGCTTGCTTTACAATTTCCATTTTTTTGTCATTGCTGTTTGAGTTAATTGTTTTGTGCTGCTGCATTTCTTCGTCCCTTAGTTTAGCATCTGAGCTCAGTAGATTTAAGTTAGCTTAAGATGGGGTAGGGTATATAAGAGAACGAGTTGTGATGAATTGGAAGAAATGCATTGAGAAGCTATAAGAAAATGGTTTGGCCAAAAAAGTATTTTGAAAGGGGATATGAACAAAAAAGTAGGGTTTAGGGACAACATGTTTAGGTAGGATTTTCTTGGAAATAAGTAATGTGGTAAGATAATGGAAAATAAATAATGAGGTAAGAAATATGTGAACATATAAATACAAAAAGCATGCCTGGGTAGGATTTTTTTGGTGTAAACAAATGTTGAAATAAGACGAAAGATCTATGGAATGAAGTTTTGCGTTGGCCTGCAGTACCAAATGTTACACTGAAAACAAACCCTGTCCTTTCCTCCTGTGTTATTCTGCTATGTGTTTGTGTACTCTTGTGTATTTGTGTTTTTCATGTCTTTATGTGTTTAGCTGGTAAGACTTATGTTGTAGAATTTTTCTAATCCTCAGCTACATTCACTATGATGAGGAATACTCTTATCCTCAAATATAATTTGCATTTAAAATATGTTATTTACTTTGTAAAGATGTTTAGACATTATTTATTCTGTTTTGTTGCTCATGTGTGAAGTTGATGTTTCAAAAGTTATTCTGATCTTTTATGTATGTACTTATGTCATAATTCCTGTAACACTGACATATATGTTATTTCGATTCTTTTGTAAAACCCATGTTACTGCAAATGTTATCTGTATTGTTATGTTCTTTAATGATGTATTTTGTACCTTTGTTATTGTATTCTCATGTTATAAAATGGTAATTGACACCAGTTCATCAAATTAAGTAACTTGTAAGAATTCATTTCACTGCACATATATCTGTTGGTCATAGTATATGCACAATATGTGAAAAAAAGAGGACTGTTAGTGTTTGGACGTGTGTTAATAATTCAGCAAGGGACTGATTAACAGCATTGCTGGTTCTAAGGACAATTCCAAAAACTTTGTGCGTGCACAAGTGGTGGTTTATGGACTTGCTATATTCTCCGCAAGACTCTTCAATGGTGATTGTGCACCTGCACAGTCGCAACAGATGGCTGCTGGCCGTCTCTACAAGGAGTACAGTGGGTCTGCATCTTTGATGGCCCACCAATACCATTATTTCTACAAGGACTGCAGTGGGTTTGCACCTCTGGTGGCCCACCAATACCATGCTCTCTACCAGGACTACAGTGGGTCTGCTCTGTGATGACCTACCAACCAATATTCTTCAAAACATCGAATGACTCTGCTGTGGGTTTGCTCTGTTGTGGCCCATTACCTGTCTGCATGTTAACAGTCAGCACTGTCTTTCCGTTGGAAGGACAACACTACTTCTTCAAGACTGCATGGAAATCCACTACTTCCATGTGCATTTTCTTTTACTGCTCAGACTTTGAGAAAAACACTGCAATATTACTGTGATGAATGACTGTCTTTATGGACTGTGAGATAATTTTAGCTTTCGGCTAACATTGTATCAATAAGTGTATACATTTGATTTCTTTGTTATTGTAATTATGATTATAAAAAAAAAATTCAAATCTGTATTGGCCACTGCCCCAAACAATTTATAAAATTTTTTGTGGGGAGCATGGGGGTTATGTAAGTGGGCTGTTTAGGTTTTCTTATTGGTAACGCCACGTAGCGCTCCATGTGCAGTCTGTGGCTGGTTAGCATTGTTGTAATATTCGCCATTGCAGTGTCGGGCAGTTGGCTGTTAACAGAGCGTAGCGTTGCGCAGTTGGAGGTGAGCCCCCAGCAGTGGTGGATGTGGGGAGAGAGATGGCGGAATTTTGAGAGCGGATGATCTGGACACAGACAGAAATTTGTAAGACTGGATGTCATGAACTGATATATATATTATGACTTTTGAACACTATTAAGGTAAATACATTGTTTGTTCTTTATCAAAATCTTTCATTTGCTAACTATGCCTATCAGTAGTTACTGCCTGCAGTAGTTTGAATCTTTTATTTAGCTGGCAGTAGTGGCGCTCACTGTATTGCAGTAGTTCGAGTAACGAAGATTTTTGTGAGGTAAGTGATTTAGTGATTTGTGAAAGGTATAGTTTAATGTTAGTCAGGGCCATTCTTTTGTAGGGATTATTCAAAGTCAGATTGCGTTGCGCTAAAAATATTGTGTGTCATTTTAGTGTTGATCAGAATAGGTAAAGAGCGAAATGCGAAATGTCTGAGTACGGTCAGTTCTGCTCAGCAGTTTGAAAATGAAATAACGTAGGGGCTTACCAGCACAGTAGTTCACTAATTTTTCTAAGGGGACGTCTTACATATAAAGTACGACAGATTACATTAACAAACGTCACTATTCACTAGTAATATCCAGAGATGAGTAAGTATTTCAGTCAGGTTCTGGCGCGATACTAACGTACTTACTGAAGTACTTAGCCGTAAGGGAGATATGTAGCGTTTGCATAGCAAGGAACTGACCGCGGAAGTAAGGTAACTGTCTTTGCGGGGCAGAGCTACCATTCTGGAGGTTGCTTTTTCTATCCAAACATACAAAATATTGCGCCTATCTTTCCGTGGCGAGCTGCTGCAGGTGTGTAATCTTACTGTTAGCCATGGTGGCTGGCTTCGATCTGTAGGGGTGGGCCTCCATCACTGTCGCTCGCGTGTGCGTCTTCTGACGTCCGTCTACTCCGAATGTTCTTAAGCGATCGCCTGATCCCGTATCTATGTACTTCGAATACACTCGCCCTCTCGACTACCAGTTTCCGAAATAACGGTATCACCTGCTCTGTTCCTCAAACTAAATCTGCCTGTAAAAGGCGTACTCCACTATTGCGGGCTACAGTTATCCAAGTGCCTCAAATTTTCTAACCAGTTATTCATTATGCCATCAACTCCGTGCAATAGTGTAATCTTATTCTCTCCTACTCCCTCCATCGGTTCCATAAAAGTTCCCTTTACTTTGCTGGGACAAAAATACATGAGTGGACTGCAAGAGTAGTGGATAAGATCCTTGACTCTGTGTTGAATTTAAGCTGTGGTACGCTTGGTTCCAGTCGGTTTGCGGGGATGGTACATTCTTATTTTTTGGGACACAGCAGCGAGAAAATGAGCTTTTAGACAAGGAGATTTGATATTTATGAATTTGACAAGTGCGAGGTCGAAAAAGGCCTAAGATGTCTACGGCATTCGACGATCTACATATCGACCCACATATTGTTAATTACAATATTGGTAGCTAATGGCAACAGATGGCATGTCTGCAGGTACCGAATGGTGAGCACAGCATGAGGCTACCGACCCAAGCTTAACTGCTTTGTCGTCGAGTAACTCACAACCGCGCTACATTGCTGGTGGTGTTAACACAAAGCAATGGCAAAGATACACAAAGCAAACATTGCTTTATATCTCCAACAACAGCTTCCCAAGTTGACATTTCGTAAGAATGGAAGTTGGCAGCGTGAGAAAGAAGTGGCAGATGAAATATTAGCGTTTCTGCAAGATGAGTCACTGGAACGTATGATATCCTATATGCTAGAATGTGAGGACACTGTACATAAGGAGTACAATGATAACAATAAGCGCTTAACAAGTGAAAATGATACCGATACATGTGTTGAGCCATATAGTTCATCATCCTTGTCGGACGGAGCCACAAATCCCAGTGAAAGATAGTAAAGGTCTATCGACATCCAAAAAGCGCGTACTAAACATAATAACGTACATCAAAGATCATCTGCCATCGCAGGCAGTACTGGGCCGTCACCTGCTAACTTCGATATATCGCCTGGTGCATTCATCGTCTGCCTCATCACAGGTCACCGAACCCCTGTAAAAAGCCTGTCCGGGCCACGGTTGTGCAACCTGAGTCCGCCCCTAACTAAAGCGTCTCTTCCGGCAGTTTTTTTTACCTTTTGCTCATTGCCATGCAGGATTTGGTTTCGGTGTGTTACCACCAACGGACCGAGTGTCATACCTTTTGTGCATTATACAGGGTGATTCAAAAAGAATACCACAACTTTAGGAATTTAAAACTCTGCAACGAGAAAAGGCAGAGCGAAGCACTATCTGCCGGCGAATTAAGGGAGCTATAAAGTTTCATTTAGTTGTACATTTGTTCGCTTGAGGCGCTGCTGACTAGGCGTCAGGCAGCCCGTGACAGAGCACTTCATCACTGGCCTCCAAGAAGCCCTGATCTTACCCCCTGCGATTTTTTCTTATGGGGGTATGTTAAGGATATGGTGTTTCAGCCACCTCTCCCAGCCACCATTGATGATTTGAAACGAGAAATAACAGCAGCTATCCAAACTGTTACGCCTTATATGCTACAGAGAGTGTGGAACGAGTTGGAGTATCGGGTTGATATTGCTCGAGTGTCTGGAGAGGGCCATATTGAACATCTCTGAACTTGTTTTTGAGTGAAAAAAAACCTTTTTAAATACTCTTTGTAATGAAGTATAACAGAAGGTTATATTATGTTTCTTTCATTAAATACACATTTTTAAAGTTGTGGTATTCTTTTTGAATCACCCTGTATACCGTACATTTTTATAGGAAAATCTGCACACTATAATGACAGTGGCACGTAAAGTGCCCTCCGCCACACACCGTTGGGTGGCTTGCGGAGTATAAATGTAGATGTAGATGTAGATGTCATGTGACATACCCATCTACTCGTTACAACGTATAAAATCTCACGTCAGGTGTGAAATTAACATTCGTTCAAGCAGCCACCTTACAAGTTGAGTACGATATCTTAAGTACATTTTACACGAGGAGAAAGATTTTGCAAAAAGGACATTCAGTATTTTAATTTATAGATGAATTTATACAAAAAGCTTACAATGCGTCCAAAGTGTAACTTCGTCCTACCACATTGTTCTAGGCCGGAAGGGAGGGAGATCCGGCGTTTGGCCATCCTCACTCACAAAGCCTGTACTGCGACTTTCTCCTGTTATGAGTTCACAACACAGCAGTGAAACAGATCTGTTTGCGTCCCAGGGGAGTCACTGTGCGACAGGCGCTCGCTGCCTAGTTCTCATCTTCTCCAGAAAGCGCAGTGACCGCCTTTTACATGTTAGATGCGAAGAGGACATAAACGCTGTGTCGACTGATCATGGCCCACTTCTACAGCAGCATTATAAGTGTCTCTGTCCCATTAAGTTTGTCAGTAGTATATTACTCCCTTCCATCTCTGATCAAGTATGTGATGTAAGGTAGCCAAAAAGGGCAACTTACTTATACGCAGTTACAAGCTCCAGATATTCAACAGTACTGTAGAATTCTTTGCTATAGGTTTATATTGACAGAACAATGCACTGAATTTCAATGCTTCATCTTTGATTAGATCTACAAATATTTCTTAAACGTTAATTTATCTACAAGTAAATTCTTAATAGACATATAAAGAACAATCAGCAGCTGTTAAGGAAACTATGCATTGATATTAGAGCACAGGCATTTGTCTCAGATTGAAAAGGCGTATTTCTGCTTAGAATCTTAAGTGACATAAATCGTCTTGAAGGCAGAGATGAATACTTCAAGCCTGCTGCTGTGACCGAGCGGTTCTAGGTGCTTCAGTCCGGAACCGCGCTGCTGCTACGGTCGCAGGTTTGAATCTTGCCTCGGGCATGGATGTGTGTGATGTCTTTAGGTCAGTTAGTTTTAATTAGTTCTAAGTCTAGACGATTGAAGACCTCAGATGTTAAGTACCATAGTGCTTAGAGCCATTTGAGCCATTTGAATACATAAAAAAATTACACCGAAATTCTATGATGAAACTGGATATTAGTATTTAAGTTACATAATTGTGCATCGTGAACACGATTCTTCGATATGGACTGTGTCATAATGAAAGCAACAGCAGTTTTTGAAAGCAATTCTTTGTTATGTATTGTGTCTGAATGAAGTATGTGGTATTGAAGTCATGTTTGTCGACCACACACGGCCCACCATGCACTGCTCACGGCTACGCGAGAGATAACTCATTTGAACTTTCCATCAGCACGCTGCAATGTAAGTTCGCTGTTCCATCATCGCAGTCGCAGATGAGGGCCGCCATATATACACCCCGGCCCCCCACCCCTAGACGATGCTTCATTCACGTGACTTCACTGCATGTGACTGTGAATGGCTAGCACGTCCTGTTACGCAGGCGAACTCAGAGCTTCGCTTCAGATTCAGAGAAGAGTTAGCAACATTACTATGAGAGTACTAATTTTTACTTCTACTACTGTTATGTGCCGGCCGAAATGGCCGAGCGGTTCTATGCGCTACAGTCTGGAACCGCGCGACCGCTACGGTCGCAGGTTCGAATCCTGCCTCGGGCATGGATGTGTATGATGTCCTTAGGTTAGTTAGGTTTAAGTAGTTCTCAGTTGTAGGGGACTGATGACCTCAGAAGTTAATTCGCATAGTGCTCGGAACCATCTGAACCATTTTCAACCATAGTTGTACCACAGTTCAAATGGTTGAAATGGCTTTGAGCACTATGGGACTTAACATCTGAGGTCATCAGTCTCCTAGAACTTAGAACTACTTAAACCTAACTAACCTAAGGACATCACACGCATCCATGCCCGAGGCAGGATTCGAACCTGCGACCGTAGCGGTCTCGCGGTTCCAGACTGAAGCACCTATAACCGCTCGGCCACACCGGCCGGCTGTACCAGAGTGCATCAGCAAACAAGATCATGTGTTTCAACCAAGAGCAGTACTCTTGCTGTATACATGGTGTTCGGAAATTCCCGTTTCAAACTTCTGGTGTTACGGCGTTAAGTCAAGCACTGGCACGGCAGTCGGAAACGGGGGAGCAGAGAGGGCTGTGAAGAAGACCTCAGCCAACTGCATGCTGACCGACCGCTCTCCAGGATGACAACGCAACGGCAGTGGCCTCTATGCGAAGAGGACATACACGACGTGTCGACTGGTGGTATCCCACTTCTACAGCAGCATGAAGATTAGGCACTTCACGACCAGAAACTTAGGAGCTGTATATACTGAACAGATTTCTTATTTTAATGTCGTCCTTTGCTTTTTTTTGTTTGTGTTTTTTAGGGCGCAAAACTTCTATGGTCATTAACGCCCAACGTCCTTTGCTTGTGACACTTCTGTGTTATTGTCAAAGGTAAGTGTCGTATTGATTCAATTCGTAATAAAGCTCTTTAATATGATTTGTTTGAACTATTGTTTAGCGACCCGAAGAAGCAAGTTCCTGGATACCCCAAATTTGGCCAGTAGACAGGATTTAACATCTAAGACCTGCAATGGGCAGTTACCACATAATATTTTTAATAGGAAACCATGACCAGAAGCGTATCGTTTCCGTTGTACAACGGTTTCATTTCAGATGTTTAACTCGTCTACTTCTGCATGAAGAATTGAATAAGGAGTGACGCAGTATAATGATTCGGTAACAATTCCCCAGGAAACCTAAAGAAACATCTACTTGTCACTTAGTCACATTTATTTGTCTTAGCACTTAAACTTTACGTGTTTACATTATTCTAAATCAAAAAAATAATCCAGCATTCTCTACGTGCAGAACAGTACTGATGTAAGTCAGACCTCAAGCGATATCAGTTGAACGTCTGACGTAGTACACGCCATCCTGTTCATCGTATTGCATGCCAGGACAAGCAACTCATCTTTACTCTTTCCCTCAGGAGACGAGGACGCGTTATACACCTGAATTAAAACTGCAGGTTCCAGACATGGGTTCCTATTCGAAGTATTATGTACTCACTCCACTCTACAAGTCATAGAATTTTTTAACCTTAATTTCCTAACACCCTATATAGCGAAGAATTATAGAAGGACCTAAAGTGCTTCAATGTTGATAGTGTCTCAATTATTAAGTATAAATATTGTAAATAAACGCCAGCTGGAGTGGCCGCTACAGTCTCCAACAGCACGACCGCTACAGTCGCAGGTTCGAATCCTGCGTCGGGCATGGATGTGTGTGATGTCCTTAGGTTAGTTAGGTTTAAGTAGTTCTAAGTTCTAGGGGCCTGATGACCTCAGATGTTAAGACCCATAGTGCTCAGAGCCATTTGAACCATTTTTTTGTAAATAAACTTATTAATGGGTCACATTTTTGTAGATATCTGATTGTATTTATTGGCCACCTCAACTACCGATACATCAAGAAGTACTTCAGAAGTATTGGAGGTAGAGATCGTCATTAAGCTATCTCTGTGATTTCCCTTTAGTAGTCTTTTCCATAGGACGCAGGAGGGTGTAAATTACCTTCCTTACAGATGAGACGCATCACATAATCGGCGCCGTTGTCACCGACGTGTCTGCATGCAAGTGTATCTCATGTTGGGCTTGCTTTTAACGAAAAACCGATGCGAACAGTTTCATTAGCGGCTGTGGCAATATTATCTTGCAGCGCACACTGTTTAGAGCGACGCGCGACGGTGATTAAATATTAATTAGTAGCGTTGTTTCACAGCGCGAGGCATAGCGGAAGCGTAAATCAAACAGTGCATTAGCAGTATCGCGGCGACGAACGAAAGCAGGACGGGACGCACGCTGTTAATTCACAGAGCCGGCGTCCTCATCATCGCTCGTCACGGACGGATGGACGGAAGGCCACTGTGCGTGCGGCAGGGCACACGCATGTGCGTGAGGTGAGTGCCTGCCGGTGAAGGATGGCGACCGCACGCGCGGAAACAGAGGGACGCGGCAGCGGGCAGGTTTATGTTTCCAGTTCAGATGGCGCGGATAGACGCCGATCGGATGGTGAAGGTAATATGCGCAGACAAACGCAGGGCCGTGCCCCGGTGCTTAATCGCATCAACTGGCAGCACATAGCGGCGGCTGGCGGTGCGTCGCAGGCGGAGAGGCCGTTCTGCGCCACGGCCGTTGCGGAAGCTGGCGGAACAATTGTCCCGTCCCGTGGGTGAACTGCCGCGCTGCGTCCACAGGAAGCCAGCGGCGTGCGACTGCTGTTTTCTAGCCGATACCGCTGGGAATCTGCCTGTCATTACGTGTCACTGACAAGTAGCGAGGACCGTATACAGGGTGGTCCATTGATAGTCACCTGGCCAAATATCTCACGAAATAAGCATCAAACGAAACAACTGCAAAGAACGAAACTCGTCTTGCTTGAAGGCGGAAACCAGATGGCGCTATGGTCGGCCCGCTAGATGGAGCTACCATATGTCGAACGGATATCAAATTCGTTCTTTTAAATAAGAACCCCCATTTTTTATTACATATTCGTGTGGTGAGTAAAGAATTATGAATGTTTTACTTAGACGACCTTTTTCGCTCTGCGAAATATGGCAATGTAATAGTCAAAAACATACAAGTACATGGTATCATTTCGCCAGTGCGGACGGTATTTGCTTCGTGCTGCTTCGTGATACATTACCCTTGTTAAAATGGACCGTTTACCAATTGCGAAAAACATCGATGTCGTGTTGATGTATGGTTATTGTGATCAAAACCCCCAACGGGCGTATGCTGTGTATGCTGCTCGGTATCCTGGACGACATCATCCAAGTGTCCGGACAGTTAGCAGGATAGTTACGTTATTTAAGGAAAATGGCTCTGAGCACTATGGGACTTAACATCTTAGGTCATCAGTGCCCTAGAACGTAGAACTACTTAAACCTAACTAACCTAAGGACATCACACACATCCATGCCCGAGGCAGGATTCGAACCTGCGACCGTAGCAGTCCCGCGGTTCCGGACTGCAGCGCCTAGACCGCACGGCCACCGCGGCCGGCGTTATTTAAGGAAACAGGAAGTATTCAGCCACATGTGAAACGTCAACCACGACCTGCAACAAATGATGATACTCAAGTAGGTGTTTTAGCTGCTGTCGCGGCTAATTCGCACAACAGTAGCAGACAAATTGCGCGAGAATCGGGAATCTCAAAAACGTCTGTGTTGAGAATGCTACATCAACATCGATTGCACCCGTACCATATTTCTATGCACCAGGAATTCCATGGCGACGACTTTGAACGTCGTGTACAGTTCTGCCACTGGACATAAGAGAAATTACGGGACGATGACAGATTTTTTGCACGCGTTCTATTTAGCGACGAAGCGTGATTCACCAACAACGGTAACGTAAACCAGAATAATATGCACTATTGGGCATCGGAAAATCCACCATGGCTGTGACAAGTGGAACACCAGCGATCTTGGCGGGTTAATTTATGGTGTGGCATTATCGGAGGAACGATAATTGGCCCCCATTTTATCGATGGCAATCTAAATGATTCATTGTATGCTGATTTCCTACGTAATGTCCTACCAATGTTACTACAAGATGTTTCACTGCATGACAGAATGTCGATGTACTTCCAACATGATCGATGTCCGGCACACAGCTCGTGTGGGGTTGAAGCGGTATTGAATAGCATATTTCATGACGGGTGGATTGGTCGTCGAAGCACCATATCATGGCCCGCACGTTAACCGGATCTGACGTCCCCGGATTTCTTTCTGTGAGGAAAGTTGAAGGATATTTGCTATCGTGATCTAGCGACAACGGCTGACAACATGTGTCAGTGCATTGTCAATGCATGTGCGTTCAAATGGCTCTGAGCACTACGGGACTTAACATCTATGGTCATCAGTCCCCTAGAACTTAGAACTACTTAAACCTAACTAACCTAAGGACAGCACACAACACCCAGCCATCACGAGGCAGAAAAAATCCCTGACCCCGCCGGGAATCGAACCCGGGAACCCGGGCGTGGGAAGCGAGAACGCTACCGCACGACCACGAGATGCGGGCTGTATGCATGTGCGAACATTACGGAAGGCGAACTACTCGCTGTTGAGAGGAATGTCGTTACACGCATTGCCAAATGCATTGAGGTTTACGGACATCATTTTGAGCATTTATTGCATTAATGTGGTATTTACAGGTAATCGCGCTGTAACAGTATGCGTTCTCAGAAATGATAAGTTCACAAAGGTACATGTATCACATTGGAACAACCGAAATAAAATGTTTAAACGTACCTAAGTTCTGTATTTTAATTTAAAAAACCTGCCTGATACCAATTGCTCGTCTAAAATTGTGAGCAATATGTTTGTGACTATTACAGCGCCATCTATCACAAAGCCAAAAACAGTGGTCCAACTAAAAAATTCATATTTCTGTACGTACTACACGAATACGTAATAAAAAATGGGTGTTCCTATCTTAAGAAACGCAGTTAATATCCGTTTGACTTATGGCAGCGCCATCTAGCGGGCCAACCATAGCGCCATCTGGTTTCCCCCTTAAACCTAGACAAGTTTCGGTCTTTGTAGTTTTTTCGTTTGACGCTTTTTAATGAGATATTTGGCCCTGTGGAGATATAACGGCTACAGAAGGGCTTAAAAACTTGTTAAAGTAAAGGACTATGGCATGAATGGCTGACAAACACCTAAGGGCAAGTTTTTCCGTATGCTTCGCTCACGTAGCACCTTTCCTTCCAGAAATATGAGAGCTGTGTACGTATCTGTTACATGTAGGCGCCTAGGCGCCTGCGTGTGTGTGTGTGTGTGTGTGTGTGTGTGTGTGTGTGTGTGTGTGTGTGTGTGTTAATGAAGAGAGGAGGGCGAGTGTGGAACACGGCCCGGTTCCTCCCGAAGAGTCCACTGGGGCAGCCAAGCTCAACGTTGCCATCCGACGGACGTATGGCCATCAACAATTTACTATACCCTCACTTCTTGAGAAAATACAGAATGGTTTGAAACTTAATCCAGGGCAATCGGCGTAAGGACTGGTGATCAGGGACTCCGCGCCGCCAACACTCCTGCCCATCCACCGTAATGTCAACAGCGGGCAGAGGCCCTGGACGATCACCCACCCGACAACTGGCCACGTCCGACGGCGATTAATTTCGGTGATCTGACGGGATTTGCTGTTTCCTCATCGGCATGGCCGTTGACAGGAACTCGCTGATTTTGAGCTTGGGCGCTGGACTTATCCCGGAGTCGAATCAATTAAAAAATAAATAAATAAACAAACAAATTACGACTCGTAGCGCAGCTGAATCACGAAATGAAAAAAAAGCTTCCGATATCCAGTGAAATCAATTATGTTCCCTGCATGACTCGCCAGGAGAATATATGTGCTAAATGAATGTCACTTTGAAAAACTTGATGAGTGTAGTTCGTACAGTTGATAATATACGGGAGGAAGGATTTCAACAGCATTAACTAGAGAACATTCTTGAAGATATCGATAGCTAGCGAAGACGACTGTCTTTCTACAGAAAGTTGGACTGCTCTACCAGGGACTAGTTGTTAAATAGATATTTTTCTTTTAAATGAGGTGGAAAAGTTCATGGAAGGGAGTATGTGAGTAATGTGTGTGTGCTTTTCATTCCTTACCGTGACAATCAGCTTCACACTTCGGGGTAAGCATCTGCTGATTATTTCGTCTGCCAGAGACAGTCTTCCATATTGAAACTGCCACGTTGGGAAGAATCAGTTGGGCGAAGAAAATGCAGTTCATTTTCGAAAACTGTGTTGATCGAAAGTCTCTATTAATAATAAAATTCGAACAGTACCCACATACTCTACGTAATCTTAAGGAATATTTACGCTTTTGATTTAACAATGTGACAGCACTGCATAGTGATTTTCAGCTATTTCCTAGTTAGCAAATATGTATGACCGTCCTTTTGGTTTACAGACTAAAGTAACTGACCTGCTGCGAGGTAGGGAATATAATGAAAACTCAGTAACACGAGCTTTCTACAAGACTTTCTCTCAGGATAGAGTTCTTCTATTACACGAGGTTGATGCAGGTGTAATACAATGTTGTATTCGACGTACATCCCTTGACAACTGTTTTCAGCATTTAGGAACGAGAAACGCGTTTCGGAAGAATTCTTGTTGCAAGGCATTCTACTCACCAACCGGAGCGGTTGAGAACCGCTGGTGCATGTGGACGTGCTGCAATACGTCCCCTAAACGCATCCCGTACGTGCTCGATGCATTGTGAGCCTGGGGGATGGGCATCCCAGTGTGTTTTCCGAACTTCGATTCGTTCACAGATGGAGAAGATCTGCGCTGTTCGATGCGAATGAAGTCAGGGGTGAATGCACACCTGCAAAGATGCAGTTGTGGAAGAAGAACAACATCACAATAACGTCGACCCGCGTGTGTAGTGTGCTCAAAGATTTTGAAGTCAGTACGTCCATCTGCATTCGCGTAAATTCCTGGGAGGGGGCCGGCCGGGGTGGCCGATCGCTTCTAGGCTCTACAGTCTGGAACCGCGGGACCGCTACGATCGCAGGTTCGAATCCTGCCTCGGGCAGGATGTGTGTGACGTCCTTAGGTTAGTTATATTTAAATAGTTCTAAGTTCTAGGGGACTTATGACCTTAGAAATTGAGTCCCATAGTGCTCAGAGCCAATTTTGAAGCTGGGAGGGGGGCGGGGGGCGATGAGATCTGGAGCGACGTTCAGTCACATTATCACATTCCAAATGTGTTCAATTGGGTTCATATTTGGTGAGTTATAGGCCGAGCACATCAATTGGAACTCGTTAGTGCGTTCCGCGAATAACTCCACACTCCAGGCCTTTTGATATGACGCATTAACTAGGTGGCAAATGTCACTGCTGTCGGGAAAATTGATATTCGTAAAAGGGTGGATGTGATCTGCAATCATTGGACGATATTCCTTGGCACGAGCTCCACTCGACCCATGGATGCCGATGTAAATGTCTCACAGAGCATAATGAATCCGCCGCCAGTTTGTCTGCATCCCACACTAGAGCTGTGAAGAAGCTCTCCTGGAAGATGACGGATTCGCGCCCTCCCAATGGAATGGTGAAGAAGGTATCGGGATTCATCAAACCATGCAATGCTCCGGTACTGCGCCAATGTCCAGTGCCAATGGTCAAGTGCCCTTCTTAGTCGTAGTTGTCGGTGTCGCGGTGAACATTGGCACATGCATAGGTTGTCAAAACCCATCGCTAGGAATGTTCGGTGCACTGTGTATTCAGACAGATTTCCATTCGGCCCAACATTAAAGTCTGTAGTTCCGCCACAGTTCGCCGCCTGTCCTGTTTACCAGTCTGCCCAGCCTGCGATGTCCGATATCTGTAATGATCGGTTGCCGTACAATGTACGACCTCTGGATATGGTTTCACCTTGGTTTCGCCAATTGTTGAAGACACTCACCACAGCACTCCTCGAGCATTTGACAAGTCCTACTGTTTCCGAAATGGTCGTGCCAAGCATCTGAGCCATAACAATTTGCTATCTGTCAGACTCAGATTGATCGCAAGGCTTCCCCATTCTACATAACAACAGCACACTCGCTAATGCTACGTGCACCTTGCGTGTGTCTGACTGGCAGTCATTCCTTGATAGGTGACGCTGCTTTCGTCTGGGCGGGTTTATACCCATAGTAGGTCGGTGGTCGTAACCATCTGGCTGATCATTGTGTATATAGGGTGTTGCAAAGTCTTAGCATCAAGCATGAAGGCGTGATAGATCATTCCGAGCGGAACAATTTTTGTTATGGAAATGTTCTCTTATGCTTCACGGATTTGCTAGGTGTGCTGTATTTTTTGCGTGTCCTGAGACAATAATAATTTACGAAACTAGTAAGTTCTCCTTATCACTTATGCTGCATACTACGTATACCAGTAAACTGATTTTCAACAAGGTTCAAAATGGTTAAAATAGCTCTAAGCACTATTGGACATGAAAGTTGATTCCTTACTTAACCTGCAATCGAGCCTCAACTGTTTCCATTTCTTCCTTTGATCCTGGTTGTCGCTTTGGGACATTCCCGCGAGCAACAACGTGTGTTTATCCAAGTGGGCCAAGCTTCCAGCCGCCTTCCTGTCTAGTTTAACTTAATTTATTCCCTTTTATTGAAGTTTATCAGCGGTATTTTCTGTCTTGTGGCGGTTGACGTTCCGGTTATCTGCCCTGGTCGTTGACGTAATTTGCTTCGTCGTGTTGTTGCTGTCCAGTGTGGTGCGTAGTTCGACAGCTGAGGTGTTGTAGGTCCTTGTGGGTGCCAATAGTCTGTGTGTCGTTGTGTTGAAATCTTGTGGTCGTTTTGCTGGTTGCGTGGAGGGGAATTGATCTCGTAGATTGGTCAGTCGGCTGTCTGTCCGTTGGGTTGCCTACAGATTAAGACGTCATTGGACAGGCTGCCTGTCTCACCTAAACGAACGTTAGTGTTACAGTCTCAGGCCGATCCTTGGAAACTTCTGAGCGCCGTTCCTTGTGTGGTACATAGTAATTTCCCTGTTTGGGTTTCAGTTATTTCGTTGATGTGTGGCCGTCAGCCGGGTATCAATATATCTTAAATTAATGTTCTTGCCTTGCCCTTAATGCATGAGATTGTTATTCCTTATAGGGGCCTTCAGCCGAATTTTATATGAAATTCTGGCTTATGCCGTTAAATTATATGCTGATGTGCGACCTTCAGCTGTGTATTAATATCTCTTAAATTAATGTTCTTGTCTTGCCCTTAAGGCTTAAGATCGTTATGCTTTTTTATGGTGCCTTCAACCAAATTTTACATGAAATGTTTTAAGATAAGGCTTCCTGCCTTTTGATTGAAATTCTTCGAATTGCTTAATATGCGGCCTCTACGTAAGGTCGATTAAAATTAAATTGCTAAGGCCTTCAGTCTGTTTAAATTGAAGATTTAGAAACTATTTTGCATGAAACCTCCAGAAGAACCTTGTATTTCAGTTTCTTCCTTAGGCCTTGTGTCTCGGATTTTGAGTGTGGCCTTTATCCGATCTAAAGTTAGTCAAAGGAGGTCGATTAAGGTTTTGAGTGTTTTGCATCCTTGTTGTAATATTTTGCGTTGATAAATAAAGAATGTGTGTTGAGTGCAACTGACAGCAACTTATTTCGCCGCTTTCCACAACGTAATCCGCCCTGTCCTGCTAGCCCAGGCATTTCAATAGTTCAAAATTTTTCTGGGCTTACTCTGTTTCATATGAAACAGATGACTATGCTATAGGCAACACATAAAGCACACGTATGCTGCAGAGTGCCTATGCCCTGTCACGTCTCTGGGTTATAATCGGTACGAAAGGACGTTCAGTGTCACAGAGAAGCATGTGGGGACTTTCTATCTGTAAACTCGTGGCATGTCTTTTGTCATGTCCAGGAAAGTATCATAGATCGCTGTTACTTCTGTGTAATTGTTGGTCTTTGAAAAAAAAGTGTTCTGTTACTCTCACTGCGCATTTATTTCATTTACCTTCTGTACTTTACTGTAGCAGTTCTTCCTGTGTGTGGTCCAAGTTTCATCGAGTTATGTTATTTGATAGTGACACATCATGCGAATGTAACTATAGTCCTTATGCTTTTGAAGGTCTGTCATGATCCAGTAGTGATGATAATGATGATGATGTTTGGTTTGTATGGCGCTCAACTGCGTGGTCATCACCGCCCGTACAAAGTTCCAATTTTTACGCAGTCCAATTTTTATTCACACTCCAACCTACACTGTCACGAATGATGATGGTCATGAGGACAGCACAAACACCCAGTCTCGAACCCGGTCGGGAATCGAACCAGGGACCCCGTGATCCAGAGGCAGCAACGCTAGCAACTAGACCACGAGCTGCGGACTTCCTAGTGGTAAGAGAGTATCGTCATAAGGTACAAACCAACAAAGGACAATCCTGGAAAAAATTAAATTATAATTAAATCAAGGCCCTACGCTGTCGACAGGCGTTGATATATATCAAGGGAGACGGTTGAAAATGTGTGCCCTGATCGGGACTCGAACGGATCTCCTGCTTACATGCCAGACGCTCTATCCGTCTGAGCCACCGAGGGCACAGAGGATAGTGTGACTGCAGGGATTTATCCCTTGCACGCTCCCCGTGAGACCCACATTCCTATCTTAATGTCCACACACTACATTCGTAGAGCCCCTGCCCATTACACTCAATACTCGCAGCAGACAATCTTACCGAGTCCCGTAAGAGTTCAAGCAACGCGTGTGCATATGAAGATGGTATCTATTCTTTCGGACATGACATATAATCCTGGAAAAAATCCTCCGTCGAGGTCACGGGAGTTCGGTCAACGGGATATTTTTTACTCTGTGCCAGCGCTCCAACTCATTTTGCACAGTACAGAGTCTAAAATGTTGTTCATTGGGCTACCAAATTTTGCGTACCTGCCTATAATATGCTGGAATGGCACTCAGCGCCATCTTCCTGTTTTCTCGATTGAATGCATGGCAGCCGCTACCAGTAATGTGATTTTCAGAGTGGAATTTTTCGAGAAAATCCAAAACGCAGACTTCTACATAAACGTCTCCAACAAGTCATCCATGATTTGAAAAAAAATTGGTAAATGTGTAAAGGAGGGCTGACACCGACTTACATGAGCACAGCATGATATATGGGAGGTGATAAATAAAACTTTATGACTGCTCCTCGTATAATGAATCAAAAGAAAACTATTTTGTAATAACCGTAGAGTACAATGGGAAATTTGGTTGGTTTCTTTCACATCTACGATGGTGCGGCGCGGGTCCTTGTGCAGAACAAAGCAATGAGAGAATGAGCTCGTGGTGGCTCATGTTGGCAGCACTGGCCCTCACCCCGCGATACGAGCTGTGCGGTGGTTTATACGCGGTATCTCTCCAGCCGGCAGCCGGCGCGGCGTGCGGTTTAATTTTGTTGACTTGTCGCGCGGATGCGAGGCTGTTAGCAGACGCACTGCGGCACACCGCGATTCTAATTCTGAGGACCCGCCCTGTCCACTGGGTGCTGGCTGCGGCGCGTGCGTGGTAGTCGCGTGCGTTCTTATTAAGGAAAACTGTTTATGGCGGCCGGAGAACGGCGGAGAGGAACAAGAGCCGTAACGAAGGAGAGAGTGTGCGCGAGGCGGACTGGTAGTTCTCGTCATTATCTACACAACTGCGTGTGACCTTGTTAAACAGAACCCCAGTCATTAAGCGTTATTATTTTACTCATTTTCTTCACATTTTTAAATATATTCGATGTTAAGAATTCTTTTGAACTTATCTCCAGTGTTTGTTTCCTCACGTATCATAGAAAGCTGGACTTTATGTATTAATAAAGAAATATATTTGATTTTAAAAAAGTTTTGCGTAGATTTGAACTTCATCTACAGCTATTTTGTGACAGGGAAAAATAGTGTGATTTCAAACAGTACTGTATATGGTATGCAAGCTACTGAAGAAACAGTCAATATGGAACATCGTCGGACTCAGATAGGTAACGTTTTTCACGTGATGAATGTCGCATATTAGTGAATACTTAATATTGTAAACACCGTTCTGTGCCTCAAGAAGAAGAGTGCTCATCTGTTGCCAGCAGAGCAAAATACGACCAAAATTCTCAACTGTGTTTGGTAAATTCGGAGCATAATCCGCAGGACATCTCCAACATTGTGTAACTGTACCCTTACAATGTAGATTCATTATTAGGATAAGAGAAATTACATGATAAATCAACAACGCACAGAGATATCTGAAAGCAATTTGTCGAAGGGAAGTGTGGTTATTGAGTATTCATAGGTTAGTGATATAACAGACAGCAGTGGGAGGGGGTGGGGGTGGGGGGGGAGGGAGTGAGAGTTTCAGCTCACTCTGTATCGTTTCTAGACCTCGTGAAAGGACAAGGGTCTATGCTACTCCACCCCAAGTACAGACATAATGCCCATGCCCATAATCCCTGCACTTGTTTGGTTTCCTCAGACCATATTTGTAAATGCACTATTATCCATGTGACTCCAGTAACATGGTGCATAAATCTAATTATTTTTTACGCTCGCTAATAATGTGAAACTTCTGGTTTTCTGAAGAATGACACTAGGTACTTGAAACCGATCAAGAAATAAAATATTTTTTGCTGGTTTCTCAACAAATATTAGCTATTGTTGTATCAAGAGGTTATTTCACTGTTGGAAAGAAAAATGGTAAGTAATTTATATTACTATTTATTATTTATATTGTAATAATAATAATAAGGAATCAGAGAGAGGAATTGTTAAATACTTAAATGACAGTTTTCCTCTAGTATTCTGTCTAGTGGTTGATCTCTGCTACTAAAGCTTCAGGACGTTTAACCTTTCAATACGGTCAACTTGTGAAAGTCCATATTTCTTGCGGACGTGGGACAGCAGCTGGCAATGCGAGTAAAGGAAATAAAGCATCACATCTGTATTTTCACGACGGCTTACAGGATACAAGTGATGAGGCTCGCACACGTGGCCTAGAGAGAATAGGAAAGGGGGCCAAGAGGGCAGATGGGGGATAAGGAGAACAGCGGACTTTTTGTCCCGAATTTGTGGATAACCACGTACACTGTGCTCCTTTCCGCAGCGAATAGAAACACGCTTTTCTTTAACTATACTATCTAATAGTATAAAGAAGGTATTACAGAACGTATCAGTCTATAAACTAAGATAACAACTATAAGAGAATACATTTTCGTTCCAATAGTTATTACTGAAAACGTGTACGTATTCTGTTATGAATAAAAGTTTCCGAAACATGTTTGGGCGATTGTTTGCGTCATAGGCGCGCTTACAGCCCCATAATATATATATAGAAAGAACCAATATTTATGGAAAGCGGTTGTAAACCTTTCTATGTTAGAGCCAAAAATACACTATAACCGACATATGTGTCTATAAGAATCAGCAGCTGTATTGATTTTTAAGATGATTCCCATTTATTGTTCAGCCATAGTTCCACATTTTTAATTAAAAGGCCTTTTTCGCTCACTCAGTATTAACTTCAGATATGAAACAAACAAAAACTACCAGGTGTACCGGTATGAAATGAGCGTTTTTGTTTGTGAAAATGAAACACTAATTTTGAATTGAAAAGTGAAAACATTTTATTCAAAGTACTGACCATTGCTTTCCACACATTTTGACCACCTTTATTCAGTTTATGGACACCACGGCATTAGTAATGTTCGTCTTTTGAAGCAAACCAATCAGACACCCAATTTTCGAGTTCTTCGTAGGAATCGAAGTGTTCCTCAGCCAATGCGTGTCCCATTGATGAAAACAAGTGGTAGTCCGAAGGGGTCAAGTTTGGTGAATACGGCGGGTGGGGTAGCAGCTCCCTGCCAAGTGTTTTGATTGTATCCTAAACCAGTTTTGCTTTGTGTGCAGGTGCATTTTCGTGTAAAAAAATTACTTTGCCATGTCTTCTGGGCCATTGTGGTCTTTTTTCGATCAATGAATAGTTCAAATTGATCATTTGTTGTCCGTAGTGATTAGTATTCACAGTTTCACCGGATTTTAGAAGCTTATGATACACCACACCTTTCTGATCCCACCAAACACAGAGCATTGTCTTCTTGCCGAATCGATCTGGTTTTGCAGTCCCGGATTAACCCATGATTTTTCCCGTTTAGGATTCTTAAAATAAATCCAATTTTTCATCGCCAGTAACAATTCGACGCAAAATTGATTTTCTTTCATGTCTTTGAAGCAAAATTTGATAAATGTTTTTTTGGTTTTCTATCTGTCTTTCATTCAATTCATGTGGCACCCATTTTCCACACTTTTGGATTTTCCCATAGCTTTCACACGGTCATAAATTGTTTGTTGTGCAACATTTAGCATTGGCGCTATTTGCTTCTGACTCAAAGTATCATCTTCATCCAATATTGCTTGCAATTCGACGTCTTCAAACTTTTTTAGCGGTCTTCCAAGTTCTTCATTTCTTACATCAAAATCATTATTTCTGAACCGTTGAAACCATGTTTTGCGTGTTGCTTCTGATAGAGCATGATCACCATATGCCTCGACAGGCATTCGATGCGACTCTGTAGCACTTTTTTTCAAATGAAAACAAAAATTCTTTCCGCAAATCATCACTTTCTGGTACAAAATTCGACATTGTTAACACGATGAAAACATGTGATGTTGTTTGTTCCATGACTAGATGATTATTAAATATCTTTGACGAACGTCATACCAACGAAACAAAAAAAAATTAAGGGTCGTTCACAACAAATGTTCCCTATTGACACATTCGTATCTCAACACTCATTCCATACCGGTAAACCTGATAAATATGTGCGCTTTAATATTTTACAGTAAGCAGAAAAAAAATTGTACATAAGTGCTGGATTTACTTCAGCTGCTGCTTCAGCAACGTGTCTTGTTTATTCCGACCCTCATATGAAAGTACCGTGTAACTACAGTCAATGTTTTAAGTAGATGTCTGCTGGAAGTAGGGAGAGGCGAAAGAAGAAGGGGAGGTGGAAGGTGAAAATAGGGTGAAGGTGAATGGAGGAGGGAAAAGAAAACAAGGACAGATGGTTAGGATGTCACAAGTTTAACAAGAGGGGTCTTGCTATTATTATTGTAGTGGACTGACCCGACAGCCAATCCACTATGACTTGTAGCCGAATAGCACGCGTTTAAGCTCACGCAGGCTGGCGTGAGGTCTGGAACAGGTCAGAGAAATAAGACTAGCCAAACAAGAGTAACTGGTAGAATACTTAACTTTAATCCACAATTGGTGAACATAGCTCTTCTTGATACATTATATAATCTCAATATAAACTGGTCATGGCGCCTTGCTAGGTCGTAGCAAATGACGTAGCTGAAGGCTATGCTAACAATCGTCTCGGCAAATGAGAGCGTATTTGTCAGTGTAGCTTCGCTAGCAAAGTCGGCTGTACAACTGGGGCCGAGTGCTAGGACGTCTCACTAGTCCTGCCGTGTGGCGGCGCTCGGTCTGCAATCACTGACAGTGGCGACACGCGGTTCCGACGTACACTAGCGGACCGCGGCCGATTTAAAGGCTACCACCTAGCAAGTGTGGTGTCTGGCGGTGACACCACAATTATACAAAGTATAATCCATTTGTCTACGCTTCTGGTATTTTTAACAAAACGTGTTATAGATAATGGACTTTCGGAAGTTTTGATATGAGACTCTCTTTTGTTAAACTCATAGTATCGCTGCCACTATCTCTCCATCCCTCCCTCCCTCTCCTCTCCTCCCCTCCAGTATTTTAACGAAAATTTTTACATACGGTTTGTGTAATATTAGCAAAACCCTTTTTGCTACACTCATCCCCACCACCCCTTCCCTGTTTCCATTCCCATCCACCAATCACCCTCACTCCACTTTCCTATTTTCTCTCTTATTCCTCTTCCCCTCCCCTCCCCTCCTGCCACCAACACATACATAATTGAAACGCTGACCTTACTTGCAGAACACAGCATTCTGAAAGAGGTTCTGAATAGACAATACTACTTAAGCAAATTCTACTTTTATGTACATTTTTTTTATTTGTTGTAAAATATTAAACGTACATATTTAGTTTTACTTAGCTATGAATCTGAAGATGATCCTGAGCGACTGGAACATGCCTTCCAACTGAAGATGTGCACCTGATACTGAACAACATATGGAAATTTTCTTAAAAATACACTTGTAAGAAAACCTATGGGAATCATCTTAAAAATACACTTGCGAGTAAAAAAAAAACAAAGAGATATTAGAGTCATGTGAACTGCCGGAATTAAGTAGAGACGGATACTGCAGGGAGACCTAATTGAAAAAACGAGAATGGAATCGTCAATCTGTGGTAGTAGTGATCACACTGTCATTGCCAACAGAGGGAAAATGCTATATTACACAAAATGTCATCGCACACTCATTGATGGCAATTTACACTGGCACTATCGACTATGTTACGATCAACATTAGCTAGCATTTGTCAGTTTTTCATGGACTCGTACAATCAGGCTCCCTCTTCTTAAATAAGGAACCACTCCCCATGGCTCCCAAATAACCACCACATCGCTTCCTCTTAGCGTCGTGTAAACCCAGCTAACGAAACACACCCTCGTAACGTGTCTCTGAGTTCGTCACATGGACACACGAATCTACGATGTCCTTGCTTGCTGAAATGGCCTCTCCATCGCCTAACTCCTGATTCGGACGACATAGGAACGTGGTGAAAATCGCTTGCCTTCGACGGCACTGTGAAGAGGCACTTGTGGTATTAGCTTTCCACGTCAGAAATTTCGATCCACGAAAGCAGTGCATACCAAAATAAACAAAGGAACCTAAGTAATTACGGTGTTGCTGCGGATGTTCCACTTTCAGCAGCCTATAAATAATTTCCAAAACAAACCGAGAGACGTACTGGATATCTTTCGGTAGTCCGCCAGCAGTCCCAATAAAACTGTTGCTCTACGCCAGTTGGCTATCGTGAAGTTCAGTCGTAAAAGCGTGCATACACTGTTCTAAGACTGCAAAAAAATCGAACATGCCTGAAGCAGCTAGTATCTG
This sequence comes from Schistocerca cancellata, assembly GCF_023864275.1. Lineage (NCBI taxonomy): Eukaryota > Metazoa > Arthropoda > Insecta > Orthoptera > Acrididae > Schistocerca > Schistocerca cancellata. The sequence continues at coordinate 203,813,985 of NC_064631.1, read as the reverse complement.
TAACTGTTGTAAGTAATGAACTAAAGGTTTTAGTGAAAGCCACAGTGTGCCATTGGTTCTACTTCAGAAAGTAGGTATGGCACTGGCTACGGTTTAACGTGACATCGTAAACGAAAGCAGACGAAGTTCGTTTTCCATAGCTCGGTCGACTTCAGTTCATTATGTTCAATACCAATGTTATGTTGCGAAACGTGTCCACACATATATTATGCGCTTGCGGGTATGCATTTAACTACTTTCTTATTTACAGTACGACCCTTTCACTTTGCTGTGGAATTTACGCTGTTTCAATACTTCATGGAACATTAAAACTGTATGCAGGTCTGGGACTCGAAACTGAAACAGCTCTTTGACGAGCAGTGCTGTTCCCAACAGAGCTATTCAGGTATGACTCACTGTGCACTCCTCCTCGCTCACAGATTCATTACTGCCAATTAAATATCTCTCTTCTGCTTTTAAAAGTCCCCATTATAATGAAATATTCATTCTGGAATCAATTCCATACACAAGAGCAAGCCAGTTCACTGCAGTATACTTTCATCGAGAAGTACAAGCCCAGGAGTGCTTCTGTGGCGTCTCATAAATAGGAGAGAGAAATTGGCCGAAGAGAACTTAGAGAGCCTTTCTAGATTCATGCCAAGGTTATCCAACCGGTAAGATAAATACCCATGATAAACAGCTCACCGGACACAAGTCCCAGACCTGTTCGAATCATCCAGGAAACTAAATATTCTTTCTGACCAGGAAATCATTCGTAGTGAAGATGAAGCCGCTAAAGAAAAACCACTCAAGTCTGCATCTGGAAACAGTCTGAATACCTCCCAGAAAGCTTATTTCTATTAGAGATGTTCTTTGCCCGGTACGAAGGGTGTATGGCGATACGGAATTCACTGTTTAACAATGGAATTGTTTATGAAATTCCAGAGGGAGAGTAACAAGTAGCATGAAGTAGTAGATAGTTGGGGCTCGGCTGCGTAGGTGCATTAGGCTACCTGGATTGGTGATTGGGATTCTAGGATATCGGGTTCTGTAATTAGATTATCCGGTTAACCTATTGGCTTCGACAGTGTTCCAGGCACAGAAGATCTGTAAACTGCTTGTTTCAGATCCGAATTAGGGGACTAGAGTGGATGAGGAAGTGGGGCTCAATATGAGGCAGCATAGCATTTCAAAGGATTTGTGAAGTTTGGAAGGAATGGAGATCCAGAATACATTGGCATAAGTTAGGATCCGTAGATGACAATGACGGGAGGATGTAAAACTAAGATTCAGCCTGTCAGTAGTTTTAGTAATTACTTGGAATTTCTGTTGAATAGCGAGAGGATGAGCATTCGAGGTTATCTTCGTACCTAGTTTAATCTCAAGTATTTAGCTGTAGATTCGTGATGAGCCATGTTGTATGGTAACCTGTTTAAAAGGGAATTTTTGAAATGAGCGAAGTTATACAGTAGATCTCTAGGACAGCACAGGTGAAAAGAAAGATCTGTGGCGTAATCGCATAGGGCAAGTTCAGATCACAGACAACTGCCGGAGAAGCGTACCGTGGACTTCGCGCTGCTAGGTTCGGTAATGCTGACGACAGCCCTTATAAATCAGTATAAATGCTCGGAAATTTTTCACAGATCATCGTGGCCTCCATCAGGACGTTTCTCATGAGCTCCATGCCCAGTGGAAGAAGATGTCTGTTGGTCATTAACACATCTTCTTTCACATTCAGCTGACCCTTTTCATATCCTGGTAGGAAAATCTGCGATGATTTAGACAAAGAAATCCCTAAAATCAATGCCAAACCACAGAAAATTCCCAGAAGAGTTAAAATTGCTGCTGAGTTCACTTTAAATTCTGTTTTCCTAGAATACATTTGCACCTAACACGTCAGAAGTACATTACGAGGGAGTCCACTAAATAATGCAACACATCTTTTTTCCCAGCTAACTTCGGTTGATAAATGCGGAATTTCTTGGGCAACATTATGGAACATTTCCGCTTCAGCCCCTTTAGTTTCATGAAGATCCCACGGGGCAGCACTATACGTAGCCTTTATTATTGCGTCTGTAATGGTGACGCGTTCCAAACCCAGAGTTGTCATTTAGTTTCTTTTGGCAGATAACGAGAGCGTCGTACTTATTCACACGTGCTTCCACAATGTCTACGGAGACCTGGCAGTGAACAAACGCACGGTGACTCGTTGGGCGCGGCGAATGTCATCATCGCAACAAGGACGCGTTCACTGGATTGTTGTTCATCATATTCCCTACAGTCCAAATCTCGCAACTTCCGACTTCCATCTGTTTAGCCGAATGGTGGAAGCACTCCGCGAGTACCAGTACGTGGATGATGGGGAGGTTATCGATGCAGCAAGACCTTGGCTCCGACGTCGCCCAATAGAGCGGTGCCATGGCGGCATACTGGCCCTACCACTAAGGTGGCGTAAGGATGTAGAATTAAATAGAGATTATGTTGGAAAACAGTGTTTTGTAGCCCAATAAAATGGTGCCTGGGAATCCAGAATAAAACCAAGCAGCTTTCAGAAAAAAAAGTGTGTTTATTGAACGCCCTTCGTAGAATACTCTCCAGAAAACGTTCAAATCTAAGACAGCAACGGAAGAGCGGTGCAAAGATTTAGACACTGTACTCGCCTTTACGGCCATTCAGATTTAGGTTCACTGTTGTTTCGTAAGTTGCAAAAACCCTAGTGCTTAGGTGGTTTCCCCGAAAATAACAACGACAGTTTCTTCCCCGTGCTTGCTCTTAACGTAGATTTCATCTTGTCTCAAATGATCTCGATGGTTTGACGGGACACACGTTGGCCGGCCAGAGTGGCCGAGCGGTTAAAGGCGCTACAGTCTGGAACCGCACGACCGCTGCGGTCGCAGGTTCGAATCCTGCCTCGTGCATGGATGTGTGTGATGTTCTTAGGTTAGTCAGGTTTAATTAGTTCTAAGTTCTAGGGGACTTATGACCACAGCAGTTGCGTCCCATAGTGCTCAGAGCCATTTGAACCATTTTGGACACAAGTTCTTTCCTTGCTGCTTTCATGATGTAAATTTATAACGGAATGCAATTATAATTAACAACTTAATGTATAGTCTCACCAACAAATTAAGTTCAAACCGATATTGGACGTGATGAAGTAGATTTTAAGTACGAGTGTTAAAGCAGAAGCTTGTTGATGTCTTCACTTGCTGATTGTTGCCAAGAACAGCAGAGATTAAGATGGAGAAGAAGGCAAGGTATGTTATGAAATCAAAAAAGTAGTGGCAAATGATGTGGGAATAGAAAAGCATATAGGCTTGCAATGTTGGTACACGGACGAAAATATTTTCTTTGATTTTGAAACGCCTGTCAAGGTTATATTATCGATACTCACAAATATCAACAAATATCAATAAGACGTTAGTTTAACTTCATTTCCAACGAGGGTTTTGTGAATTAATGTTACTCCCATAATATGAATCTGCTCAAAAATTTTTCGGAGCCTAGTTGACAGTACACGAATTGCTGTGGTATTAGGGTCATTGCCTGGCTGTGGGCAAATACACTCCTGGAAATTGAAATAAGAACACCGTGAATTCATTGTTCCAGGAAGGGGAAACGTTATTGATACATTCCTGGGGTCAGATACATCACATGATCACACTGACAGAACCACAGGCACATAGACACAGGCAACAGAGCATGCACAATGTCGGCACTAGTACAGTGTATATCCACCTTTCGCAGCAATGCAGGCTGCTATTCTTCCATGGAGACGATCGTAGAGATGCTGGATGTAGTCCTGTGGAACGGCTTGCCATGCCATTTCCACCTGGCGCCTCAGTTGGACCAGCGTTCGTGCTGGACGTGCAGACCGCGTGAGACGACGCTTCATCCAGTCCCAAACATGCTCAATGGGGGACAGATCCGGAGATCTTGCTGGCCAGGGTAGTTGACTTACACCTTCTAGAGCACGTTGGGTGGCACGGGATACATGCGGACGTGCATTGTCCTGTTGGAACAGCAAGTTCCCTTGCCGGTCTAGGAATGGTAGAACGATGGGTTCGATGACGGTTTGGATGTACCGTGCACTATTCAGTGTCCCCTCGACGATCACGAGTGGTGTACGGCCAGTGTAGGAGATCGCTCCCCACACCATGATGCCGGGTGTTGGCCCTGTGTGCCTCGGTCGTATGCAGTCCTGATTGTGGCGCTCACCTGCACGGCGCCAAACACGCATACGACCATCATTGGCACCAAGGCAGAAGCGACTCTCATCGCTGAAGACGACACGTCTCCATTCGTCCCTCCATTCACGCCTGTCGCGACACCACTGGAGGCGGGCTGCACGATGTTGGGGCGTGAGCGGAAGACGGCCTAACGGTGTGCGGGACCGTAGCCCAGCTTCATGGAGACGGTTGCGAATGGTCCTCGCCGATACCCCAGGAGCAACAGTGTCCCTAATTTGCTGGGAAGTGGCGGTGCGGCCCCTACGGCACTGCGTAGGATCCTACGGTCTTGGCATGCATCCGTGCGTCGCTGCGGTCCGGTCCCAGGTCGACGGGCACGTGCACCTTCCGCCGACCACTGGCGACAACATCGATGTACTGTGGAGACCTCACGCCCCACGTGTTGAGCAATTCGGCGGTACGTCCACCCGGCCTCCCGCATGCCCACTATACGCCCTCGCTCAAAGTCCGTCAACTGCACATACGGTTCACGTCCACGCTGTCGCGGCATGCTACCAGTGTTAAAGACTGCGATGGAGCTCCGTATGCCACGGCAAACTGGCTGACACTGACGGCGGCGGTGCACAAATGCTGCGCAGCTAGCGCCATTCGACGGCCAACACCGCGGTTCCTGGTGTGTCCGCTGTGCCGTGCGTGTGATCATTGCTTGTACAGCCCTCTCGCAGTGTCCGGAGCAAGTATGGTGGGTCTGACACACCGGTGTCAATGTGTTCTTTTTTCCATTTCCAGGAGTGGAGTTACACGTATTGATTAACCTACATCCATATACAATGCAGGGTGGGGCAGCTAGCACAAACCACCCGAAAGGAATACAAAACGAGTAAATAGTTCTGTTTTTGCTAAGATATGGCGAACAATATGGCCAATTTTCTGATGAATTTTCAACGATTAAAGCAATCGAATTATGGACCGACTTGGTTTTGTTTCATGTAACCGTATAACCTACTTTATTCTGTAGCACTGGAAATAAGTCATCAAAAAATGGCTCTGAGCACTTGCGACTTAACTTCTGAGGTCATCAGTCGCCTAGATCTTAGAACTAATTAAATCTAACTAACCTAAGGACATCACACGCATCCATGCCCGAGGCAGGATTCGAACCTGCGACCGTAGCGACCACTCGGCTCCAGACTGCAGCGCCTATAACCGCACGGCCACTCCGGCCGGCAAATGAGTCATCGAAGAGGGCTTCAGAAATATAGCACGTGTGGAATAGCAACGGGGTCAAGGCATCGCACACCATTGTCCCGTCAACGCCGCTGTATCAAACGTAATTCTTAACTCTGATCCATTTCATGCGTTTAGCTCTACGCTTGAAGCTCGTTAGTCTGCGTTCTGGTGCTGTAGTGAACCATTTGAAGCTGTTCAGATTTTCACAGCGTATACCAATGTTTAAAAACTGGCTATGGTTTTCGTTCAAAGTGTGCATGACCAAACTGTTGGAGCAACAGTGTGGTGTTATACTGAAAGGTGCCCTCAACGCGCTAAGACGACACAATTTGCCTCTGCACATATTATGAAAAAATGGGAGAAAATGGAAGGGTGAAGAATAAACCACACGAAAGGAAAAGAACAGCAACTCACAAGGAAAACATGACTAAAAATTTATTAGTGGTAACATACAATCTAGACGTCACTTGAATGAGCGAGTGGAGGAAGCCATAGCACAGTTTTTTTAATACGAGGGCTGTTCAGAAAGTAAGTTCCGATCGGTCGCGAAATGGAAACCACAGGGAAAATCTGGTAAAACTTTTCACTGATATGTTGGTCAGTGTCTCTAGTATTCCCGTCGATCGTTTCGCGTCGCTCTTTTCAGTTTTGAGTGAACAGTGAGCACGTAAATATGCATAAGGAATAGCGCCTCCCTCCAAGTATGAGCACCTGGTCAGAGATTTCGCCTGTGCCATGCAGCCCACATAATACAACTGTCGAGCAGTTCCTTCTTCATGGCAGTTCTCGGCCGCGCACTGCAGGGGCAATGAAGACGCTCCTGCAGCGTTTCCGATGATAAGTGTTTGATCAACCACCATACAGTGCGTGATTGGCTCCCTCTGAGTCTCATCTCTGCTCACAAAAACCGCTGGCTATGAAGACAGTTTTTTTCTACAGACAACGAGCTGCAGACCAGTGCAGATAACTGGCCGAAAGCACAGACGGCTGCTTTCTATGACGAGGATATTGGGAAGTTGATACAACACTACGATAACACTCGAAATTGGAGCGGCGACTATGTAGAGAAGTCAGTGGAAGCTGTACCTAACTGTTGCAAATAAAACGTTTCTGCTTTTCACTGTGGTTTCCATTTTGAAACCGATCGGAACTTACTTTCTGGACAACCCTCGTATTATACCGAAACAGCTTCATGGAAATGACTTTCAAAATCAGTTGATATTCAGAAAATGGTGTCTACAAAAGCTGATAAGCGATATGCTGCAAGATTTTCATCTACATGTGTATCATACCCGGAAAGTAACCTAACGGTGTGTAGTCGATGGTATTTCTAGTGCCACTAATTGATTGATTCTTCATACCTTATTCTACTTGCAAACAGCGCATGGAAAGAATAATTGACGGTAAGCCTCTGTATCCGTTCTGATTTCTCGAATTTTCTCATGGTCGTCATTTCGAGAGAGGTACTTGGGAAGAAGTAACATCTAAGAGGTGCATTCAAGTTCTAGGGCCTCCGATTTGTTTTCTCCGGACTGCAAAGAAATAGAAACATGTGCATTCTTTTAAAATGAGGCCGCGTTCATTGTCAATACGTCCCAGAGATGGCAGCACCGTACGGCAGATGGAATTTTACCGCCAGCGGCGAGAATGAGAACTGTTTTAAATACTTAAAATGGCGACGTTTTCCTTATTTGAACGGCGTGCAATCATTCGTTTTCTGAATTTGCGTGTTGTGAAACCAATTGAAATTCATCGACAGTTGAAGGAGACATGTGGTGACGGAGTTATGGATGTGTCGAAAGTGCGTTCGTGGGTGCGACAGTTTAATGAAGGCAGAACATCGTGTGACAACAAACCGAAACAACCTCGGACTCGCACAAGCCGGTCTGACGACATGATCGAGAAAGTGGACAGAATTGTTTTGGGGGATCGCCGAATGACTGTTGAACAGATCGCCTCCAGAGTTGGCATTTCTGTGGGTTCTGTGCACACAATCCTGCATGACGACCTGAAAATGCGAAAAGTGTCATCCAGGTGGGTGCCACGAATGCTGATGGACGACCACATGGCTGCCCGTGTGGCATGTTGCCAAGCAATGTTGACGCGCAACGACAGCATGAATGGGACTTTCTTTTCGTCCGTTGTGACAATGGATCAGACGTGGATGCCATTTTTCAATCCAGAAACAAAGCGCCAGTCAGCTCAATGGAAGCACATAGACTCACCGCCACCAAAAAAATTTCGGGTAACCGCCAGTGCTGAAAAAATGATGGTGTCCATGTGCTGGGACAGCGAGGGCGTAATCCTTACCCATTGCGTTCCAAAGGGCACTACGGTAACAGGTGCATCTTACGAAAATGTTTTGAAGAACAAATTCCTTCCTGCACTGCAACAAAAACGTCCGGGAAGGGCTGCGCGTGTGCTGTTTCACCAAGACAACGCACCCGCACATCGAGCTAACGTTACGCAACAGTTTCTTCGTGATAACAACTTTGAAGTGATTCTTCATGCTCCCTACTCACCGGACCTGGCTCCTAGTGACTTTTTGCTTTTTCCAACAATGACAGACACTCTCCGTGGCCGCACATTCACCAGCCGTGCTGCTATTGCCTCAGCGATTTTCCAGTGGTCAAAACAGACTCCTAAAGAAGCCTTCGCCGCTGCCATGGAATCATGGCGTCAGCGTTGTGAAAAATGTGTACGTCTGCAGGGCGATTACGTCGAGAATTATCGCCAGTTTCATCGATTTCGGGTGAGTAGTTAATTAGAAAAAAAAAATCCGAGGCCTTAGAACTTGAATGCGCCTCGTACGATTCTTCCCAGAAAGTGCTCTCTCGAAATTTCAATACTAAACTTCTCTATGATACACAACGCCTATCTTGTAACGTCTGCCACTGGAGTAAAGCTATCTCGCCGACTAAGCGATCCCGTGACGGAGCGCGCCGATCTTCGTTGAATGTTCTCTATCTCTTCTATAAGCCCTACCTGGTACGGATCCCATATTAATTAACAGTTCTTAAGAATCAGTCGAATAAACGCCTTATATGCCTATGCCAGATCGCTGGTCGATCATTAACGATCGGCTTGTTATCTTTGGCGCGTTCCGGACATGAGCATCTTTGCGTTTTCGGCTGGGGCGTGCGGGACGGCGAGAGGCAGTCGGTTTGGGGCGGCCGGTGAGACTGGCGGAGTTGTGGCTCGGGCGTAAGCACATGTGTGATTGTTACGCTGGGGCTGTTTGCTAATCTGAAACTCGTGCGGCGGTTACTGGTTGCCTGGAAGGCATTTCATATAAACTGTGCCAAGCCTCGCAGTGAGAGGGGAGTCCGGAGTTGGTGTTGGCCTGGATGTTTGTACAAATTGAGGTGCCTGTGTGAGAAGCACGGCGTGGGCCTGTTGGTTGCTTCGTCCTTCTGGCAGCCATCGCAAGCGGATGTTCGGCCGGAATATCTACAGTTTGTGGTGAGCACAGTGTGAACAAGTTCTCGTAGGATGTGCTCCCAGCCGGACTCCTAGCCTGTGTTATTTGTGGGTGCCGACCCCTGTCTGTTACTCCTTCCAGGTGTCATGTAAGATTTCACAGCAAAACTGTTGTTGTGGAATTCAGTGTTTCTGGCTCAGCCTCCACCTAGAAAGGGGAAAGATTTGGAATTCCTTAATGCTGTAATTTAAACACATAAAAAAATTGTTCTTTCAGAATAAGCGCCTGTTTCTTTGGGACACTGCAGTTCAAACAGGAGTGGCGTAATGTTATAAGTATTTGTTAATCGTCAAATGAAGTGTATTTAATGTCTTGCTGTTTTCTGGGGCACGCATCTGTATTATTGAACTCATTTTGAAGTGTTCTGTCGGGTGAATGACTGCTCCCCACTTCAGTGTATTCTTTTGAGTAGTATTGTAAGGTTTTCTGGATATTTGTCAGTGGGGTGTATTGATTCAATTTTTTTGTTATTCTCTTTCTTTTGAATTATGGAGAATTGTTTAGTTTATCTGGTTATTAGCTTAACTCGCGCTTCACGCACTAACTCAGCTGATATTGAAAAATTTTTCTTCCTGTTTAATGTCAGACAGATTCAAATGTAACTTCATTTATATTATTTGAAATAAATGTGTTGGAGTGAACTTAATGAATTATGTGCAATCGAAGTAAGGGACCCAGTCCTTCATTAGTGCTTAACAGTGGCGTGTGGTTCGGGTTGTGAGCCCCGTGCTCGGACCAATGCCCTTCCTCCGTAGAGTACCAATATTTCCTTAAATTGTGTCTGAGAATCTGAGGCTGGCATCTGCCTTTCCCACTAATTGTTTTACGTGGTCATTCCACTTAAGGTAGCTCTGGATGGCTGCCCTTAGATATTTTACGGCAGATACTGTTTACTGCTGTTTGTCATCTATAGTGTAGTTGAACATTAGTGGATTTTTTTTATTACATACGCAATATGTTACATTTATTTAAGTTCAGCGTCAATTGTCAGAGCCTGCACCACTTATCAGTCCTCCACAGGTCATTCAGCAAATCGACACAGCCTTCCGGCGTTGCTACTTTCTTATAGACAACCGCATCATTTGCGAACAGTCTTAAAGAACTTCCGACGATTTCTACCAGAGCATTTAAACATATTGAATACAGTTACGGTCCTACCACTCTTCCTTGGTGTGCCCGGTAATTAAGTTTACTTCTGGCGACTTTGTTTCGTTAAAAAGATTGTGTTGTGTTGTATCTGCAAGAAAGTCTTGAACGCAGTCGCAAATCGGTGAGATAAGCTTGTACTGCATTGCGCGACGGTGTCAAATGCCTTCCCAAAGTCAAGGAACATGGCATTAACCTGAGCGCCGTTGTCTAACAGCGCTATGGGTCTCATGCAGGAACAGAGCGAGCTGAGTGTCGCAAGAACACTGTTTCCGGAATCCAAGTTGATTTTTATAGAGGAGATTTCCGTTCTCCAGAAAGTCATAATTCCTGAGCATACAACATGTTCTATAATTATACGATTCATGTCAACGATCTAGACCTATAATTTTGTGAATCTGTCTTGTGGTCTTTCTTGAAAATGGAATGACCTGTCCATTTTCCCAGTCGCTAGGTGCTCCTCTTTGCTCCAGCGATCTAAGATAAACTGCTACTAGACGGGAAGCAAGACCTTTCGTACAGTCTTGCTAGAATCTTACAGGTATTTCATGGTCCTTATTCCTTTCCACTACTAAACGATTGTAGTTGCTTTTCTGTTCCGCGATCGGTTATCTCAACATGTGCCATTTCGACCATCGTACGATGACTGAAAGCAGGGGCCGTGTTACGATCTCCTGACGTGAAACGATCGGAATTTCAACCTTCTCTCTTTTATATTCCGTTTCGGGCCAGTATGGTCACTGAGTGAACGAACAGAGGATTTCGAACTACTTACTGGTTTTACACAAGACGAAAACCCCTTAGGGTTTTCACTCAGAGTTCTCTCTGAACGTAGTTGTCTGCGGCATATTGAACGATGTCTATTAATTTCTTTCCATTTGTGCTCCACATCATCGTCCACGTCACTGAATATTTGATACTGACTACGAAGAAGCTCTGCAGTTTGTGTCCTGTCACTCTTGCCAAGCAAAATTACTTTCTTACCTTTCTTAACATTCCTTCTAAAACCCGTATTCATTGTTGCTATCACAGCCTAATGATCACTGATACCTTCCTTTTCGTTTACTGAGGCGCCAATTTCAGATCTTCTTGTTGCTACAAGGTCTAAGACGTTACCTCCATGAGTTGGTTTTCTGGTTATTTGAAGATCTACTGTCTGACAGAACATTCAGAAAAGTGTCTCACTAATCCCTATTCTGGCACCAGTTTTTATGGCAGGTCAACATTTTAAGCATTTCGTGTGACAATAGTTTCAAACGCACGAGCTATAGCTGAGTTACACGTTTGTTTACATTTGGTACAGCGGCGGATACGTTTGTGTGACTTGCTGTTCTTCGAACACTCTTTCCAAAGCAACTGAGAGAGGATAATGTTACATTCAAGAGTAAAGAAATGGTGTCTTACAACTTATGGCTATAAAATGACGGAACTGATGCTGTAGTACAGTAAGTACACATGCGCCAAAGATGACCGAACAATAACTGTGAAGTGTGAATCCTTCTCAGTCAAATGCTGTATCACTGGTGTTTGTACACAAATCACTATGGTCTGACCTATGTTTGTGTAAGAGGTGTTATTTTGTTTTGCCGGGAAAAAGGTAAGTGTAATAATAAAGCAATGAATTGTCCTGAACTTTCACACGAAACTTGAAAAACCTGCTAAGAAACCTATCATTCACTAGAAGACGTTTATGGCGAATATTCTTAATCACATGCGCAAAGTTTTGTGTGTTTCAAGTGTCTCCAAGATAGACGAGAAGACGTTGACAATAACTCACCCCTGGGACGCCTCTGCACAAAAAATGGATTAAAATGTCTAAAAATAGGTAATCTGATTCGGTTTCAGCATCGCTTGTGTATCCGACCGATTGCTGAAATTGTAGGAATTGACAATGCGTAAGTCAAATTTTAACAACCCATTTAATATGAGAAAAGTGTGCGCAAAACTGTAGAAAATTCTCACGACTGAAGGAAAAGAAGCTCGTGAAAATGTTTGTATTGACACTGTGAATACCATTTAAAATAACTCCTATTTGTTGGAAAGAATGATATGCGATTAAGTTTGGTTTTTCACTTGTGATCCAGAAAAATAAGCACGAATCCATGAAGGACCCAACTTCACTGAGAGCGAAATGCTTGAATGAGCAAATCAAGATTAAAGGCGACGATGAATTTTTATTATTCACGGCAATTTAAATCATCACTGGTATCCTGAAAGTCAAATTATTGATCAACATTATTACCGTGAGGTTACTGCTCAACTCGGTGAGAAAATAAGAAAAAACAACCCGAATTGTGCAAGAAGAAGTCTGGGTTCTGCATCAGACAACGCACCAGCTCGTACCTCATCGTCTGTTTAGAGGTATCTAACGAAGTACACCATCCCAGTGTTGGACCACATACCTTATTCGCCTTACCTAGCACCATGTGAGTTTTATCTATTCCACAAAGTCACATTTGCATTAAAGGAATAAAATGTAGTGGAAGAAAAAGCGACACACGCCATAGAGTACACAGGAAGACTTCCAGCACTGTTTCCATTAACGCAAAATTCGCGTAGAGTGTTGTTGGGGTAGAGAGGGGGAGTATATTGAGGGTGACAGCCACCAGTTAATTATACAGGTTAGGTCATAAATGAGGAAAAGTATGTCGAGGACAGCATGCTGCTATGCGTAACACGTGACGCACAGTTGTTAATTTCGTTCTCCTCGGGGAACTGTGTACGTAAAACAAAAACACCTGTAAACCATTGGACGAGATACTGATGAGCCTCACGATCACGACATGTCATTCACCCATAGATACAACACACGACACACCAATGAGCTGATGTGAATCTGCCAGTGTTTGAAACATACGAGAAAGAACAAATCCCAACGTAAAGTATGTGAAATTGTATCAGAACTTGTGAATCACACGTTGCCGGCGGTGACGGAGTGTACAGTCCCATGTTAGTGAATGTGTGTCCTGTAAGCGGAAAGAGTGGTGAACGGCGGGAGTAAAACCGCGGCGTGCATGTCGTGTTTACAACACCTCTGCGCTGCTCACTCTGCCCGATACTCGCCGTGTCGTCAGCTGCTAACGACCGCGTCGCAGTGTTACTACAGTGCCGTGGCAAGTTTGACAAACGAGGAATACGCCGACATCCACCTCACCTACGGGCTTGCAGATGGAAGAGCTGACGTTGCAAGGCAAATGTATCACGAGAGGTTTCCTAGCCGGCGTCTTCTATCCGCAGAAATGTTTCACGCTGTGGACAGGCGCTTGAGGGAGTATGGCGCATGTGTAGCACCTCCAGGACTTAGTGGTCGTGGCCTACCGTCGACGTACAGTGCGGATGACGAAGGAAAAGTGTTACAAATTGTTGCGGAAGGCCGAACAATAAGCACCAGGTCTCTCGCCACTGCGGTCGGAATACCACGTTTACTGTTTTGCGAGTAGTTCATAGAAACCATTACCATACCTTTTGCATGCAGAAGGTACAGGCATTATTGCTGGAAGATTACCATAGGAGGCTGGACTTCTGCAACTTTATGCTGCGCCGTCAGAGCCACGACCAGCATTTTCCACGAAATAATACTATTCACCGACGAGACCTATTTCACGAAGAAGGGTATTGTGAATTCACATAATTGGCACGAATGGGCGGAAGAAAAACCCCACAGCACAGTGATACGAGGGTACCAATAACGACGCGGTGTCAAAATCTGGTGTGGTATTATTGATCACCATCTCATAGGGCCACATGTGTTACCACAAAGGCTTACAGGAGAGCGGTATCTGCGTTTCCTGGCTGCTACATTACCGGAATAGTTAGGAAGACGTTAGTTTGGCCTCTCGTATTTTCATACATGCATGATGGTGCCCCCGCTCACTTCAGCGGCACAGTGCGACGCTACCTGGACAATGCCTTCCCTTCGAAATGGATCGGTCATGGAGGCCCGCCGGCCGTAGTGGCCGTGCGGTTAAAGGCGCTGCAGTCTGGAACCGCAAGACCGCTACGGTCGCAGGTTCGAATCCTGCCTCGGGCATGGATGTTTGTGATGTCCTTAGGTTAGTTAGGTTTAACTAGTTCTAAGTTCTAGGGGACTAATGACCTCAGCAGTTGAGTCCCATAGTGCTCAGAGCCATTTGAACCATGGAGGCCCTGTAGCATGGCCAGCAAGATCGCCAGACCTGAATCCACTGGATTTCTTTTTGTGGGGCCATCTGAAATCTGTGATGTCAAACCCCTTCAACGCAGAATACAACATGCCTGTGATATTACGCAAAGAGATACAGACATGTTGGATCGTGTACTGCAAACCTTCCTGCGAAGAGCTCAACTTTACCACACACATCGTGGCCGTCATTTCTAAAAGTACTTATAAATCGCCACTGCAACTTCTGGTCAAGTGTTTCTTTGTTATTTTCGATTTGTACAGCTGTATTCTATTCGTTTGTATTAACTGCCACATACCTGGGTAGTTGTATTTTGTATTCTGCATCTATGTACTCGTTTCTTAAAACTAAGTCTGGGACACAAAAACCAAATTATAAAACATGCATGTACAGTTGTGCAGCCCATCATCATGTTCATTTCCGTATGAAAACTAGCCACAATACATGATACCGGCCAGCGTAACCGGTACGAGGTAGATGTGGGCGCAGTCATTGCTCGTTCACTTGACACTGCATGCCTCGCTTTCTCGTGAGTGGCTAGACTACCCACAACACTTCGAAGTTCTGCCGTGTTGCCGAACTGTCCCCTTGGCCAATATCGGCGCACAGTAACACCCGAAAGTCCACTTCATTCACTACTGGCCATTAAAATTGCTACACCAAGAAGAAATGCAGATGAGAAACGGGTATTCATTGGACATATATGTTATACTAGCACTGAGATCTGATTATATTTTCACGCAGTTTGGGTGCATAAATCCTGAGAAATCAGTACCCACCTCTGGCCGTAATAACGGCCTTGATACGCCTGGGCATTGAGTCAAACAGAGCTTGGATGGCGTGTACAGGTACAGCTGCCCATGCAGCTTCAACACGATACCTTCATCAAGAGTAGTGACTGGCGTATTGTGACGAGCCAGTTGCTCGGCCATCTTTGACCGGACGTTTTCAATTGGTGAGAGATCTGGAGAATGTGCTGCCCAGGGCAGCAATCGAACATTTTCTGTATCCAGAAAGGCCCGTACAAGACCTGCAACATGCGGTCGTGCATTATCCTGCTGAAATGTAGGGTTTCGCAGGGACTGAATGAAGGGTAGAGCCACGGGTCGTAACACATCTGAAACGTAACGTCCACTGTTCAAAGCGCCGTCAATGCGAACAAGAGGTGACCGAGACGTGTAACAATGGCACCCCATAGCATGACGCCGGATAATACGATGACGAATACACGCTTCCAATGTGCGTTCGCCGCGATGTCGACAAACACGAATTCGACCATCATGATGCTGTAAACAGAATCTTGATTTGTCCGAAAAAATGACGTTTTGCCATTCGTGCACCCGGGTTCGTCGTTGAGTACAGCATCGCAGGCGCTCCTGTCTGTGATACAGCGTCAAGTTAACCGCCGCCATGATCGCCGAGCTGATAGTCCATGCTGCAACAAACGTCGTCGAGCTGTTCGTGCAGATGGTTACTGTCTTGCAAACGTCCCCATCTGTTGACTCAGAGATCGAGACGTGGCTGCACGATCCGTTACAGCCATGCGGATAAGATGCCAGTCATCTCGACTGCTTGATACGAGGCCGTTGGGATCCAGCACGGCGTTCCGTATCACCTTCATGAACGCACCGATTGCATATTCTGCTAACAGTCATTGGTTCTCGACCAACGCGAGCAGCAATGTCGCGATACGATAAACCGCAATTGCGATAGGTTACAATCCGACCTTTATCAAAGTCGGATACGTGATGGTGCGCATTTCTCCTCCTTACACGAGGCATCACAACAACGTTTCACCAGGCAACGCCGGTCAACTGCTGTTTGTGTGTGAGAAATCGATTGGAATCTTTCCTCATGTCAGCACGTTCTAGGTGTCGCCACTGACGCCACCCTTGGGTGAATGCTCTGAAAAGCTAATCATTTGCATATCACAGCATCTTCTTCCTGTCGGTTAAATTTTGCGTCTTTAGCACGTCATCTTCGTGGTGTAGCAAATTTAATGGCCACTAGTGTATTTCCAGATTTTTACCATTCACTTGCATTGTCATTTATTGACAGTGGAACTTGTGGAAAACGAATTTATGTTTGTAGCTCAGTGTGTGATAATTTGCACGACATATTTTTCCTCATTTATAACACACCCTGTATATGTTTTAGAAGTAAAATGTTTCCAGCCGTTATCCTACAGCCACATGTCGTAACTCGGCAGCTACAAAAGTTGATAACTTCAACAATCCCCTAAAACTTAACAAAAACCGCACATCCACAATAGGCCTATCATTGTAATACTAAAATTTCTCTTAAAATTGTAGTTTAAGTCAAAACAATACGACTAATTACCCAAACGGATTTTATTCATACGGACACTGGCTGTGGAAGCATTCGCACTCATCTCACCTCGGCAGTTCTGGGTATAAACAATCCTGGCGAAGAGACATCCGCAACTGAGTATTATACAAGAAGTTGCAAATACCGCTACAGTTGTACGGTTCTATTATTTAGAACACGACCGGTTTGGGGCTTTTATAGGGCCATCTTCAGGTGTTATTAGTTCGTGCTGTGACCCCAAGCGCCGCGGTGGACTAGTACACGATTGAGCACTACTCTGCGCTCGCTGGTAATACACCACCTCTGGGTAAGTTTGAGATGATCTGTCATCTGCCTCATCAAAAATATCCAGGCACCTAATGAAGGCGTTACTATGGAGTGTGTTCACACTTCGCCGTTATGACAGATGATCTGTCTTAGGGAAACTCTGTGTGAGTGAGATAAATGGCATGACAGCCCATTCTTCCTCAAGAGGCGAAATGTTCCATTGGGTTCAGGGTCAGACAGGGACGATCAGTAAATTTCAGGAGTAATATTGCCCACAGACGATTGACTCACAGATGCCGTTTTATGACATGATAGCATTGTCGTACTGACACAAACATCGTCATCGAACTGTTGCTCTCCTGTAAGCAGTACACGATGCTGTAAAATTTGTACATGTCCTTCCACGTTTGGCGTTCTCTGAATCTCAATTAAGGGACCACACTATAACCACGAAAAACAACCCATACTGAAGCACCACCTCCTCCATACTTCACTTGATGGACGAATCCAGAGCGTTAATTGCCTTGTGTATAACCTGATTCATTACTTCATACCACTCGTGTCCAGTCGTCCACTTCAGTTGTTGCTTGGCATTGACCACGCTCACTATGTGTGAAATCTGGTTTCGCAGGATAGAGCGTATCAGGTTATGGTTGCGGAGGGAGCCGTAATCAGTTACTGTTAGTTGCACAAAACACAAATTTTTAGTTTCTTAAAAACCACTTAATCACACGTTGCTTTAAAAGGATCAAATGAAAACAATATGGCTGAAGGCATAGTTAAGAAAACTTGCGATACCTCCTAGGCTGAAGGCCCAGAACCACACCAAAAACAAGAATGGGTGAAGGTCTGAACACAAGTTGTGAAAATTGCTTGAAAGAATACACGTGGCTGAAGGCCTTACTTAAAAAAAATATTTCACGCAAATACTCCGCTGAAGGCCACACACAAGAACAATTCAGGGCTTAGGGCCTGGATAAAAAGAATTTCTCGTAGAGCAAATTTAAAAAATAAAATAGTTTTACGCAAATCAATTTTCAAACTTTTAATTTAAGATGGCTGAAGGCCTTATCTCATTTTGTAAAAGCTCGGCTGAAGGCCACACACTGGACATTGAACAACTCAGGGCTTAAGGCCTGGATAACAAGAATTTCATATTTAGTTTTAAACAAATCAATCTTCAAATTTTAATTTAAGTCGGTTGAAAGCCATATTTTAAAATTAAAACAAACTAAATAGATGTCTGGATGCCTCACACAGTACATCAGACTAAAATGAAAACCACAATATAAAATCAACAGAACAGTGGTGCTCAGAAGTGTCCCAAGGGTCAGCCTGAGGAGGTTGCTCTAACGTAGACCGGCAGCCAAGAGTAAGGCTAAATAATCGGATGGCAAACCGACCCAGGGACGGCTGAAGTACCAACCAATAACCTTATCAATTCCCTTCGGTCCAACCGACCGTAAGACCACTGAAAATATCAGCCGAGGACGATGAACCAACTGCTCTATGTCTTCAAAATTGGCGTCTAAAAATAGCCAAGGCACAATAAGCACTCTAAAGAAGAAAATATGAACACATAACTAACAGGATGTCGAACTACAGGCCGTGCCGGCCAGCATTAACACGGCTAGGAAAAACACACTGCCGGAAAACTATGCTAACGACCAGGGCAGGTAACTGGGGCGTTAATGGCCACAAGGCAGAAAACACCGCTGGTGCACTTCACTGATAAGTAACAACTAATTTAGTAGTTAAAGACCATACAGGATGATGGCTGCAAAATTTCGCCAACACACCATACGCTACTCCTAGCCGGACCGCCCAGGAAGCAACAATGAACGAAGAGATGTTACAGCAGTTGAGGTTTCATAACAGGTTAACTTATCACTCAACTTCAGTGTCCAGGTTCGGTGCGCAACGAACTTTGTAGCTCGCACAGCTAGCGCCTCACAATCTGACCGTGCGTGCACGCCACCAGCGGTCCCGGCCTGACCTTGCGCCGCGGAGACTTCCTCGCTGCTCTGTCCCAATCGAGCGACTACATCCAGCTCGCAGACAGCATTAAAATAAATGCTCAGGCAAAACCACACAAGCTACACACGGTTGCCCGAAAACATTCCCACAAACAACTCGAACAATAAGAACTTTCAGCATTGCAGCGCGTCAGCAATCGAAAGTATCGAAATAATTACGAAAAATTCGCCTCGATTGCACAAACTACCTGGTGTTTACCTAGGTTTCAGCGTGGGTAACCACGCCTTCTTCAGAACAAATATAAAACAGCTAGCCTTTGACTATGCCTATTTAGGCAAGCTGTTTTATATTTGTTTTGAAGAAAGCTTGCCTAAATAGGCATAGTCACAGGCAAGCTGTTTTATATTTGATCTGAAGAAGGCGTGGTTACCCACGCTGAAACGTAGGTAAACACCAGGTAGTTTGTGCAATCGAGGCGGATTTTTCATAATTACTTAATTAACTCGAACAATACTAAAATGGCCATTGTCGAACAACAAGGACGTATCACAAGTCGACGCACACAGAGAACCCAGAAGCGGTCGGCGATCAAATGCACGTCGTCCGATGAGACGACGGATCGAACGACCAACCAAGGTCGTGCCTACTCAAGTCATGTGTGTCGACAACGGACGGGCAAGTCATGGCTTTCCGGACCTCATTGCTCCATCCTGACTGAACTGTCGACACATAATGACGCGGAAATACTAACGGTCGCTCCGAATACATTACGACAGTGCTCTTACACATAAGCACTGGTGCTGCCACTCACGGTCAGTCAAGCCAGCAACTTAGTGACGCCAGTAAATCGAATAAGGAACGGGACGGCAGTACCGCAAATACAAGATGTGAAGCAATAAACGGCACGAACACGAGCCGCGCATGGCTCAATGTGCAGCTAGAAAATTGTACCCATTCCTTTTTAATTCACTACGTACAGTCAGTGTGTCAACTGGGCTGCACTTTATAGTTATTCATTCCCCTTATTCCGCGCGATTTCCTATAACCACCCTCCGCAGTGCTCGACTGTCGTGGTCGTCAGTACATGTGTGCCTAGTCTTCGTTTGGCTGTGGTTTGTTCTTTCCGCTTTTCACTGTACTTCACAACCACATCACCAACACTCGTCTCGGGGGAAAATGTCTGTGATGAATTTATTATTCAGGTAATATCCAATGGATGTTGCACGCCGAAGTCACTGAGCTCTGCTAACGCATCCATTATGCTGTTATTGCTTCGCTAAAGATAACGCCGTACTCTCACCTCCATTTATACCGGCGGGACAACCTATCGCGAATCAGGTGGTCACTTTCGCATTAAATGATGCTGTCCAGGTACAACTGCAAAGGCTCCTGGGGCCACAGTCAGTTTCCTGAGTCTCGTATCACGTCATAATGAAAAAAAACTACACTGGAGAAGCCAACGTTTCGGCCCACAGTCTACAGTGGCCTTCTTCTGGGTCTGCTTCTCAGTAGGCCACTGTAACCGTGACACAAAACATTGATTTTGGCATTATCACTCGGTACAATACGGAGAGACGTTTTCTGTCAGGTGTCCAGACAGTTTGAATCGGATAGCGTACGCATGGGTCAGAGAGAGTAACATGAATCCTTTAATATGGACATGATACAAAATAGCCGCCTGCCACGTCTAAACTCGAATGAAATTACTGGTGGCTGGTACCTCTGTTCTTGAACAGAGGATCAATTACCCGGCTGCACAGGCCTGGGAATTATCTCGGCTGGCCTCGCGAGCAGCGCCACCGCTGTGACGCTGACGGCTGCCCGGCCTGAGTGACGGCCACGCCCCCGATAGACGTCAGAGCGTCACGTCACGCCCCTTCGGACAATAGAGGCGGCCGTACGCTGACCCCGCCAGCACGGTCGCCGGTCTCCGGTGGCCAAATATTGGCTGTCGTTCCAGCCGGCGCGCCGCGGGGCTGCGACCGGACGCGGAGCGGCCGATGCGAGCAGGACTGTTGCGAAAGGCGTAGGCGGGCGGTGCACACTCCCGGAGATTGCTTCGCAGCGGAATGAGGTCAAATGCCTGCTTCCAAATGTGCCAGCCGTGGTAACGGAAAACGGAAAATAGCTCCGTCCAGCACCAGTAAATTTGTTTGATTGTTATAGTGACACAATATTAAGTTGCAAGCCCTCTACGCAAATAGTTTTCAACTGATTTAAGTTTACAAGACGTACCCGAACTCCATCAACAATATTTCGGTGGTAGTTCAAGGATATTTTCTCAATTTATAATAGATTATATTAGTTTTTCGTTCCATACATCCGAGCTGAGGAGATCCTTGAGGATGTGGAAGCTGAAATAACAATACTAATAGTATGAATATATACAATATATCATTTGTTTCTATTAAAAACTTCGTCAATGTAGTGGAAGGAGTTGGCCGCTAGTAAGTCTTTCAGGCTCCTTTTAAACTGATCTTTATTCGTAACTAAGTTGTTTATGTTTGCTGGCAAATTACTAAAGATGAGTGTTCCTGAGTAGTGGACCCCTTTTTGAACTAAAGTAAGTGCTTTTAAGTCCTTGTGCAGATCATTTTTGTTCTTGGTATTGTATGTATGAACTGAGCTTTTTGTTGGAAAAAGAGATATATTATTTAGGACAAATTTCATTAAGGAGTAAATATACTAAGAGGCAGTAGTTCTTTGAAGAGGTTTCTGGCGACGTTCGTGAATTTACTCCACAAATAATACGTATCACACGCTTTCGGGCTCTGAAAACTTTTGTTTGACTTGAAGAGTTACCCCAAAATATTATACCATATGACATAGTGGAATGAAAGTAGGCAAAGTATGCAAGCTTTTACATTTTTATGTCACCTATGTATGTTAACACTCGAATTGCAAATACAGATTTGTTAAGGCGAGAGACCACAATGACTCTTTACAGATATCTGCATTTATATGAATTCATATTCTCTTTCACCTTCATATGTGTAGAGCGGTTATTTAATTCATCATACTTGATCTTTTTCGGAATTCTGCAACAGCGCCGTTAATTATTTAAATAATAAAACGCTAGCAAGCTGAATTTCTGATGAACAGCACAACACTTTCCTGGAATTTAATCCCGCTTTCAAGCACTCCTAATTGCATTCTACTGTGTGCAGTTTTGTATGTGTTTGTTACTGTACTTCTACTGCCGTGCAGTCTTTATTTTTTTTAAGGTCTTCTGTGCAGGAATTACACAAACACGGAAATCATCACTAACTGTGTTTCCCTACGTAGAATAACGATACGGTACAATCAAAATAAAGATTCCTAATTCTCCGATAGATACTTCAAGAATGTAGGGAGTATTTGAGAGTACAGGGTCTCTATACTCGAAATTTCAGTATCAAAACTCTGTAGAACGAGAACCATTGCTCACAATGAAGTCAAATTTGAACGTCATATTATTGAAACAGGAGAAAGGCAATGAAACAAAAATTATTTAACGACAATTTGACCAATAGATGACTCTGTAAGAATATGAAAATGCACACCAACAGACGCGCAGCACATGGCTGTTCCTCAGTTTGCGTGTGAGACGCCAGCGTGACTTTCCCCGTGAAAGATCGCGCGCTGCTGGAAAAGTTATTTTACAAGAACAGTCACTGTGCGCTAGTAGTTCTACAGAAGGTCTGGACACTCAAGAGTATGAGAAAAGGCACTGGTCCGACGTCTGCTAAATGTCTGGAGAAAATGGTTACGAACATAGAGAAGATGGGTTCTTTTGAAGTTAATGTGACAGAGGGAGGAATTCAGTTGATCGGACGCCTGTCGAAAATGTGGCTATAGCACTGCAAGAGAGGTCAAGAGGTGGGGTGCAAACATGCAGTGCACTGGGAATGACCCGGAAGGTGGACACGTGGACATACCTGCGAGCTTAGTGCATAAAATCCTACGAAATATGCTGCATTTCTATCCACACAAAGTCATCCATGTTCAGGAGCTGCTTCCTGCTGACCTGCTATAAACACAAATGTTTCTCTGGAATTTTTTGCATGCATGTAAGTCGACAATGAATGGTCATGAAGCATTCTGTGGACACATGAAGCCCATTCCCATCTCCAAGGAAATGTCAATAAGCAAAATTTCAGAATACGGGCAACGGAAAATCCACATCACATCAACCGGTACCATTTCATTCTTCAGAGGTGTCTGTATGGTACTCGTTGACATTAAAGTATATCGTAGGGTCGAATTTTAGCGAGGAGATGAGTTCTGCGTGTTATGTTACCTTTACCACCACCGGTAAACGCTGTGAGAGTCTTTTACTCACTAGCGTCATTCCAACCCTTCCACAACGTGCATGTGTGGTACCATAATTTTTTTGCAAGATGGCGCTTCTTCGCACATTGCGCACACAGTGAAACGGCTGCTGCAGAGGTGTTTTGGAAATGCTATAATTACCAGCCATTGTTTGACGTCCAGACCGCCTGATGTTAATCCGCCTCTCGCTGTGGAGTTATCTGAAAGACGTTGTGTCAGTGCTCCAGTTACGAACGTACCTGAACTGAAGGCAAGGCATTCTGAACGTGACCACCGGGAAGACCCAATCTGTTGCCGAATATTTTGTTTCTCGATTTCAACTTGGAGCAGAAAACGGTAGACAGTATACTGAACATGTCTTGCGCCAGTCTCATGACAGAAACCGCCGTCACTTTGCTTCTTATGCGGTTTTTTACATTTAAAAACTGATGTCATTTTACTTTTTACCCCGTTGTTGGCCTCAGGACAATTAAAAGCGGCCGAGTGGTTCTAGGCGCTACAGTGTGGAACCGCGCGACCGCTGCGGTCGCAGGTTCGAATCCTGCCTCGGGCATGGATGTGTGTGATGTCCTTAGGTTAGTTAGGTTCAACTAGTTCTAAGTTCTAGGGGACTGATGACCACAACAGTTAAGTCCCATAGTGCTCAGTGCCCCTAAGGATAATTTAGGTTAAGTAGTGTGTAAGCTTAGGGACTGATGACCTTAGCAGTTAAGTCCCATAAGATTTCACACACATTTGAACTTTTTTTTTTTTTCTCAGAGGCGTTTGAACCATTTGAACAATTAAAAGCCAATTTTTCACATCCAGTGTGGACGACTTTGCAATGGTGGCTGGGCTTACCTACCTAACAGTGCCGCATCTGTTGACTGGACAGTCATGCACACTGTTTGCTCGTACGTATGGTGTAATGCGCATCTCAAACCGTAACCGTAGTATTGCGATTCGTCTGTCATTTGTAGCCACCCATATTTCCGTTAAGACTCTGACATCGCCATCTGTTAGTAAAATTTTCAGTAAACTTTTACGTTCCTTGCGTTTCCCCCTGCGTCAATAATACGCTGTATAAATCTGACGGCATTCTGAGCTGTGGTTCTCTTTCTAGAGAGTTTTGAAACTGAAAGTTTAATTATAGAGACACTATAGATTAGACGAGGACCGGTTTGTTTTTAGAAGAAGTTAAGGCAAGTGGCGGCAGTTTTCGCACACAGATCAAATATGAAATGTAGAGTTACAGAAGAATAAGAAGCACACGTTGTATCTGCCGGTTTAAAGATGGATTTTAACAACAGTAGTAAAATATCTGTTATTTGACAGAATAGTGCCAGATTATGGGTGAGAAGCCGTCGACATATCCCTGTGAATGTCAGAAGGATGCCCCTAGCATACGGAAGACATGTGTGCTGCAGTTCACAAGATGATAAGAGCCGGGAGATCGTCAAACAACTGTAGTCACTATAGAACCCTATTTATTACAATTTCTTAAAAGTTCAAATTCAACGTAAGTGCACAAAAACTGGAAACAGCTACATTCATTAGGTAATAATACAGCTTACAATAGCAAAAGTGTCAACATCTCGTCAAAGATCAGATAATGAGTTTGACGTGAATACGCTGAACTAAGCCAAATTTTTGGGGAAACGGCGACTACGTTCGCGAAAGTCACACAATGATTGATGAATGTTGACTGGAGAGGAAAGAACGAAATACAGAAAGAATCACCACACAGACACACACAAGCGCGCATGCGCGCGCGTTCTATCTCGATTGAGCACATATCGTGGCTGGAATTTCTAACAAAGTTCTTGAATTAAAAATGCGAAAATCCTACCGTCAATCTGAAATCTTCACCTAACTCCTATAATTCGATTAGCAAACCCTCTAGTTATTCATCATAAACGTGTACGCAAGAGTTGGCTGCGATGCGTACAAATTCTAAGTCGTCTGACCTGCACCGAAGCCTTCTCTCCCTTAGAGCCCTGAATCGAAATCGCTCTCTCTGCTAAACCATTCCCTGACGAGTATCAGAAGGAACTGAGATATACAGAGTGTTTCCAGGAAGAAGAAGATTTTTTTGTCATTGTGAGCCATGTGAATGATTTTGATCACCCCAGTGAGTCTCCCGACTAACGACCAATCAGGTTGCTTCTAACAACGCAACGACCACCTTCACATACTCAATTTTAATATACACTCCTGGAAATAGAAAAAAGAACACATTGACACCGGTGTGTCAGACCCACCATATTTGCCCGGACACTGCGAGAGGGCTGTACAAGCAATGATCACACGCACGGCACAGCGGACACACCAGGAACCGCGGTGTTGGCCGTCGAATGGCGCTAGCTGCGCAGCATTTGTGCACCGCCGCCGTCAGTGTCAGCCAGTTTGCCGTGGCATACGGAGCTCCATCGCAGTCTTTAACACTGGTAGCGTGCCGCGACAGCGTGGACGTGAACCGTATGTGCAGTTGACGGACTTTGAGCGAGGGCGTATAGTGGGCATGCGGGAGGCCGGGTGGACGTACCGCCGAATTGCTCAACACGTGGGGCGTGAGGTCTCCACAGTACATCGATGTTGTCGCCAGTGTTCGGCGGAAGGTGAACGTGCCCGTCGACCTGGGACCGGACCGCAGCGACGCACGGATGCACGCCAAGACCGTAGGATCCTACGCAGTGCCGTAGGGGACCGCACCGCCACTTCCCAGCAAATTAGGGACACTGTTGCTCCTGGGGTATCGGCGAGGACCATTCGCAACCGTCTCCATGAAGCTGGGCTACGGTCCCGCACACCGTTAGGCCGTCTTCCACTCACGCCCCAACATCGTGCAGCCCGCCTCCAGTGGTGTCGCGACAGGCGTGAATGGAGGGCCGAATGGAGACGTGTCGTCTTCAGCGATGAGAGTCGCTTCTGCCTTGGTACCAATGATGGTCGTATGCGTGTTTGGCGCCGTGCAGGTGAGCGCCACAATCAGGACTGTATACGACCGAGGCACACAGGGCCAACACCCGGCAGCATGGTGTGGGGAGCGATCTCCTACACTGGCCGTACACCACTGGTGATCGTCGAGGGGACACTGAATAGTGCACGGTACATCCAAACCGTCATCGAACCCATCGTTCTACCATTCCTAGACCGGCAAGGGAACTTGCTGTTCCAACAGGACAATGCACGTCCGCATGTATCCCGTGCCACCCAACGTGCTCTAGAAGGTGTAAGTCAACTACCATGGCCAGCAAGATCTCCGGATCTGTCCCCCATTGAGCATGTTTGGGACTGGATGAAGCGTCGTCTCACGCGGTCTGCACGTCCAGCACGAACGCTGGTCCAACTGAGGCGCCAGGTGGAAATGGCATGGCAAGCCGTTCCACAGGACTACATCCAGCATCTCTACGATCGTCTCCATGGGAGAATAGCAGCCTGCATTGCTGCGAAAGGTGGATATACACTGTACTAGTGCCGCCATTGTGCATGCTCTGTTGCCTGTGTCTATGTGCCTGTGGTTCTGTCAGTGTGATCATGTGATGTATCTGACCCCAGGAATGTGTCAATAAAGTTTCCCCTTCCTGGGACAATGAATTCACGGTGTTCTTATTTCCATTTCCAGGAGTGTAAGTAACAAATCATGGGGGGGTTTCAGTACTGGATTTCACAGGCGGACAGTGTTTCCAACCAAGTGACTTAGCTGAATGATTATTCAGTTTATAATAGTGGTTCTTAGTTCACAGTAGTCACTGCCATGAAAAGAAAAGTTTTAACTGAGACTGAAGGTTTTCACAGCTATATTACGAGATTGCAACTGACCAAAATCCTGCACAGGCGTCACCAGTTCTGAGTGTGACGTTACAGAAGTGCCATAGATATTCTTTGGATGACAGAAAGAGCTGTATTAGGTGATTTTACCAAGAAACGGACCGCTCACCGTATGATCACATGGTAAATGAAACATGTGGCTCATAACATGGTAAAAATTTGAAATTCACCGAAATTCTCAACGAAACAGTAGTTAGTAAAATACCCTTTTCATTATAAGTCCTCTTAAACTTCAAATAGCACATGGGTGCATCAAAACAGGAAAAAGTTACATTCATTAGGTATTAATACAAGTTACAATGGGGAAAATATCAACACTTGGGCAAAAATTTGGTAACGAGTTTCAGGTGAATACTTTAAAGGCAACACAACATTTGAGGAAACGACTAAATTCGCTGACGTCACACAGTGATTGCTGAATATTAACCGGAAAGGAAGGAACGTACTATAGAGAGAATCATGCCTGTATATGTGTTGAACGAGCACATGTTGAGCTCAGGATTGATAATAAAAGTACTTGAATTAAAAACGTGAAAATAATAACGCCACTCGGAGATCTTAGCATACTTCCGATAATTAGGCTTGCGAATATCGAAGTTGCTCATCGTACTTAGCATTACTGGTGCTCGCGAGTGGTGGCTGAAAATTCTAAGTTGTCAGGCCTGCACCGACGACTGCTCTCAATCAGAGACCGGAGCTGAAGGCCCTCTCTTATCTCAAGCGTCCCCTGGTGAGTATCCTAGCAAGAAGCAGAATTATAAACTATCATTTTGGGGTAAGCCTTGTGCACGATTTTGATCGCCAATGAACGTCATTCTTCCGAGCGCCAGCCAATCACGACCGTTCTAACCATACAAAAATAATTCTCCCATATTCATTTTTAATAAACACTGAAAAGCCAAAGAAACCGGTACACCTGCCTAATATCGTGTAGGGGCCACGCGAGCACGCAGACGTGCCGCAAGACGACGTAGCAAGGACTCGACTAATGTCTGGGGTAGTGCTGGAGGGAATTGACACCATGAATCCGGCAGGGTTGTCCATAAATCCGTAAGAGTACGACGGGTGGAGATCTCTTCTGAACAGCACGTCGCCAGATATCCCAGATATATTCTATAATGCTCATGTCTGGGGAGTTTGATGGCCAGCGGAAGACTATTCCTGCATCCACTACGTAGCAATACTGGACGTGTGGGATGTCGCATTGTCCTGCTGGATTTGTCCAAGTCCATAGAAATGTACAGTGGACATGAATGGATGCAGGTGAACATACTGGATGCTTACGTACGTGTCAGCTGTCAGAGTCGTATCTAGACGTATCAGGGGTCCCATAACACTCTAATTCCACACATCCCACACCATTACAGAGCTTTCACCAGCTTGAACTGTCCCCTGATGACATGCAGAGTCCATGGATTCATGAGGTTGTCCCCATATCCATCCGCTTGATATAATTTTAAATGAGACTCGTCCGACCAGGCAACATGTTTCCAGTCATAAAGAGTTCAATGTCGGTGCTGATGTACCCAGGTGAGGCGTAAAGCTGTGCAGTCAGCAAGGGTTCACAAGAGGGCCCTCGGCTCCGGAAGCCCGTATCGATTGTGTTACGTTGAATGGTTCACACGCTGACACTTGTTGATGGCCCAGCATTGAAATTTGCAGAATTTTGCGGCAGGGTTGCACTTCTGTCACGTTGAACGGTTCTCTCCAGTCGTCTTTGGTCTCCTTCTTGCAGGATCTTTTTCCGGACGCAGCGATGACGGAGATTTGTTGTTTTACCGGATTCGTGATATTTACGGTTCGCTCGTGATATGGGCGCAAGGGAAAATCCCCACTTCATCGCTACCTAGGAGATTATATATATATATATATATATATATATATATATATATATATATATACAGTGGCGGTCGAAATAATAGAGCCACCTCTATTGACGAGATTAAGAACTAGGATATCTATTAGTACGCGAAATCGCCACGAGTGCCGTGTTGTCAGTCCCTTGTAGACAACATCAGGGAAGACGTTGCTGCTATCTTTAGTCGTCCGAAAGGAAGCGTTTGAGCTAGACGTGTGACAAGAGGCATAAAGGTAAGAATCTTATGGGTCAAAATAATAGAGCCGCTTTACACATGTGCCTTTAAATTGATTTTTATGCAGTTGTTTTGTATGTAAATTGACATGTGGTTTTGTTTACATTCGTCTAGATGGGCAGAGCAAAGCATACCAGTGAAGATGAGCGTATAGTAATGTTCCGGATGTTCAAAAGTGGGATGTCCATGAATAAAATAGCCAATGTCTTGCACGTTTCGCGAAAACGAGTCCAGAACGCCATGAGACGGTCAAAACAAACAAAGCCGCAGGTGGAGAACAGGGGGCGACCTCGTGTAACTACTCCTCGCGTAGACAGACTCATCACTAGGGAAGTGAAGAAAGACCCATTTTTGTCAACACCACGACTGAAAGCCATTTTGTTTAGCGACGAACATGATGTTCAACCATCAACCTCAACGATTCAAAGACGACTGAGATCTGCAAAATTGAATGGGCGCATTGCAAGAAAGAAGCCACATGTTTCACAAGCTAATGTTCGGAAAAGGTTAGCCTTTGCCCGGAGAAATGAACAAAAACCTAATACTTGGTGGAGGAACATCCTTTGGTCCGATGAATCCAAGTTTAATAGGTTTGCCTCAGACGGAAAAGTCTATGTGCGCCGCCCACCAAACCAGGAATTTAATCCCAAGTACACTTTAAAAACTGTGAAATACGGTGGCGGAAGTGTTATGGTATGGGGATGTTTTTCGTGGCACGGCATTGGTCCAATACACCGTATCAACGGCATAATGAACGCAGAAATGTACAAAGACATCTTGGCAAATGTGATGCTGCCTTATGCTGAAGAGGAAATGCCGCTGAAATGGAAATTTCAGCACGATAACGATCCAAAGCATACTGCAAGGATCATAAGGCAGTTTGTTCAAGAGCACAATATCGAAGTATTAGAGTGGCCACCTCAGTCCCCTGACGCATCACCCATTGAGAACTTATGGGAGATATTAGACAAGAGAATCGACCGCTCAAAAGCTACATCTTCAGAAAAACTGTGGGAAGAAATCCAGAGAGCCTGGTATGCGATCAGTAGTGACGAATGCAGGCGTTTAGTAGACTCTATGGGTAAGAGGTGCAGGGCAATCCTCAAAAATAAGGGTTACCCCACGAAGTACTAATGCAGTCCTATGCAAAAAAGACTGTTCCTGTACGTTTCATAAGACTGAGATCAAGTACAACATATTTGTTTCAATTGGCTCTATTTTTTTGACCCTGTGGTCTGGTATTCTTTTGAATATTATTGATTATTACTGATTATTTTGTGTTGTGTTATCGATATAACTGACTATAGTACAATGTGACTCGGTTGTAATGGTTTCCATCATAGTTCAAACATGTCTAGTAATAAATGTGCACTTTATTCCAAACCTTTGCCAGGTGGCTCTATTATTTTGACCGCCACTGTATATATATATATATATATATATATATATATATATACCTCAAGTCTTAACGATTAGAAAAAAAATTACAAGCATATTAATGGTTTTGTTCACAGAATTTTAAAAAGCAATTGAGTTTAAATACACACAGATATATATTTCACTTCTTTTCCATGGTTCTCGTGCGTGAAGCACACCCTTCATAACCACACGCAGATGCATTCTTTGTCATTCTGTTGAGTCACATCTTCAAAACATCGTAAGTGGCACTGCAAGTGAAGTGTGGTGCGATATAGCGGCACAAACAAAGTATGCCACCAACACGGGCGGCATATAAATGACTTGATCACTTTCGAGATGCGAAAAGTACGTAACCGGGGGGGGGGGGGGGGGGGGGAAGTCAATTGCTCGCTCTTGGTCCGCCCCCACTCTCCCCCGAATTGTGAACGCCTGTCGTTCTTACTGAAAGCAATATCATGCTCTCTCAGAGGTCTCCAAAATGACATTTCTCAAAATGATTTATGAACAAGAACATTCAAGAATGAAATTTTCATTCTGCAGCAGAGTGTGGACGGATATGAAACGTCCTGAGAGATTAAAACTGTGTGCCTCACCGAGAGTTGAACTCGGGACCTTTGCCATTCGGGGGCAAGTTCCTTACTATCTGAGCTACCCAAGCACGAAACAGCACTACTCCCTCCAGGAAGTTTGATACCATCGCACACTCCGCTGCAGAGTAAAAATTTCATTCAGGAAACATTCCCCCAGGCTGTTGCTAAGCCATGTCTCCGCGATATCCTTTCTTCCAGAAGTGCTAGCTCTGCAAGGTCTGCAGGAGAGCTTCTGTGAAGTTCGAACAGTAAGAGACAAGGATTAAAGTTGTGAGCAGAGGTCCTGAGGCGAGCTTGGGTAGCTGAGATTGTTGAGCCCTTTCTTGCGAAAAGCAAAAGGTCCTGAGTTCGAGTCTCTGTCTGGAAAACAGTCTTAGTCTCCCAAGAAGATTCAACAATATTCAAATAAATCTATTAAAGGAGCCATAAAATTGAACTAAACGGAAAATCATAAGCATTTAGCTGTCGCTG